>NW_003852416.1:7832285-7837558 GCF_000181295.1 Otolemur garnettii
CACCCATCCATCCATCTACCCAGACATCCATCCATTCACCCACCCTCCCATCCATCCATCCATCCACCCTCCTGTTCATCTATCCATCCATCCATTCATCTATTTATCCTTCCATCCATCCTTTATATTTATTAAGCAAACTGTTATGGGTCCACTACAATGCACTACAGAGGTAGAGATTATTAGGGAAAGATCAGGCTATCAGTGAGATTATAGCCTAAGAAGAGAGAGAAAAATTGTATGTAAGTAACTGGACTCAAAACAAGCATCTTCCATAAAGTACAGACTAGGTCCCCATCATCCAGTTGAAGAACTGAAAGAAACATTGTTAGCAGAGGACATGGTCAGTCTTATAAATTTGGACCATATGCTGATCTGTATAATTTGAAAAGTAAGTGAACCATATATCCTGAATTTTTAAAGACATTTTAATTTAAAGTATTTTATTCTCTTTTTAGTTCTTGTGCCCTGACCGTTGGTCAGGAAAAGCTGGATGGATGGCAGGCAGTCAGTGTTTTCCGTACTTGTTGGAATCTTCTCTGTACCTCCCTTCTTTGCCTCAGACAGAGTCATTGTTTGGACTTCAATCCTCGAGTCTCCTGTTATAATGAATGTGTTCTTGGAGGGGTAGAACCCTAAGCTTGGAGGGGTAGCACCCTAAGCTATGTACTAGCTACATCATCAACTCCCTGAAGCCCTGCTTTGGTGCGGGGCTACCAACTCATGTAAGAGAGTCAAGGAGTGCTTGGCCATTGAGCTAAACAGGATGCAGAATATGGTGAAAATCACAAAATAGGCACCAGTAAAATACCCAGGGGTCATCTTTCCAGGACTTGGAGCGAGTACTGGGGACCAGAGGGAAGAAGTTAGGGGAAGATCCTGAGGAGCTGGGAGGGAATCTGAGACTTTTTCATCCCTCTTACCCGTTTTCTCAGCAGGAGCCGTGCTAGATGGGAGCTCACTGGCTGGGGGCCTAAAGACTCAGACCATTCTGAGCAGGAAGAGTTTTATAAAGTCTTTGCTTTTTAGCTTTATAAATAAAGGGACCCCCTACCCCCTACTCTCTCTTTTTCCAATATCATAGAGAGAAAATAGTCAACATTTGTCTTTGCATTAGTGCAAACCCATTTTCTCTATGTATGGGGACAAATGGCTCCTTGCAAGGCAAATATCCACTGAATCATGGACAAATTTAAGCATAAGTCAGGAAGCACATCAAGGCATGGCCTAAAGTTACTGGGACTTCCTCAGCCTGGTAGCCCTGATGTACGTACACCCCTGTGCCATTACAAATATCCTTATTTCCTCAGACACTTTGCCTTACTGGCGTCTGAATTAGATTGCCAAGGTAACTAAAAAAATATGTTATATAATATAATATTTAAAGAGGTTATACAAATTAAGATAGATAATTTTATAATCTATATAAATACAGACTTTCCTTCAATAAAACTTATTTTTTGATTATTCATACTCACTTTGAGCACCATCTGTATACCAAGCACTCAGAGGGCTGACGGGGGAGAGTCACTGGAATGAGGCATGGTGTGAGTCTTCTGGGAATGAAGCAGAAAGTGTGCCCGCCCTCTTAGCAACAAGTCTCTGGGACTCGAAACTTGCTCTGTAAGCTTCATGGGGAGCTCCTTTGCTTTCTATGACAAAGAACTCTAAGGCACTGTTCTGATGCCTGTCTTGGTTGATAGCCTCTGAAATAAGGTTCAGAAAACCTTTTGTCTTGAAAATGTTTTGAGCCAAGGCATTTAACCTATATTTGCTTTTGCTGCGATGCTCCAAGCAATTGGTGGGCTGTGTTCTTTCAGCCTCCAATCTTGCCTAGGACGCATACAAAAGACCTTGAAGTAGGGCCCCAAAATGTTCAATAACCTTTTCTAGGCTGGACAGTGAGTTGGGATGCCTGAGCACTGCCTCCAACATCACAAGCTTACCAGGTGAAAGTTCATATCATCTTGGGCTGGGAAGGACCAAGATGGCCCGTTTTGTGTCAAGGCCCTTCTTTTTCAGATAAAGAAACCAAAGTCCAAGCTCAGTGCCCATAGCACAGTGGTTATAGCGCCAGCCACATATACCAAGGCCGACAGGTTCGAACCCAACCTAGGCCAGCTAGACAACAATGACAACTGCAACAAAAAAATAGCCAAGCATTGCGGCGGGTGCCTGTAGTCCTAGCTACTTGGGAGGCTGAGGCAAGATAATTGCTTAAGCCTAAGAGTTTGAGGTTACTCTGAGCTGTGACGTCACAGCACCTACTGAGGGCGACATAGTGAGACTGTCTCAAAAAAAAAGAAAAAAAGAAACCAAAGTCCAGAGTGGGTTTCGTTCATCTAAAGCTATGGAATGATGGATTCTTAGATTTGGAAGGCGCCTTAGCCCTTTTGTTAACTGGTTTCACCTGCTGCTGAAAGGATGCCCACTTCCCACACACTCTGCCAGAGGATCGCCTGCCTCCGCTTACACACTTCTAGCCTCTGGAGCGCATGATCCATTTACAGACAAGTCTGATTTTAAAGCTCTTCTCTATCATCAGAGAAAACCTACTTTGCTGTTGCTTCCACAGACAGCTGCGTTCCAGACCCGCCAAGACAAAATCTGATCTCTTCGGAGTCCCCGGAGGACTGCTCTCCCCATGGCATCCCTTCACCTGACTGGACCATTTATGTTCTCTCAGAAAAATTAGGTCTGGACTAGCTTTTGGCAGTGTGGCTTAGCTCGCTGTGTTTATTTTGCTTTCATTTATTAATGACAACATCACCTTCTATCCATCCCATCCATTTCCTTCTCTTTTTCAAGATGCAGAAGGCTCTTGTTAGAACATCGGTGAGTTCACTACCCTCTTAAAAATCAGGGCCAGGAAAAAAGCTGGAGTGTGCTTCTCTTGACAAGCCTGCTTAAATATAATCATAGATCTGTCACAAAATATGCAGGCTTATAAGGGGTTGTCAAATTTTTTTCCTGAAGTGGGAGATGCTTGGGGGGAAAAAAACCTGTTTTTAACTTAACTGAAAAGGAACAAAGAAGAAAAATCAAGGACCAAACGATTTTACGAAAGTTTTGCATAGCTAAGATGTTGCAAACTTCATCTTGCTTAATGATACTGCAGAGGATTCCTGAAAAAGACAAAAATGGAGTTCTGAACTGTGCACAGAGCACAGTTGTCCTTTCCGTGTCCTAAGATGTTTTTATTCTCTTAACCCAGTCAGGAAACAGGTGGAGAAAGGACAGAAAGTGTCAATATTCAGTCATCCAGATCCAACCTAGCCGGATGGAGAGGACATCAGCGGTGGCTGCTTAATCAATACACAAGTTTCTTTAAACGATGTCCTGCCAAAATAATTCCAGTTACTAAGTTGTATTCTACACCATGACTCTAGAGGATTTATGGATTCTTAAGTGGTATCTAATTTTTTAAAAATTTCTTTTCAAAGATGTTTGAATTTGTATCTCAGCATGAAGGGGGCAATTCAGGTCCTTCTGGGTCCTGCAGATGGACTCAGGGGAGAGGGCTCTGGTTTTCCCCATTTCTCAGGCCAGCCTCTCCAGGGTCCTGTGGATGACTCCCTGTACCCCCAGTTCCTACATGGAGTCCTCTCTGGCCCAAGCATCTAGTTGCTTCAAAGGCCACCATAGACACAGGGCACATTCAGGGAGTGCTGCTGTTAAACCTGGCGCTGTGTGGCTCTTCAACTGCTACAGGGGCAGCCCAAGAGCCCCTAGGGCATTATTATAATGATGCCCTTGGTCACTAAAGCACCAACCTCTTCCATCTTTTAAGTCTAATTTCCCAAACACTTCAGTGCTTATTAATCCTCCTGTAACTGCTCAGTGTAAATAAACTTCCAGAACTCTTCCTGGCTTCAAGTGCACGTTCCCTTTCTCACCAGCCCACATCTCTCACCCCTCTTTGCCCTGAATTAGAAGCACTGAGCAGACAGATTCACAGGACTCCAAACTGCCCACATGGCAGATTTCTCTCTTCTACTTCTCCAGTTAACTTCTCCTTCCCCTTTCTTCCACCACATACCCAGGGTGACTGAGAGCACGGGCAGCTTACCCTTTCCTCCAAATGAGAAAGCGATCCTGCCCTGTTCAATTCCCAGCGATTGTAATGGGGACCAGGAACAAGCAGATACCCATTTTCAAATGAAAAGGAAGAACCCCTTTAAGGGCCTCAGCCTAATTGTAGACGGGAGGCGGTATTGCTGAATTTGGTTTTAAAAACAACATTGATGGTGACTCAAATTAAGTTATATTGTACCTGCACATGCAGAAGAAAGGGACATCAAAGGCAGAATCAATCTGGGTGGCAAACAGAAATAAATGCCTGGCTCAGAGGTTGAAGACATCTGGCCTTTTAGGAGCCTGATGCTTTGTATCTTAGGCGGGAACAATTAATGACTTTGATGAGAGCTGGATATGATTTTGTTATGTCTTCCGTTAACTCTACCGTAAGTTCATTTCTGAAGGCTTCCTATTTCCAGGGCTGAAAGGATGTATTAATTGTCTAATTTGTTGTTCTGTACAACTTATTTTTTTTATATTTTAATAAATAAATACCTTCTTTAGGTACGATGTCAAAGTTAACCTGAATGCCTGCAAAATCAGAATTAGACTATTTTAAAGGAAATAGAGTTTCATTACTTTCTATCTGGAGCAATAGAAAATTGCTTGGGAGGGGAGGTCTCTGAGATTTGCTCAGCTGGAGATACAACCTTTGTATTAATGGGCCGTTTGTCTTCTCATGGACTTTGAAGTGTGCTGAATTTATTCTCAGGTGTAATTGTAACACTGCCTCCTGTGGTCTTTTTAAACTTTCTTTTATCTCTATCTAAAACGTCAGATTCTACATGAGTAACACTTTAATAAAAGGGTTTGCCATCCATGATCAAAGCAGCATCAGTGGCTCTAGACTTGGACAGACCTGGGTTTGAGTCCCAGCTCACAGCACTAGCTGGGTGACTTCGGCTGTGCTGTTTAACCTCTGGTGGGTTCTGTTTCCTCATTGGTAAATGGGAATAATGACAGTCCTCACCGTCTGGTGACGCTGTGAAGATGACTTAATGCATGTAGTCACTTGTAACGAGGCTGAGACTTCTGAGAAAAACGGCATGGACGGTCTCTGATTCATCAGGCAAATGCCTGAATCTGGAAAAGTTTCTATGCTCTTTAAGAGGAAAGCATACGGCTCAGCGCCTGTGGCTCAAGCGGCTACGGCGCCAGCCACATACACCTAAGGTGGCGGGTTCAAATCCCCAGCC
>NW_003852416.1:7837732-7891077 GCF_000181295.1 Otolemur garnettii
AAAAAAAAAAAAAGAAAAAAAGAGGAAAGCAGACTAGGACACCTCCTGCCATGCTCAGGTTCAAACCTAAGTAAATAACAGATTTAATCTCACAGGAAGCAAATGCATTTTGTTATGGGTACAAAACCATTTTATCAGTCTTCAGACAAAGTAAATAGTTGATGAAAGAATGTTATTTTTTCCAATTTTTCTGGTGTGTAGGTGAGAAAATTGCCGTGAAAGTTTCTGAGCAGCCTGTTGTACAATAAACATGACCATGTTACTTACTGCTTGTTGTGAATCAGAGCCCTGGACTGGGTTTCTGGATGCCTGGGTTCTAAGCTCGGTTTTGGCACTGTCTCAGTCTAGTCAGGCTGGGTAACCAAATCCGTTAGCCAGGGTAATTCATAAGCAGCAAGAGTTTATTGCTTACAACTCTAGAGGCGGAGAAGCTCAAGATCAAGGCACATGAAGATTCTGTGTCTGGTGAAGGCCTGTCCTTCTCCCACGTCCTTACCTGGCGGAAGGAGCAAGGGAGCTGGCATCTCCCTCAGGCCTCCTTTATAAGGGCCTAAACCATGAGGGAGGAGCCCTCATGACTTAATCACTTCCCCAAAGGCCCACCTCTTCATAGGATGCACTGGGGATTTAGGTTTCAATATATGAAATTTATGGGGACACCCACATTCATACCATAGAAGCCACTAACAACGGGTCTGTGAATTAGCCAAAAACTCCATGGGCCTGATTCCCCTGAGAATATGATGGCTTAACTAGTCATTCCTCACAGTCCTTGGGCTCCTGAGTCCACAAACCAGCTCTCACAGACTATAATTTCCCACTTTGCGGATTAATGAAGGTGTTAGATGACAGTGTGGGCCCATCTAATGAAGCCTACTGTATAAAAAGGCCCAAGGCAAGATGTGTTTTTCCTTTCAGATACTTGGTCCAGAGGAAAGACCCCTTCTTGCTGTGCTCTGGGGTGAGAGAGGCTGGCTGGCCACCACCCTGAGGGTATTCATCTGGCATGTGACATTAAGTGCTGTTCCCTGTCATCAGTTGGATAGGTACCTTGGTTTAATGGGGGGTCCTCCACTGGTGGAGAGATGATTTTAAGTGAAGCCTTTGGTGATTATCCACATGGGCTACCAAAGTTTCCCCACTTCTCGATCAGAGTGACGGAAGGTCTTTGTAGCAAGTTCGGGAACTTTCCGCGTTTAGTTCCAAATGGCTGTTCTCTCTGTGCTTCAAGCAGACCAGCTCTCTCTCAGTGGGAGCGTGTGCTGTTTCTTCCTGACAGGCTTACGTGCCACTGATGGCATTGCTCTACCTGAAAGCTGGGTCCCCTGGCCTTAAACAGAAGTGCTTAAAAATTAAATGCTTATCTGTTGCTTTTAGATGAGGGCACTGGGCTTGAAAACGGGCCACTAGTTAAGAAGTGTGTCTAGTCTGTTTATTTACCAGGGTAGAGATATCACGTTAAAGTGATATAGAAACAGAATAAAAGCTTGGTAGCAAACCATGAGAATTTTATGAAATTATGCATTTTCTCCCCATAATTTGCTCCCCATGCAAGCTATTTCCCTTCCGTCTGCTCACCAGCACCCACGGCACCTGCAGGAAGGATTCTGAGAAGTCCCAGGCTTCATTGTCGTGATGGACCTGTTTTCCACAAAATGAGTGATTCTCTTGCTGTTCTCTTAATTGTTCTTATATTTACTCTCTCCATAGAAGACTTGGGTTTATAAGAAAGAAGGCTCTATTTAACCTATCATAGAGGTTAAACCTCTTAAAAGCAGAGACTGGTATGAATTGGGTTTGAAGGTGAGGTTTTAGGTGTCAGAGGGTGGATGGAAGATGATGGTGAAAAAGAAAACCCTGAATACAGGAAACGATGACAAACCAGCAATCAATCAGTGAATGTCTTATACCTTGGCCTAATGCTGGGACATGCAGCACGGCTGGCCTCTGGACTCCCCTTCTCATGCACAGAAACCCTGCAAGTTAGGCTGATTCAAGACACCACACACCTTTGCTGGGCTATGGCAGAAGAGGGGCTGAGGCCTGCAGAACTTCCTGCCTGTATTGGTTTTCTATGGTGCTGTAATAAATTACCTTAAACTTAGTAGCTTAAAAAAACACAAACTTATCTTAGTTCTGGAGAAGTTCAGAATGTCTCAGTGAGCTAAAATTAAGGTGCAGCAGGACTGCATGCCCTCTGGAGGCTATGAAAGAATGTTTCCTTGCCTTTCCCAGCTTCTAGAGTCTGCCCTCATTCCTTGGCTTATGGCCCCTTCCAGAAATAAAATTACTCCAACATATGCTTCTTTGATCACATCTCTTGGGCTAGCCCAGGCTGGAGTGCAGTGGCATGATCACAGTTCATTGCAACCTTAAACTCCTGGGCTCAAGCAATCCTCCCGCTTCAGACCCCAAGAATGCTGGGACTACAAGTGTGCACTACCATGCCAGCCTTACTCTTTTAAGGATCTATGTAATCACATTGGTTTCCTCAGCCCATAACCTCCATCTCAAGGTTCTTAATCACATCTGCAAAGTCTCTTTTGCCACGTAAGGTGACATACAGTAGAACCTCCATAGTTGACACACTTCTCTACACTGATCACCTCCTTAAATATGTCTAAAATTTATCTACATGTTTTACAAATCTTATGTCACCCAGAGGAGAAAAAAATATTTATCTGTAGAATATAACCCTTATCCTTCATAGTTTTAGGTAAGAGTCTGAGCCTTTTGGATGTGAGTTTATGGAAGGAGATTGTACCTGTACTAGGGAGATTAAAAATCAAGAGAGATTTTAAAGTGAGTTAAGGGAATATTCACTAAGCTATTGAATTTACTTTGGCCCTACCCATATTTACCATCGTCTGTACCTATTCCTTAGCCTATAGTAAATAAAATCAGATGTTTCCTTAAGCTAATTGCTTAATTTCCCTCTAAAAAACAAATAGTAGCCACTACTGACTCCAAAAATAAGAGCAACAGAGATATTCCAATACCTTTCAGACAATACATATTTTTATAAGAAAATATTTTCCTCTGGGGGCTCAAGGCTGTCTTTAAAATATCCCCCCAGCCCCCAAATCACAATCTCCAAACAAACATTTTAAAAGAAGGAGGTGGGTCAGATAAATGCTCACAAAATTTCCTCTAGGCCTTTCTTACTTTTGGGAGGACCAGTAGCCTGATGTGGACTAGGAGGTTATGTTCATTTGTAATAAAGTTTCAGGTTAGACAAAGACCAATTTTATGTCATTGTTTTAACCTTCAATCTGGTTGCTGTATGTTGTTTTTGAAGGATTAGTTATTATTTAAAAGATCTTATTTTCACAAAGAGCTTGACTAGCATTGGTGACATGCAAGAAAATTAGGAAAAAAAAAAACAACTTGTCAACCACAGAGATGTCTGGAAACAATGCTTAATAATTTTTTTTTTTTTTTTAAACACAGAGCTGTGCTCTGCTACCTGAGCACTTCATTGTTACAGGGTGGTGGGATCATCATGGCTTACTGGAGCTCTAAACTCCTGGGCTCAAAGGATCCTCCTGCCTCAGTCCTCTCAGGACTATAGGTGCAGGCCATGATGCCCAGCTAATTTTTCTATTTTTAGTGGAGATGGGATCTTGCTCTAGCTCAGGCTGGTCTTTAACTCCTGAACTGAGCAATCTTCCTGCCTCGGCTTCCCAGAGTGCTAGGATTATAGGCATAAGCCACCACACCCAGCCCCTTCATAATGTTTTTGTTTAATAAAATTGTTTTTCGAATTTCTATCTTTTTATTGCATATATTTAAGGAATACAAGTTGATGATTTGATAGATTTAATATGCAATACATAAACACTGTGAATAATCACTACAATGAAACTAATCAATATATTCATCACCTTATATAGTTACCTTTTTGTGTGTGTATGTGGTGAAAACACCTAGAATCTACCCTCTTAGCAAACTTCAAGTATATAGGACTATGTTGTTATCTATAGTCACCATGCTATATATTCAATCTTCCCAAAATTATTCATCTTGCATAACTTGCATATCTTGCATAAACTGTTGTGTCCCTTGACCTATATCTCCGTATTTTTCCCTTTCCTTATTCACCACCATTATACCCTCTGCTTCTGTAAGTCTAACTATTTTAGATTCTACTATAAGTGAGATCATATGGCATTTGTCTTTATTTTGCTGGCTTATTTCACTTAGCATAATGTCATATAGGTCCAACCATGTTGCAAATGTTAGAATTTCCTATTTTTTTTAAGGTCAGATAATATTCCATTGTATGTATACACCATATTTTCTTTACCCATTCATCTATCAATGGACATACAGATTACTTCCATATCTTGGCTATGGCTTAACAAAATTCAGCACCCTTACACGATAATAACTCAACAAATTATGTATAGAAGGAATGTATCTCAACTTAATAAAATAATAAACATCCTATATGTCAAGCTTACATCCAACTTCATATTCACCAGTGAAAAGCTGAAAGTTTTTTCTCTTTAGTCAAGAAAAGAAAAGAATTCTCACTCTTGCCACTTCTATTCAACTCAGTCCTGGAAGGCATAGGCAGAGAAATTAGACAAGAAAAAGAAATAAAAGGCATCAAATTGGAAAGGAAGAAGCAAAACTGTTTTGATTGACATGATCTTATACATAAAAAACTCTAAAGACTATACTGAAAAATTGTTAGAACTAATAAATAAATTTAGTAGAGTTGTAGGATACCTAATACAATTTAAAAATTCATCTGGGCTGGAAAAAGAATATAGATTTTACTCCAAATTCATGAGTACCTAATACACAAGAAATAAAAACTCATAATTAATTAATTAATGTATTTTTGAGACAGAGTCTCACTTTGTTGCCCTGGGTAGAGTGCTGTGGTGTCCTAGCTCATAGCAACCTCAAACTCTTGGGCTTAAGTGATTCTCTTGCCTCAGCCTCCCGAGTAGCTGGGACTACAGGTGCCCTCCAAAATGCCAGCTATTTGTAGAGATGAGGTTTTGCTCTGGCTCAGGCTGGTCTCAAACCTGTTAGCTTACGCAATCCACCTGCCTTAGCCTCCCAGAGTGCTAGGCTTGCAGGTGTAAAACTCACAATTATGTTAAAGAACATGACTAAAAATCCACTGGTAAGAATAATGACAGTGACTATGGGATTGGAATATCTCTAAGTCAATAGTATTTTTGAGGTAAAATTTAAACTCTAGTACCAGTGTGTTAATTAGTCTCTTTTCTGTTGTTATAATAGAATACCAAAGACCGGGTAATTTGTGAAATAAAAAATGAGCTTATTTAGCTCACAGGTCTAGAGGCTGGGAAGTCCAACAGCATGTGTTACCATTCTCTGGTGATAGTGTTCTTGCTGCATCATAACATGGTGAGGCATCTCATGAAAAAAGAGCAAGAACACACATGTTGTCTTAGGTCTCTCTTCCTGTTTTTATAATGCCTTTGGTCCTATCATAGGAACCCTACCCTGATGACTACTTAATTATCTTTCAAAAGCTTTGCCTTCAAATGCCATCAACATAAAAGTTTGGAGATTAAGTTTTCAACACATAAAATTTGAGGGGCACATTCAAACCATAGCATCCAGTAAGCAAGTACTACCCAGTCAGAATTCAATATTATTGTTTTAAAAAATAATAGTAAATATTTTCATCTGGTTCATAATTTATGCAACCAGCTATTGGGTTTAGCAGAAAAAGATTTCAAACAGCCACTATAAATGTGTTCACAGAACTAAAGGAAGGCATGATTATAGAAGTAAAGGGAGATATGATGACGATATTGCATCAGTGAAGTTAAAGGAATTACAAAAAAAGAAACAAATGGAAACTGCCTTAAAATAACATCAAAAAATTCACTAGATCAAGAGAATGAGGAGTTAAGTCACAGACTAGAAGAAAATTTTTGCAAAAGACATATCTGATAAAGGATTGTAATATAAAATATACAAAGAATACTTAGAGCTCAACAATAAGAAAACAACTGAATTTAAAAATAGGCAAAAGATTTTAACACTTTACCAAAGAAAAAATACGGATAGCATATAAGTGCATGAAAACATGCTGATCATACGCCATCAGGGAACTACAAATTAAAACAATAATGAGACCACCATCCACCTTTTAGAATAGTAAAAAAATTCCATACACTGATGACACCAAATGCTGGCAAGATACGGACTAACAGGAACCTTCATCCATTGCTGGTGGGAATACACAATGGTATAGCCACTTTGACAGTTTCTTACAAAAAATAAAGATATTCTTACCATAGAGCCCAGCAATTGCAATCTTAGGTATGTACTTGAAGATGCTGAATACTTATGACCACACAAAAGCCTGCACACAGATGTTGATAGCAGTTTTATTTATAATTGCCAAAACTTGGGAGTATCCAAGATGTCTTTCAGTAGGTAAGTGGATAAATAAAACTATGGCACATCCAGACAATGGTGTAATAGTTAGTATTAAGAAGAGATGAGCTGTCAAGCCATGGAAAGAGGTTACTTATTGTGTGATTATATGTAATATTCTAGAAAAGGCAAAAATCATGGAGACAGTGAAAAGATCAGCAGTTGCCAGAGGTTAGCAGGAGGAAGGGAGAAATGAGTAGGTAGTGCACAGAGGATTTTTAGGTCATTGAACTTTTCTGAAAATAGTATAATAGTGGATATAAGTCATTATTTGTCAAAATTCACAAAATATACACCAGGAATGAACCCTAACATAAACTATGGTCTTTGGGTGTCAATATGGGCTTATCAGTTATAACAAATGTAGCACTCTGTTGTAGGATGTTGATTTTACTATGAACCTAAAACTGCTCTAAAAAAGTAGTCTGTTTAAAAATATTTGTTAGAGGGGCTCAGCAATAGATGCTCTGTGTGTTCTCTGACTATAAGGGAATGAGATTAGAAATCAATAGCAGGAAAAAATGTGGGAAACTCACAAATATATGAAAATTAAACAACATAGTGCCAAATAACAAATGGGTCAAATTAGAATTAAAGGAAAATCAGTCAGGCACAGTGGTGTGCACTTGTAATCCCTGCTACTTGAGGAGCTAAGGCGAGAGGATTGCTTGAGCCCAGGAATCCAGCCTAGACAACACAGTGAGATTCTGTGGCTTAAAAAAAAGAAAAAGAAAACCAGACCAATTAGAGCCATGTTTGAGGGACAATAATCGCTATAATTGCCTAGAATTTTTAAAAAAAGACCTAAAATCAATGATTTAAATTTCCATCTTAAAACACTGGGAATAAAAGAACTAATCCTAAAGCAAAAAAAAAAAAAAAGGAAGGAATAGTAAAGATAAAAAAAAATGAAAGAGAATAGAAAAACAATAAAGAAAATCAACAAAATTGCTAATTGGTTCTTTGAAAAGATGAACAAAATTGATGAACTTTTCACTGATCTACACAAAAGAGAAAGAAGAATCAAATTATTAGAATCAGAAATTAAAGCAGGGGGACATCTCTGCCAACTTTACAGAAATAAAAAGAATTATTAAGGAATACTATGAACAACTGTAGGTCAACAAATTAGATAAATTAGATAAAATGAACAAATTCCTAAGAAAAAATTTTTCCTAAGAAAAATTAGTTTCTTAAGATTGTCCTAACACAGTACTATAATCTGGGAAGCTTATAACAACAAAAATTTATTCTTTCATTATTTAATGTGTTGAGAGGGCTGTCCTCTCCATGAATGCTCTAGCAAAGGATCCATCCTTGCCTCGTCCTATCTTATGGTGGTTGCTAGCAAACCTTGGTGTTCCTTGGCTTGTGGTAGCAAAACCGCAATCTCTGACATACGGCCAGATTTTCTCTCATCTTAACTTGATTACATCTGCAAAGACCCTATCCGAGTAAGGTCACATGCATGGATTCCATGTGGACATGCAATCTGGGGGGACACTACTGAACCTAATCAGACACAAAGTACTAAAACTAACTCAAAAAGAAATACACTATCTGAATTGATCTATAACAAGTGAAAAGATTGAATAACCAAAAAACTACCCACAAAGAAACACCTAGGCCTTTATTTCATTTCAAGAAAATGAAACATAAAGACTTCAAATGGAAGAAGTAAAACTACTAATAACATGATCTTACATATAGAAATCCCGGGAAATCCACTAAAAAACTATTTAAATTAATAGAAGAGTTTAGAAAGGTAGCAGGATAAAGGATAAGTGTACAAAAATCATTTGTACTTTTATACATTTGCAATAAACAATCCAAAAATAAATTTAATTTCATTCATAATAGTTTTAAAAAATATATAGGTATAAATCTATCAAAAGAAGTACAAAACTTACACCCTGAAAACTATGAAACATCATTGAAGGAAATTTACAAAAACCTAGATTGAAGGAGATATAGTCCATGTTTATGCATTGAAAGACTTAACATGGTTATGATGGCACTATTTCCCAAAGTGATGTAAGATTTAATGAAACACTTATCAAAATCCAAGATGGCTTGTTTAGTTAACTGCAAATGCAGTTTTTATCTTTGGACTTTCAAATCTATTCCATTGATCTATATGTCTGGCTTTATGTCAGTACCGTATTGCCTTGAGTATCCTAGCTTTGTGGTAAGTTTTAAAATTGAGAAGTTCATGTCTTCCAAATTTGCTCCTTTTCAAGATTGTTTTGACCATTGTGTATCTCTTGAATTTAAATGTGAATTTCAGGATCAGCTTGTCATTTTCTGTAAAATAGAACAAAAGTGGCAAAAATGAAATCCATATTGTTGGGTTCCTGATTTGGGGAGAAAAGCATTCAGTCCTCCATCACTAAGTACAATGTTGGCTGTGGATTTTTCATAGATGCCTGTATCAGGTTGAAGAAGTTGCTTTCTATTCCTAGTTTACTGAGTGTTTTATCATGAATGGGCATTTAATTTTGTCAAATGATTTTCTGCATCTGTTGTTATTATGATGCGATTTTTTTTGTTCTTTATTCCACGGATATGGTATGTTATATTAATTGATTTTTGGATGTTAAACCAACCCTGCATTCCTGAACCCCATTTGGTCATTATTTTGACACCAATTGGTGTACTGTTAATCCATTCTGGACTAACCAAATTTAGTTTACTTTTCATAAATTAAAGGGTATGGTCCACAAGACTGCCCTCACTTCAGATGAATTGGCTACAAATCTGGAGGACTCCCACAATCCCCTTCAGTCAGACTATTCACTAGAATGATTCACAGAACTCAGAAAAACACTACTTATGGCTATCCTCAAATATAGAGTCACGTAGGCTTAGGTCTGGGAGGGTCTTGAACATGAAACTATGCCTTTTCTCCATGGAATTAGAGTGCATTATCCTTGTGGTACGTACATCAATGTATTCACCAACCAGGAGATTCCAATAATCACATCCACAGCTTTTATTGGGACTTCATTATAAGGCATGATTTGTCAAGCAGATATTGGTCCTGTGATTGAATTCAGTCGCCAGCCCCTGCCTTCCCTCCCTGGAAGTTGGGAGGCTAGGCTGATATAATGTCATTCAAAGCCCCAACCTTCTAATTACATGGTTAGTCTTTTCAGCTTCCATCCTGAAGCTATCTAGGGGTGCACAGCAAGCCACTTCATTAGTATAAATTCAGGTGTGATTCAGGGGCTCACAAATAAAAATTTCATTTCTATCACTCAGGGAAGTCCAAGGACTTTAGAATCTCCATACCAGAAACCCAGGGCAAAGACCAAGCTCTTTATTATGTAGCAGTCATAATTCTTTTCTTATATGTTGCTGGCTGGATACAGTTCGCTATTATTTTTTATGGAGGATTTTGTGACTATATTCACAAGAGATACGGGTTTTTAGTTTTCATTTCTTATGATGTCTTTGTCTTTTTTTGGCATTAGGCTCATAGAATGAGTTGGAAAGTATTCTCTGCTATTGTCTGGAAGAGTTTTGTAGAGAACTGGTATTCTTCTTTAAATGTTTGGTAAAATTAACCAGTGAAGCCGTCTGTTCCTGGGATATTTTTTTGTGGGATGTTTTCTAATTACTAATCAATCTGTTTTTTTAAAGGTCTATTCAGATGTTCTATTTCTTCTTGAGTTATATTATTGATAGTATTCCCTTGTAATCTTTTTGGTTTTGTAAGGTCAGTAGTAATGTCCCCTCTTTCATTTCTGATTTTCTATGCCACTGTTTTAAGTCGGGAGTGAGGTCAGTGTTGAACTTTTTTCAAAGTGACAGCTACGCTTTGTGGTCTTGGCTTGCCTTTTCTGGTGTGCGATCTCTGCCCTACCAGTGAGTTGAGGGGCTAGAGACTCCAGTAATCATACTTACAATGCCTGGAGCAGAACTACCACTTTATGAAGTGGGAGTTCAAATAAAGAGAGCCCCAGGACTCAAGGCTGCGCTTGCCTGGAATTTAGCCTTTTCAGTGTACAGCTGGGGAAGATGAGGATGCTGGCAGCCTCCACCTCCTGGGGAATTGCCAGAGCCCTTTCCTGGGAACTATGGGAGAGGGAATCTCTTTGTCTTGACCATATCTGGAGCGGAGCTTCTATCACATTCATCTGAAGCAGGGAGAAGGAAGAAGGGTCAAGGCTCTAATGCCACAGACGTTAATGGTTCTTAACAAGACTTAGATTTTCTTGAATAAATGTCTCACTGGCTGTGTGCCCTTGGAACAATTTCCAGATAATTTAAATAGCTATCAAAAAATGATTTTCACCAGTTACTGCTGTTTCCTGGAGAGAGGATCCTCGGAGCTTTTCACGGGCCATTCAAGAAATGTGCGTTGATCGCCAACATTAGCTATCCCTTCCACAGAGTACGTAGTTTAATTCTCGGGTTTATAACTTCAGGTGGCTGTGAACGGTTCATGCAGGGCTGACAGAAAGCAGAAGACTGGGAAAGAGGACCTAGCAGGCATATATGTGAAGTTTTAATATTGAATCGAACAAAATTTTAAAATATGAAATGATTTAACTTTGAAAAGAGAAGGTTAAGGTTATAAAGAACTAGTATATATGTTTGGTGAACAGGTGGAATGCTTACAATGCAGAGCAAGGTACATACATTAGACACAAGAAGTAATCTAGCAGAGTTGTTAAATAATAGAACATGCTTCCCATAAACTTTGCAGAATAGCATTTTAAATCAGGCTGGATCTTTATTTTTGCATGGTGAATTTGATGGGTGACTACAAAGCAGCTTCTCTATTACCTCATTCATTGTGGTAGAATTTAACAGATGCACTTTATTGACACAAATCATGACTTTAGTGTTGCACATTTTACACTGAACCACAGCAAAAATAACACGAGCTTGTAACAGCAAGGTGCAAGAAAACCAAATAAGGTTCCTGGCTGTGTAGATGATTATTTTGTTCTTCCTCCAGAAAGTTAAACAAATAAAAGCAGGTGTTTTTTCCTACTTGACTCTGAGCAAGGCTAACTTAACTGTTCTGTATTACTGCTCAGAGACAGTGGACAGGGTAAACAGCCTCATTAGCTCCTTGCAATGCTTGAATTCTTAGGTCATGCCAGCTTCCTGAACACGGGTAAGCTATTGTTTTTCCCTTTCCAGGATGGGCAGATAAACTATACTTCAAATATTTATTCTCCTTATCTTGCCTACTTTAATAAGACACCTGGTTGTGGTATCATTTCAAATGCAATGCGAATAATTTCCAACTAAAGAGACAGATGTTACTTAAGGACATGACTCTTTCAAATTAAAATCTTAAATGTATTAGGGAAAACAAATTCTTCTCAGGTGTTGGCAAGATTATAGAACTTAGCCCTTCTTAGGGACCCTCTCCCTCTTTGAATGGAAATTGAGTGATTCCTTCAATAAGGGGAAGTATTAATAATAGCAGACACATTATGCAATGATAATGTTAGCTTCTCTGAGCAACATGCTTAACATGTTTTTAATCAGAATTCCTAAAGTTTGATTAAAGTTACCACTTTCTAAAATTGTACCCTAAGATTGACTAGAATTGTAACTTTGGGGTCACACAGGGAAACCTAGGACCTGCAGCCAAACTCACAAATTATACATAAAAGTTATGCATAAACTATACACATTTAGCATATATAATTTGTGTAGGTATCTCAAATACAAGTGTTGTTTAAAGGTTATGAAGAGGTTTTCAAACTAAAAGAGATAAACTAGAAGTCAATTAAAAGTCAGCTTCATGTGTTGCGATGCACAGGAAAAGGAAATACAACACTCATGAACGTGAAAAAGTTTTCTCATTGTAGTTTCATTAAAAATTAATGACTGAAAAACTGACTTGAAGCATCTTGATCTGTCGTATTAGATCTTTACGTTATCTCTCCTCTGAATTGCATTCCCATATTCTTTGCCAGTTTTCCAACTGGGACATCTTCCTCTTACTACGTTTATAGGAGCTCTTCACAGACGACAGTCATTAATCCCATGTCCATTTTACGTTTTGAAAATATTTTTAGTTTCGTATATCCTTATAACTCTTCTCTTTTTTATTATACAGATGATTACTTTTTATGTAGTCATACACATCAATCTTAATCATTGCTTTGGGTTTAGGTCATTTTTAGGAATGCCTTCCTCATCCCCAGAACTATAGATATTTTCCGTATTTTCATCTGCAACATTTGTGACTTTATTTTTATAACAAGTCATTAATTCCTTTCAAATTTGGCATGTTTAGTTAGTGTCAAAGTAGAAATCTAATTTTTGTTGTTTTTCTTTTTCAGTGTTCCCCATACCATTTACTGAATATATCTTCTAAAACTCTATATAGGAATTAAGATTACATTGTTTGATTTTGAGGTATTTGTTTACAAAAGTTTTTTTCAAGTAAATATTATGTTCCTCATTTTCCCCAAATCTCCAATACATCATAGCATACAGGTTTCTGAGTATTAAAATTATCTCATGATATAATTAAGACAGAAAGCATATTAAGAACAGACAATGGCATTAGAGAGAAAATATTTAATCTATTTCATGAAAAAAATGTACAAAGCTTTAGAAAAGAGGTGTTAGCTTTCCGAGTACAGTAGAAGCACTCCCTTGCTCTCCATGATCAGTTA
This sequence comes from Otolemur garnettii, assembly GCF_000181295.1. Lineage (NCBI taxonomy): Eukaryota > Metazoa > Chordata > Mammalia > Primates > Galagidae > Otolemur > Otolemur garnettii. The sequence continues at coordinate 7,850,815 of NW_003852416.1, forward strand.
GCTTTCCGAGTACAGTAGAAGCACTCTCTTGCTATCATCTGTATTACACATCTTTGAGTTAGTAAAGGCCATTGCATTCTCATTACAGTCTACGGTTAACAACCCACTTAAAAAAGTCACTGAAGAATACAGTCTCAAAATGAATGAAGACATACAGTGTTGTATAAAAATATATTAATCTGTCTACATGAAATACTCAAAAAATGCACACCTAGTAAATTCTTTGAGAACCAGACCATGTCTAGAAATACCAATGAATGAACTTGAATTCTCACTGCATTTTTAACCATAAAGAAAAAAGCAAATATAATCAGATCTTTGGAATGACAGACATGAAGGCAGCACACCAGACTAGTTGTAATCTCAGAAATAAAAATGCAGACTTTATCCCTACAAAAGACGGGAAAGAGTCTGAGTGTCTAAAATGTGACCAATTTATGAAGTGTTACAATTTGAAACAGTGATGAATGATACAGATCTCAATCACACAGCAAACTTTGATTTGTTCATAATCCATATGTAAAGAAGTGACAGCAATCACATTTTTACACTGGCTCTCAGTGCACCTTAAAAGTGAGAATTCAAACCTTTAACAAACATTAGCCTATGTAAAACCGTTAGAAAGGTATACCTCTAAGTAGAGACAAATTGAAATTCATATAGGTGTTATTCCCTTCCTCTGAAATTTTAAGAATTCTAGGAAAAAATCCCACCATAACACATTTTTCTGTGTATCTATTATTTGTGTAACCATAGTTCCTCACTGAAACTTTAATAGAAACTACTCCTGTTGTTAGTGAGAGGGAAGCCTAAGGTGTAGAGAAGAAGGGGTAATTTATTTTTTAAAGGTATATTGATGATGATATCAAGGCGTGCATGAACAACACATTTCAACTCGATAGATGAAAACTTGCTAGCTTTTGAAAAGTGTAAGAAACACAAAGGCAGCCATCCTATACGCGCTCCAACAATGAAAGTGGTTCTGGTGGGACTAAGAATAATGACTACAAATTCTTTTTTTTTTTTTTTTTTTTTTGAGACAGAGCCTCAAGCTGTCCCCCTAGGCAGAGTGCCATGGCATTACAGCTCACAGCAACCTCCAATTCCTGGGCTCAAGCGAGTCTCCTGCCTCTGCCTCCCAAGTAGCTGGGACCACAGGCGCCCGCCACAACGCCCGGCTATTTTTTTGGTTGCAGCCATCATTGTTGTTTGGCGGGTCCGGGCTGGGGATTCGAACCCGCCACCTTAGGTGTACGTGGCTGGCGCCTTAGCCGGTTGAGCTATAGGCGCCGAGCCGACTACAAATTCTAAAAACAGAAACAGTTGCAAGGCAGAGTCCTTCTAAATTTTCAGAAAGGAACATGTCTATTTTTACCCTTCATTAGCATACTTTATCAAGTAAGGTTTTTTCCTATTTATTTCAGTGTCTATTTCTCATACGCGTAGCACACACTAGATAATTATTCCTATGTAAGTACTGGGCATATTTTAATCTGAGAGCTGATTTTCTTCTCTACTTCTCAGCATCAGTTTATGCAGTCTCTTTTCACCTCTCAAATGGAAACATGTAATTTAAGAAACAAAACCTGGTAGATTATGTTTGTCCATATTATTCACAATTTTAACTTTTCAACATTAAAAAAAATCTGACAATTTTGCTTAATTCTGCATTGCGTAGAACCAACAGGTCCTTAAGTTGCTGCTTAAAGGGAAAGGAATTCACACTATGCCCTGACAGTTACAATGCTTTTTGGTATAAGGTTGTTTGTTTAGAGCTCATTTGTACTTGCTTGGTGCCTTTACACAGGTAGAGAAGTATATTTGAAAATGCTTGTGATACTTTCCTTTTGGTCCTGAGGCTTTCAACAGAACACAATGCCCTTTGGTACACTTAGGAGAGAGGCCAATGGAGAGAGACACCAAACAATGAATAACTTTAATCAGGCACACATTCCACAACAAGTACCTGAGGTGTTCACTTTCCATTACTAACCTCTGAAAATAATTAAACTAAACCAGCACACTAAGAAATGGAAGGGGACCAGTCAGAAAAGCTGAGTGGGGCTGCCTCCTATTCTCCTTTACCCGGGCTCACCGGGATCAGGTCAGCCATTTGAAAGCCAGAGACAGCCAGTCTAACCTGCAGGCCTACTGTGTGAAAGGGTCAAGGTCTGTTAGTGATGGATACATACAGGCAGATTAGTCAAGCCTCTAATTTTTAATATTATCCTTTACATCACCCTACTGCAAAGAAGTAAAAGAAATGTCCTAACTATTCAGGACAAAATAGTGACTTATGGTTAACAGTAACTCTTCATTTAGATAAGCTGTGTGCCACAGGAGGAGGAAAAGGCAATTTTGGTGATTAACAGTAAATTCTACTTAGAAAGTGTGACTCTATTTTCACTTTCTTAAGTTGACACACATTTCCTTATGGACTTCAGGAATGAGATTTTATAACAAAATCAATAAATTACTTACTGCACCATAATGTGATTTAATTTACAAACTATTTAACAATGAAAAGATGTTTGCATCCTGCACCTGGATGACCATGAATCACAATCATCGGTGGCACATTCTGCTGTATTCGTTTTAACACATGGAGTACCTACTGCTGGTTGACCATGGTAAAAACTTTACTGTAACAGAATTGCATATTTGAGTTATTTAGGTGAGATCTACAAACCGTTTTTATTTAGGAAACAAGAAGGAAGAAGACTATATTGCTAGAGCTCATTGTGGCTTATTTTGGATCAAACAAAATTTTGTTAAAAATTAGGGTCTGAGACAGGCCTGTGCTAAAATTTCAGGTACTCTTTATGACAAGGTCTTCATTATCTTTTGAAAACCAACTGAAAAAGCACTGTTGGAACTTACACTGGAAAGCTATTTCTTTAATACATCCATCTGCCAAGAAAAACTCTTATAATATCTGAAATTAAGGAAGAGTGGTACATAAAATCTTTTGAGAAACAACAATTAAAGTCATCTAATTAAATGGATTTATTTAAATATCAAAAACAATCATTGCTAGCACTTTAGGGGGGCTGTGGATTAAGTTGCTATGTAAAGGGATGAAATATTTATGTTTTTAAAAAATGTACTTGGAGAGGCAGCGGGGAGTTGAGCAGACTCCCACCCAGGCTTCATTGCTTCCTAAGGAGCATGTTGACTATACTGGTATAACTGTTTAACCCATGTCTTGGTTTCCTCATCAGTCAAATAAGGAAAAGTCATCTCTCTCCTAAGGTTACTGTGAAGATTAAGTCAGCTAATATGTGTAAAGCACTTAGAAAAGTGCAGGCTAATACTAAGAACTCAAAAACTTTAGCTATGATTCTTATTACTGGACTTCAATTAAGTAAGTACTCTTAATTTAGCAATTTGTCCCCCCTCTCCTTTTTGGAGCAGCAGTAGGAATCAGGAGACCTGTGCCTGAATTAAAGATCCACTCTTTGCCCTTGATTCACTTGGCAGAATTGAGCATTTGCTGGCACCAGGCACTAGACGTTATTCTGGGAGCTTTTTGCAACTTCAGATGTCACCAATGTTCCAAAGCTGTCTCCTCATCTGTAAAATGGACATAACAACTACCTGTTTTGTTCATAAAGTTATTTTGAAGCTCAAGTGAGGCAGTATACATTAAAGCACTTTGAAGACTTTGTAAAGCACCACCAGAATGAAAACTTTTTGGTTAAGATATAAGTATTCTGGTGCAAGTTGTCGGGCACATGTAGGAATGTGGTTCAGGCTGCGTAAGTCTGGACCCTTTCAAAGCAAGTTTATTACTCATAGTTCCAAAAGGTCTTTTTAAAATTTTAATGAAACTACACTATGCTTCTTTATAACTGCAGTATTGTTTATAAAACAGTAATATGCTTCATTATAAAACTGTTTCTCTTCTTGAATCCTAACTCTATGGAGAATATTAACAAATAGTTGTTAGGAGAAATATTTTCCTTCAGAAATTGCAAAGTTGCAAAGAAAATGTCATGTCATGTGCGTCTCTGGGCATAATTATCATTATATAACTAAGCCAATAATTACCAGTTTCATTAATTACTAAATGCTTTATGAACAATATTTCACTAAACTTACAGAAATCCTATGAAACAAGTAAATTAGCCCCATTTTGTAGAATTAGATTGAAGTTACCAAAAACCGCCTTCTCTTAACCGCTACACTATGTTACACAAGATGAACACAACAAGAAAAAGCCAGCATCATTTCTATCTTCACGAAATGCCATCCTTAAGAACACTGGTAGATCAAAGAACTTCACGCTATATTCTGATCTTTGGTAATAAAATTGACTTTAAAGAAGTTATTATGTAAGTGCTTACAATTCAGTTAACTTTAAATCTTTAAACAATGTTAGTCTTTTTCTGATTTTCAAAATAACATGTTGTTCACTGAAAATAAACAGAAAAAGGTAAAACTAAAATATTCACAATTCTGATTCAGGAGAACCATTACTGATATGTTCCCTCTGCATATATTTTTATGAAATTGTGAACTACAGAATTTAGTTAGGTTTTAATGATTGTTCTTAAACATGATGCCAAATACATGTATAATGGCTGGACTCAAGTCTTTTTAATTGGCAGATATCAATTAAGGGTACATTTTGTGAAGGTAGAAAAGAAAATTATTATTTTATAAAGATATGTATTTTCAATATCTTCCCAAATTTTCCAACTACAGGAAAACAAAGAATAACTTATCTCAGTGGTATTAGTTCTGAAGTATACTGGCCATAAAAGAAAAGTAATTCTTGAATTGACCTTTGTATGTGTATATGAATATACAAACATGTATAAACATATCCACACATCATACTCTTGCATAAGGATTAAACTTTTTTGGGCTGTGTTAAGATGTATAGCTTTTTGAAGGCTTGGTAATATTATAATAACAGTAATCATATCAGAACAGTTAAAGGAGAAAATTATTTTCTCTGCTGAAGTTATGCTTATGAATGATTAAATTGTAAGATTTTGCCTTATATGAACAGGTTAAATATTTGAGAAAAGAATATTCAAGATAGATAGACAAAATTCTTCATAGGTAATATCAATCCTCAGTATGAATTCAGAAAAAAATTCTATCATTTATGAAATGGTATCACAAAGAGAAGACAAACAGTAACCAACCAGCAGAATACTTCAGGACAAAGGGTCCAGGTATGGTGTCAAAGTGTATGTGAGGCCACATTACTGGTGACACTAAGGTGACTAAAATGTCACTTTTTAAACTATTACTAGACGTAATTTATGTGACAAAAAAGGGACAAGTTAAAAATATACAGAAATCCTTATAGAAAAAAGAAGGCAGACATGGACCAAAAGTTCAAACTTTCTAGTGCTGCTTCTTATGTCAGAGGTTTCAGTTAGCCATAAATGCCAAGATCCTATTTATATTGCTTATGTATGATTTATTTAAAATTACACTAATCACTGTAAGTAATATTTTTAATGTAAAAACCAAGGTAGACTGATTAGTGGGTAAGAATAAGAATGTTCAAAAAAACTACACTTTGAAAGTTAAAGAAAAAGATAAGCTTAAGATTAACCTAAAATTCTGTCTAGACAAAAAAGAATTAATGGTTTCTACTAAATGTTTTTGCATTTTCAATTTACATGAAAACATATAATGTATACTGGGTGTGTGTGTATTTTTTACCCTGCAAATCAAGTTACCAGGTATTTCTAAATTAGCAAGCTAAAACTATACGTACTTCTTTTGGAGAGTGAAACTGTTTATGTCCTTAAACAGAAAATTTTTGAGCCAAAGCATTCTCCTCTCCAACTAAGAAATGAGAAATACAGTAAGTAAAATGACATTAAAAACATAACTAAAGCTTGTTCTCTATAAAAGAGAATATAAGTGTTACATACCCTTATATCACGGAACATTATTTTTTCTGACTGTGAAAAGGCTATGAGGTAACTATATATAATTTCAAACAGGATTCCCTTTAATTTTACATTTATACTTCTCTTAAAAAATAGCTTTTAGCAGGTTACTAATTAAATCAAAGTCATGATTTATAACATTGTCTTACTTGAGAGATTTAGTTAACCTTACAAATAGAACAAACTATGTTTCAAAACTATATTTCCAAAAAAAGTAAAGAAATGGGCAGATACTTTAAATTTAACATTGATTCTAAGGGGGAGGAAAGCATATTATGCCATATTGTCTATAAATATTTACTGAATAAATAAACATGGTTCACTTGCTCTTTTAAAAAATCTTATAAGCTGATTAAATCACAAATATGTTGAATCAGTTTTAGGAAAAATAAGAATTAGGCTTTTAAATAGTTATAAAGATAAATTTTAATAAAAAAACTTTCCACTTATCTTCTTTTGGGGTTAAAAAAACCAAAAATCAAAAACCAGTACCATCAAATCCCTGTTTCAGCCTTAGTATTTTAGAGGGTAATATATTAGGACATACTATATCTATTAACGGCATAAAGGTACTTCACCTTGAAAATTTCACTTTGAATGCTCAAAAATGAATTGTAAAAACATCACAAAATATGATCATAATTTAAATTCTGAATATGGAACCAAAAAAACTACAAACCCAAACTCAATAAATCTGCATTCGATGCTTACAAGTGAAATGTAAATTTCCAAAACAACATACATAACTCATTTACATCAGATTCAGCTGTCACAATAGACTCTTTGTCACAGACAGTAATGTGTCCCTAAGTCCATGTTTCCTTGAAAGTCATAATATTTCTGAGGACTCATTCATTATCTGATATGAATGTGTTCATTCAAAAACAAAGTTAAAGTAATGAGTCTATGTTCAACTTTATCTGTATAAAGTTATAAGGCATTAATCACAATATGTTAAAACAAATAATTTATGACAAAAATAGATAAAAACTCTCTTAAAAATATCTTAATGGAGAAAATCATAGAAGAGAATAAAGCTCTTATTTACCACACATGTACTTTGAGCTTCTACTGCGATGAAAAGACTTTTTTGGCTTACAACAGACTGTTTGCCTTGAATGGCAGGTGTCCTTATATAACTGGGAACTGGAGCTAAAGTTCTGTCTAAATTATTGTGAAACTGACACATTCAAGTATGCTGACTACTGTTAATAAAAGTAGAAAAGGTTAGTTACAATATCTAGTATTATTATTAGTAGCATTTACTGCAAATTATCTGATGATAGTGTTGTCTCCTAGAGTGTGGACTTCAGTCTTGTGCCAAATAACAGTATAGAATGCAAAAACATGGTTCAAATGATGATGGGTGACTTGGCTAGTATGTAGCCAGAACAAAGGAATTTGTTTATAATACAAAAGCAAGTAAGGAGCATAGCTTTATTTTAACATCAGTTGCTTGAACTGTGTAATGGGTGTCTTGGTATCCAGAGGCAGGAATAATTTCTTCTTAAGTTACAGCAATGGGAAGGATGAGGGTGGGGCTGTGGCGATGGACTGCTAGAACACATACCTGAGCTCTACCGGAGCCACGTGACCTTGCTGTGTGTCAGTTATCTGCAGAGGCTGGCTGAACAAAATTGCCTTCATCATGCAGGCACTGCTATCTGCACTACAGTAATAAAGAAACACGCTGATAGATACAATGGCTTCAAGTGACAAGCAATCACCAGGAATCTGAAGTGAAATCGTCGGCTGATTAGAAATGTTCTCTATGTCTCCAGATGGTGTCTGTCCTTGAAGAAGCCATTCATTGCCTAGAAAATAAAAAAGTAAATTATTAAGACTTCATAAGAAGAAATTAAAATATTATGAAGACTTTGTTAATTCAGTTAAGAAATACACATATTTATCAAAAGCCTCTAAGTGCCAGACATTGTGTTCTGTGGAAAGGACATAAATATAAATAAAATACAATAATAAGATATAATAATGATGATCATTACATCTAATTATTTTAATTCTTCTTTTGTTTAGACACTGAAAAATAGGTTATAAATTTACTTTTACGAAACCAAGCTGAATATTTCAAATACGGCTAGAGAGCCTTAATGCCTCAAATTAGAAATGAAACCCATTAAGTGTGGAAATAAACATAGGATGCTTGAGGAAATAGATCATTTTCACCAAACAGGTAAGTCTTCAGGGATATAACATAAAAACTTAACAAAATAAACTTTGTTTAGGGAATACAAATGTATACATAACTCTGTAGTGACTTTCTAGTTAAGATAATGATGAATTATTGAATATCCAAAAGTAAAAATAATAAAAAATCTAGAGATTTCTTTAGAAACAGGTGCCACTGCATATCAATTCTCTACGGGCTCAAACAACATAAATACTAAGAAATTTTATATACCTCATTTTAATAAATAAAATTCTTATTAGACTTGAATACACTGATTATCCATACAATAAAAATCTTATAAACTACTAAAATTTTTAAGCCTTCTAACATTACCATTTTCTTTAAATGACTTTACTTATCTCTAGCCTTCTCTCAGAAGGAACACAGGTGTCATACTGAAGAAGCACAGATTACACTGACATTCAGCCCAAGAGCGTGGCAGATACTAAGAGCCAGCATTTGGGAAACGTTTAGAGGACACTGAACATAACCAAGCAGCATCAATGACTTGGGGCCTCTGCACAAAACTGGGGCCATCTACTGAGAAATGATAAAGCCCTAGTTTCCTTTTAGTTTTGCTCTCTTTCCTGTTCTCAAGAAGAGTCGATAGACTCCGAGAACCTGACACTATCAGTTCTCTCCATGTCTCCTTTCGTTTAGTGTTTCTAATATTCTGTTGACTATAAATCAAGTTGGAAAAAAATATGTTAAGTAAAAGTAAGGAGAAGGTGAAAGGTAAGCATCTGAAGAGTTAAGTGCCGAAGTGTTTAAACAATTCTTTTAAAATTCTCTTTAAAATTCTTTGGCTTTCTTTGCTTATTCTTGGACTGGGGAGTATCTCTTATTTAATGCTTGATTTTGCTAAAGAGATTAGCAGAGATCTTTTTATATTTTAAGTCAAACAAGAAAAGTAATAAACTCTGCTATTTTAATGTCCAAATCTAGAAATAAAACAGAAAATGTCTCTTTAGCTATTTCTCATATACATCACACATACGATCTGTGAAGTTATATGTTGGTGCTTTTATGCTGCCTTTTTTTGGCTTAAAACTTTCACATATTCTAACCACTTTAAGATACAGACCAAAATTTAGTTAAAAATAAATGTTTCTGTTTCTAAATAACCAGCCAAGTAGAGAAAATGTCCTTTAACCATAAGCGTACAAATGTACTCTGTAAAATAAATAGTTTTCAAAAGCTCTACATTATTAGGATTCTTGCCTGAAAGCTCATTTGCCTCTCTATAATAAAAATGTAGCTCATATCTAACAAGTGATGAAATAGCTATTTCATTCTATTTTCTCTAGAGACTATTTCAATTTCCTTTGAAACTACCTGTATTTTATATCCTAATGACTCAATATTAAATAATTTGTGTTTGACAATGCACAGTTAAAATAAACATGTTAATCTGTCAATATCCTAGTTTAAAAACCAACACACAGCTATTTAATTGCAGAGAAATTACACTAGTGATCTCCAATTGATGCAGCCTTTCTGACTTCATGGACACTTCCTCTGAACCTACAGGAAGAAACCTGTGGGGCAGCCACAGTTTGAGAACTCTTCTGGCAACAAAGCAGCTACAAGCATCCTAGTACTTACTACACGGTCAGCCCTCTCCCGTGTGTGGAGAGAACTCACCACAGGTTCAGTCAGTTACCCCAGAACCAGCTTCCCAAACTAACTAGCAGTTCCTCCCAGCTAGATCTCTTTGTTTCTTGGTCTGGACACTGAGTTAACAGTTGTAGGCCAGCAGCTGCTACCCTGAGAATATATGAAGGTAAAAAGACATGGAACTAGGATTTGAGTAACGTACAAAAGAACAGTGGGTGAGAGGCTGTGAGGGAGGAGGAGTTGGGGAGGAAACGGAAGATTGAGTGAGGAAGTGTGAAAGAGCGTGGGAGACGAGGACAGAGGCAGATCATTAGAGGCAGGGGCCACAGACATTCTGGACCACTCATGTTTCACTCTCAACTTATTCTCCACTAGGTTACAGATGATGGAAGATGCTACTACAAGGCAAGCAGAGTACTCACTCCTTATCCTCAAGGAGCAATAAGGAAGCTAGTTCCCACTGTGAGTCACATACACAGAAGAAAGAGACAGATCCAGACAGGGGATGGGAAGTCAGAGCCTGGAAGAAAATATTAAATCAGAAGGTTCCACCCTATTTCTCTATTGTCGACTTTTCAACTCCCAAGAGGTTCTTTTGGGGGACAAAAACAGAATGAAGAACAAGGTTAGAATAAAGGGAAGAGGAATGAGAAAGTCTATACTCTAGGAAACAGTGGTAACAACTGCCACCCAACTCCAGGAGAGCTACACTGTTCTTTACTATCAGGGAGGAAAGGATCACAAAGACTAAAGAAAACTGCTAAAGTAGAGTCAGATCTGGATTCATTTTTTCACATAATCTTTCAAATCTTGTCTGATTAGAGTAAAACTATGACATAACAAATGAAAGAAGTTACTAAATTAAACATCCAGAATTTATGAAATACTTTCATCTGCAAGCTTCTTCCCATACCGTCAGCTGATAGAAACCAGCAGCTGGGGACTCCTTCCGTTAGCTTGGTTCCCGACGGGAGCTCTAATCTCAGTTTGAACTGAAGAGTCTGCCCAGGACACACGGTCATGGCGGGAAGCCCAATGCTGGGAGCAGATTTAGGCAGTTTGGGTAATGTCCTCTGTTTTTCTGCTGGGAATGGGCCATCTACTGTAGCATTTTCAGATGTGAAGATGGGAAGCTATGATATAAAAAAAAACCTGTTATTAAAACACAAGTACTTTATAGAAATTATCGAGTCAGAGAGCTTACTTTTAGAGTGTAGTAGAAAAATGAAGTTCTATATCATTCAGGTCTGAATTAGAATGTATTTATTTGGACACTGTAAAGATTAAAGATTATGTTGTAGGTACAAAAACACAGTTTATCTTAGCAAAAAAACCCCAAAATTCCCACTTCTGAATGAGATAGAACTAAATTAATTGTCCAATGGTTACAAAGGGTAGGAAATTAAAGCAAAAACTTTATAAATTTAAATGTACTAGATATATTATACATTCTCATAATTTTCATTGTTAACTATAAGAAGATGTTACTTATATCAGAGATCTACGTAAAGAGAAAGGACACATTTATGATGGTAATTGTGTTTTTTGTTTGTTTGTTTTACTTTAAAAGATATACCTTGCAAATTACTAGACTTTAGGGATAAAAGTTTTGTACTTTCTGGTAAATATAATACATCAAGAGTTAGCTTGTAATAAGGCATTTCTCCTTGAAAATTCTATAAAGAATCATATCTACATCTTTAAAAACTGATTAGAATTTAAAGTTTCTTCTAATTTTATTTTCAATGTCTTGAGAAATACAGCTTCTTTTAGTAATGGACTCAGCATGGGAAACAAAGACTACACATTAACCTGAGGACCACTGAAAAAACGAAGAGCTAACCCGGTCCACACGGTACGTGTACGCAGTGTGTCAGGATGTCCATTTGCTTACAGCCAGATCTGAATCCTCTCTGTTTTTTTTTTTTAAAGGTTTATCAAATTCTCTCCAACTTCCAGTATCATTCTCAAACTCTCAGCACAGATGAAACTTTTATTTTAAGACTAACAGGATATCTTTAGAGCAGTCCTGCTGGTCCACATCTCTGCTCGAGACAGCCTCACTGAAAATGCCTCTGTCAGGACTGTGAAAGAGCTCAGATACCTTTCTTAAAACCACACCCTTTAACTTACACTTTAAAATTACTTACCACAGAAATTGTTTTTGTTTCTAAATCCATTACTTTAATCTGATGATTATTGGTGTCTGCTACATATAACAACTGACCATTCTCTCCAATACATAAACCTCCAGGTTCATTGAAAGTTGACTCAGCAAAGCTGGAACTGATAACATTATTTGTGTCTCCGGTTCCTGCTAATGTCATACAGTTTTTTGTTTTTGGATCCACAACTTTAATCTAGAAGACAAAGAACAAAATTTATAGATCTGAAGAGTTCAGGTGTATGTGGTATGGAAGAGTGTAATGTCAAAAAATTAGAGAATATCTGATTACCATTAGTATTCTCAATAAATCTCACAAAAAAATAGGTATTTCCATATTTTCTTGAAAAGCCACACATTCAAATTACACTCTAAAAGGAGATACTCTAATTTAAGAGCTAAAATCTATGTATAATCTCTAGTTATATCTTGTCTTCTTTTTTTTTTTTTTGAGACAGAGCCTCAAGCTGTCCCCCTGGGTAGAGTCCCGTGGCATTGCAGCTCACAGCAACCTCCAACTCCTGGGCTCAAGCGAGTCTCCTGCCTCTGCCTCCCAAGTAGCTGGGACCACAGGCGCCCGCCACAACGCCTGGCTATTTTTTAGTTGCAGCCGTCATTGTTGTTTGGCGGGTCCGGGCCGGGGATTCGAACCCGCCACCTTAGGTGTACGTGGCTGGCGCCTTAGCCGGTTGAGCTATAGGCGCTGAGCCTATCTTGTCTTCTAGAAGCAAACTTTGCTAAGATTATTTCTGGAAGTAAAATAAATTTAAATTGTATTGTTTTTCTTTACAACGGACTTGACTTTCTCCTCATGAGTACCTGATGTTGCCTGAGGATTTTCTCCATGTCTTAAACTCAGCGATTGCTGGTAATAGCTCAACTATATTGACTCTGTGGTCTCTCATCACAAAGTACTGCATGAACATTCATTATCCACTGATTATTGTAAAAAAGAAAAATGCAATAAAAACTGAATTAAAATAGATAAAAATGGAAATGCAGCTGGAAACAAAATCGTTTGTTAACAGCCATTATATCCATCCGACAGCTCAGAATTGTTCTTTTCGGTTGACGTGTCAGTTTCCCGGTTACCTGCCTTCTCCTTATTTATTGAGTATGTTACTGAGCAGCTTTGATGGGATGCAATTCACAGCTTTAGATCATAGACAGTGGAGCTGGTTTGGTGCTTGCCTGAGTTCAGGATACCATCAAAACCTCTTGGCAATAAAAGGACCAAGAACAGAACAGAACAAAGTGCCACAGTCATCAGAGGCTGTTATTCCTCTCTTATTCTAGAGTGGCAGTTGTAGGAGGCTCGTAGATCCTTCAGCATTTTTAAATACCACATATGAAAAACAAGGTATTATGTAATTCTGTCAGGACTCACCTACCTTGTGATTGTAGGAGTCCGCCACATACAGTAAATTCCTTTTCTTGTCCCATGTTACTCCAAGGGGGTGCTGAAGCTTTGCATTGATTCCTACTCCATCAACATCACCAAAAGCAAATAAATTCTTTTATTTTTTTAAAAGAAAGAAACAGCAGTTATTACATTTTTTACAGTGCTTTGTTAGAAAGTAAAGTGAAAATTAAAATAGTTGTATTTGCTATTTTAGTTAAAAGGAGAAAAGGCCTGATTTTCATAAAAATAGGGGTGTGTACTTGACTCAGATTAGAAAGAAATAATACAACTTTGAGCTGTATTAGTTTGTGGTGCTTCATGATTTTACCCACACAGTCAGACTTTGGGTCAAGAAGGGGTCAGGTCTGCTGGTCAGGTGTTCCACCCACCCCACTGCCCCATATCTAATTTACACTTTTCTATTCTCTCTAGTGATCAATATTTCATCTTCCCTGTCTCCCTGAAGCCTTAACATTTGTATATAATCACATAGAGTCAATTTACTTTGCTTAGATGGTTTGTTACTTGTGTTTCTTTGTATTCTCACTGGCCATGCTTTGACGTCCACTTTAACTCATGGACAGGCCAAGACTGATCTCTCTCAAACCTTATTAACTTTCCACAATTCAAGAACCTGCCAGCTTGGCCAGTCTGAGCAGTGGTGCAAGAGTGACGGTCATTACCATGGGATCTCGTTCTCCTCCCACGAGGTGCTTCACCGCTCCATCTTTCAGAGAGACTGTTCTCACTGTACTGCTCTCACTATCTACCACAAATAGGCAGCTCCAGGGCTCCCCGGAGGCCAGGGAAAGGCCCGAGGGCTGGGCGAAGCCGGCCTTGTGTGGATAGGCGTTGTTCCGATTCTCTTCATTTCCACTGCCAGCAAACCGAAGGCAGGTTCCTTTTTTTAACTCACTGAAAAAAACAAATTCATAGGTGGAGTCAACATGTGGTGTATATTGCCAATCTGGTTATTAAATTAATGAAGGTAAATGATCAAATCAATGGTGACAGGCATTGTAAACAACAAACAAGCCCCTCCCCCGAATTAGTTAGGGGTAATTAATTTGCCCCTTGCCTGGAAAACGCCCACTCCCCTGTTTGAACTCCCATTCCTCTCCTAACCTTGGCCTAGTTAAATTGTGTAAGTCAGCTTTCATTGCTGTTTTTCCAATCATTAACTTATTTAGCCACTGTGCAGGGACTTTCTACTTTTTTCTGACACACAAAACTGAAACTACTCTCAAAGACCAGACAGGAAATTATCAGGTTAAATCATATTATTGATAACATAATATTTTTTCTGCCTTAACTTCTAGATTTTTTCTTGGCTTCAGTACATTATTAGGTTCTAAAACGGAGCTAAACAGGTCACTTGATAGTTTAAAGCTTAAATTTTTATTAAAAATGTTTTGTGACTAGCAAAAATAACTAAAGAATAGTTTATGAAAGATACCCAGGTCAGGCATCATCATTTTAAGAAAATGACAGTAGATAATTATGATGCTTTAATGAATCAATTATACAAATCAATTTCTTATATGCAGTAGAGAAATTTCTATTTAAATGACTACTGCAATGATTCCTTTTATAGTGCAGAAAAATTTTTACACTTTGGTTTCTAAATTTATGCCAGAGGACTTGTGAGCAATACATGGTAAGTGCATTGCTCTGATAGACAGGAAGAAGCTGACCAATGCATCCTAAGGCAAAATGAGAGATTATCTGTATATTATTTCCAAGTATGGTACAATATGTAAAAGTCTAACATGACCATTGCTTATTGGTTGCAATGTTCCCAGTGCTAAGTTAGGTAGGCAGCAGGGGACAGAAGCAAAGTGATACAGCATGGATAAAATATGGACACTTTTCAACAAAGTTACAGAAATAATCTAGCTAGGAAAATACATGTAATAAATATGCAAAACAAATAAAATGGAAGGTAATCACTATAAGGAGTCTTAACACTTTAAAAAACTTCCCTTAACTAAATAAAAGACTAGGAAGAAACAGCGACTTTTAAAACATTAGGGGTGGGGCAGCGCCTGTGGCTCAAAGGAGTAAGGCGCTGGCCCCATATGCCACAGGTGGTGGGTTCAAACCCAGCCACAGCCAAAAACTGCAAAAAACAAACAAACAAACAAACAAACAAAAATTAGGGGTCATATCCCCCTGAAGATCAGTAATAACGCAAGCTAATACAACCTGAAAATTAAGGGGTAGGTCAGTATCATCTAAGGCACCATTTTCCTATTGTGATTGAGAGTCACAGCTCTAGTTGTTAGGAAATCTAGGGAGCTCTTGACCATCTATGTTCAAATCAGCCATCACCTAGAATAGCATATTCTGGCAACCTGTTACTTCTGTTTGCTATTTATAATTATGTCTCACCCAACTCTTACTGGTAACCTCACTGTTGAGGCTACTATTATCTCGTGCCTGGATAATAGCAGTAGCCTCCTCAAATGGTGTCTGTCTCTAGTCTTGTCCCACTAGAGTGCTGCCAGTGTTCTTTCAAAAACACAAATCTAATCATGTCCTGTCCCAGCTTAAACCTTCTATAAAGGCTTGTCGAATGTCCAAATCTCTTAAAAGAACCCACACGCACAATCTGGCTTCCGCTGACATTGTGCTGACTCTTGCCTGGAAAACCTCCCACTCCCCTGTCTAACTCCCACTCCTCTCCTGACTAGGTCTTGGTTTAGGAGCCTCTTCCAGGAAGTCACCCTTGACACCCCAAAATCTATTGAAATTGGGTGCTTCTCTTACTTATGAAAGAAAAAAATTGTAACTTAAGGGACTACTGCGATTTCTTTTACCCACACTGCTTTTAAATTTCTTGCTGATCTGATTCTTCCTCTCTAAGTCCATTGAGAACAGCAACGACATCTTTCAATTTTATTCTTAACTCAATGAGCATATCATTTTCATCCCTACTGCCTAGCATTTAGTATGATTTATAAATATTTTCTAGATGATTAAATGTATAAAACATAAATGTGTTCAAAGCAACACGCACACACACACACACACACCCCATTTAGGAAACCTGAGGGTTTGGATTATCTATACAATTGTTCCTTTCTATTGATAAAGACAACTGAGATGACCATTTTCTGTGGTTATCTGAGAGCCTTTCTGGTCTATGACTGTCATTCCTTTATTTATTCTGCAAATGCTTACTGAGCTCCTATTATGTCCCAGATATTATGCTAAGACACAAAAATGAATGGGACAGGGTCCCCTCCTTTAAGAGAAAGTCTAGTAGGAGGTAACAGTTAAAAATAAGTGCAATCAAAGAGAGAGAGGAGAAAGGAGGGAGAAAGGGAGAGAGAGGACAAGCAGACTTATCCATGGAGTGACAGACCTATACACCAGGATTTACACGGTCCCAGGGAAGAGTATGGCCAGTGCTACCAGGGGTGTTGGAGAAAGAGGAAAGGTGGAAAGCGATGAGACATCTTTATATAAGGATGAGATTTATCCTTATATCCCAACAGTGGCAACAAAGCCACTTGTGTTTATTGTCTATGTCAGGAACTATGTAGAGCTCTCACACATAATATTAATTCTCAAAACAAGCCTATGATATAATATAAATAAGAAAATAAGTCTTAGTAATTTAAAATGACTTTCCTAAATTTATACAGATAGCAAGTGGTAGAGCCAGGATTTAATCTTGGGCCTGACTACAGAACTTGACTTATTAACCACTCTGCTATGTGGTACTCCACTATTTGAATGAATGACTGAAGATACTTGAGCTATGTCTTAAGATAAGGCCCATCAGCTATTCCTAGCTCTCTTTCTAGGTGTTCAGGAGCATGGCTTTTCCCAGGTTCCTTTAAGTTAAGTATGATCATATGGCTTACTCTGGCTGATGAATTATGAGGAGAGTGGATGTGTGGCACTTCTGAGTACAAGTTTTAAGAGCCAGTGAGTGACGTACCACCTCCTTCTTGTTCTGCCAGGATGACTGGCAAAGTTCCAGTGGCTGTTCATCAGCAGGGGTGGCACAGTGCTCCCCAGTGAACCTGTGAGTGAGCAAGACTCACACCTGGTTTTAAGCCACTGAAAACCTGGGCTGTTTGTGAAGGTAGTATAGGCGCATATCGTGACTAGCCCAGTGGGGCTGTGAGGGTGATGATGCTGTGAACAAGGATTCTAGGAACCCCAAACAGTAAAGTCTACTCGAAGAGTGGCCACTTACCTTTTCTTTGGCAGTTTGCCAGAGTCCAGAAGGAGTGCCCATATTTGATGAGTCCCTGCCATGGCAATCCACAGAATGTCATCTCTTTGGACCTCTGAATCTTTATAAAAATAAATAATAATTGTTATATACATATCTCGTTAACATGAACACTGATTGTTTCAAAATTTTAAATCTAGGAAAGATAACAGTATGTTTATAAATCATCTTATAAAAAGTTAAAAATATTTGCAACCCAAAGTAAAACTATTTGCAATGTTTGGAATTATTTTTGAAAGTTTTGTTTTCCTTTTAATGGGTTTATTTCTTTAGATTTGTAATTTACCTGCAACAATTTCACAGAAATCCATACCAGTCTTAATAACAATGTGTCTCTCTACATTTCTGGGCACAAGATTTGTAAACATTTGATTTCTTATTTTATGCAATAGAAGAAACAGGCTGACAAATTTTCCAAAGAGACTCTTTGCTAGTCCAATACTTAGCACTAAAACCTAAGTAACAAGCTTTAGTAACAGGTGCTTTGAACAATTTCCACAGAAAAACTATCTTTGGAGAGTTAAAGAAATGTGTATTGCTACTACAGTATTAGTTTTTTTTTTGTTTGTTTGTTTGTTTTTTTTTGAGACAGAGCCTCAAGCTATCCCCCTGGGTAGAGTGCCGTGGCATTACAGCTCACAGCAACCTCCAACTCCTGGGCTCAAGCGAGCCTCCTGCCTCCGCCTCCCAAATAGCTGGGACCACAGGTGCCCGCCACAACACCCGGCTATTTTTTGGTTGCAGCCGTCATTGTTGTTTGGCGGGTCCGGGCTGGATTCGAACCCGCCACCTTAGGTGTACTTGGCTGGCGCCTTAGCCGGTTGAGCTATAGGCGCCGAGCCACAGTATTAGTTTTGAGACTCAAACACAATGCAAAATAGGTATTTAAAAATCCATTGTTTAATACACCTTTTCAAAAAAATATAGCTGACATACAAGACAAAGAATTCAATATAATATAGCTCTGTTTGCTAAAATTAATAATTAACTTTCTATTTTTAAAGAGACTGATGTCATAATGTATTACGATGTGACAAAACTATTTTTCAAGTTAATTCTATTGTGTTAAAATATTCAATTATTTTGATTTCAAAAATACCCTGAGGCTACTTTTAAAAGTAATTGAGGTTGATGCCTCCTTTGGAAGAGTTTAGTCTCTACCATCTTGCAAATGTCCAACTATACTTTCTATGCTTTGTCTTTAATAAATGTCTTTCCTTCATGTGTAGCAAAAAGAAGTAATTGAGATACTTTACCTAAAATAATTTGGTCAGTTAACTTACACTAAAAGAAATTATCTTCATAAAAGGCTATTTTATTTGCATTTCCTTTGAGTAGTCTATGTCCCAATGAAAATTTTCTCCCATAACTTTTTCACTTTCTAGTGTCTTTTACTTTAACACAAAACAATGAGGATGATTCTCAACAAACTGCAGTTGCTATGTGCCCAGCACTTTATAGAAATTGTCACTCAAATTTTCTCAAAGGCCCCTGGAGACAGAACTGTCAGCAGGCCTAGTTTCCTGATGAAGAAACTGGGACGGAGCAAGCAAAGAGGCAAGGTAACTTGCCAGGACTACAGAGCTGCGAAAACAGGAACCAGAATCTGAACCCAAGCAGCCCAGCAGAAAAATTTATGCCCACCTTACCTAACAAATGCAAACATTATAAGCTAATTGTGTATTAATCTCATGTTAATCTGAAAAAAAAAAAAAGAAAACGGAAAATCTATGCTTTTACATTTCACGTGTTGCCTCTTTCTGTGTTCTTAATTGCTATCCAATAAAATCTAAAGAGTAATTTACTTTTTCATACTCAGATGCCTATAAACATAAATTCTACTAAAAATGACCCTGGTGTCTGTATATTCTGGGGTCTCAGTCTCTGTTTAATCAGCTCCAAACTAGATTAAAAGCTTTCCACAATTAACTTTTAACATACCACAATGTTCCTTTGGTTATTCTAGAGCCACAATCTGGGACTACTAGAATGAATAGGAAACCTAAGCTAACAAAATATTCCCTGTAATTCCAGATATACTGACACGCAAATGAAAGGTTCAAAGTATGTGAAACACTGAGAATCATGCTTGGAGGAAGCAACTCTCAAACGTTAGCCATGATTATTGTTTAATGGAGCTGGATCTTAATTTCACAGTAAGTTGTATTAGGGGAATAGAAATAAATCTTCTACTTATGAGGTCTGTTATTTTACAGTGAGCATTAACAATGCATGTATTACCCACAGATGATATTTGGTACCTAAGAAAGCACTCATTGTAGAATTACTTTTTGGTGTTAAATCTATCACAAGTTTAAGATTATAAACTTTTTAGAAATAAACAATAAAAATGACAGAGTTTTACATCCCTGCCCAGTCAATAGTATTAACTAAAGAAATAACCAAACCAAAGAAAAACTTTACTAGGCAGTACAAAAAAAGGCATAGAAAGTTAGCAAAATGAATAATCTTATTCATTTTAACTTAATTTGACATGTTTTCCATTCACAATATTCCAAAGCTTTCATATATTCATAACATTTTTTAAATGCTGTATTAAGAACTATCAATGATTACGTGTTCAAATCCTCTACCCAGTTCTCCACTTTCTCTGACTGGAACTAAATTATTCTTGCAGTAATTGTGATAAAACACTGAAGGATGAGAGCTTCTGAAAACACCTCTTCATTTAAAACCTGGGCTTTGGAACCAGGTGGGCCTGGATTTGAACCCAAGCGGCATCACTTTCTGATTTGTGTGCCTCAGCTTCCTCTTCTGGAAAATGAGGATATCACCACCCATTTCATACGCTTATTGGGAAGAACGAATAAGGAAATCCAAGTAAGATGCCAAACGTGGTCCCTGGCACAGGTTACTTGCTGTTTTCCAACTTTTCTATACCAAGCTTGCTTCCTCCTTCCTCTTTCCAGAAAGCACATCTCCAGATAATTGGCATTCATTCAGATCTGTGCTCAAGTTTCCTGCGCCCCCATCTAATACGACACACAAATACATACGCACACCCCCCGGTTCTCCAGCCCCTTACCTTGCCTGACTTTTCTCAGCGGCATTTATCACTATCTTATATGTTATATACTTATTTATTGTTTACTATCTTTCTCTTCTACTGAGCCTAAGAGGCCAACAGCTTTGTGTGTATGTGTTTTTTTTTTTTTTTTTTGTAGAGACAGAGTCTCACTTTATCGCCATTGGTAGAGAGCAATGGCGTCACAGCTCACAGCAACCTCCAACTCCTGGGCTTAGGCAATTCTCTTGCCTCAATCTCCTGAGTAGCTGGGACTACAGGCGCCTGCCACAATGCCCGGCTATTTTTTCACTGCAGTTTGGCTGGGGCTGGGTTTGCCACCCCCAGTATATGGGGCCGGCGCCCTACCAACTGAACCACAGGCACTGCCCCCAACACCTTTGTTTTACCCGTGGCTTTATTATCAGCACCCATAACAGTGCTTGGTACATGGCAAATACTCAGTAAATACTTGTTGAGTGAGTAAACGTCCCCCTAGATATCACAAGAGAATTGTTCTGTTTTTTGTCACTATGTCTGTAAGCCCTAAAATTATCCTAATGATGGTTGGTATTTCCTAACAGTACCAATGATTCATCACTAATCAAAGAAGTCTGCTATACATGTAAACCTGTGCCATTATCCTCTAGGACAATGATTCTGCATGGGAATAGCATCTGACCCTCAAAACAGTTTTGGATATTGGATAGGTTACATATTGTATGACAGTATAGTCATGTCAGAATATTTACATATGAACACCTTATTTTTATTAAAAATTATGCTTACTTCTTCATATTTAAAAATGTGTAAGTGTAGGTGGATTATATGATCTATAGATTTCACTTTAGATAGGATAAAAAAGGCTTTTCATAAAATTCAAAATGCGAAGAGAATTTGAGATCTGAAAGTCACACATAAAAATAAAGCCTTTCAACATCTCTACCAAGCTTCCATTCCTGATAGAAACTCAGCAAACAAGGATCAGAAGGCAACTAATTTCATCTTACAAAGAATATTGATAAAAAGAACTTATAGCAAACATCCTATGTAACAGTGAAATTCTGCAAACATTCCCGCTCTGAATAAAAGTCATACAAAGACACCCACTATCAACACTTCTATTTAGCATCATATAGAGGTGTGAATGTGCGCAACAAAGAAGGAAAAAGACGCAAAAAGCCTAAAGACCAGAAATAAAATGGCAATTATTAGCAGATGACATAGTTATGTATATAGAAAATATTTAAAAATATACAGAGGTCATAAAAGTTGGAGCCATCCTTAATTCCTCCTTTCTCTCACATGTCACACACGGCATCAGCAAATCTTCTTGGCTGTGTATTTAAAATATATCCAAAATCTGGCCAGGTGCAGTGGCTCATACTGGTAATCCCACTACTTTGGGAGGCCAAGGCAGGAGGATCTTTTGAGCCCAGGAGTTCAAGACCAATCTGGACAACACAGTGAGACCCTGTCTCTACAAAAAGCCAAAATATATCCAGAATCTGACAACTTCTTAGCACCTCCACCTTGACCTAAGTCACCATCAAGGATTACCTTCTAACTGGTCTGTCACCCTGTTCTCACAGGCTCCTTACTTTTCTTTCACATGAATGTCCTAACCTGAGAAAATTCGGTGGCTTGGCTCCTGTGGCTCAAGTGGCTAAGGCGCCAGCCACATACACCTGAACTGATGGGTTTGAATCCAGCCTGGGCCCGCCAAACAACAATGACGGCTGCAACCAAAAAATAGCCAGGCATCGTGGCAGGTGCCTGTGGTCCCAGCTACCTGGGAGGTTGAGGCAGGAGACTCACTTGAGTCCAGGAGATGGAGGTTGCTGTGAGCTGTGATGCCACAGCACTCTACCCAGGGGGACAGCTTGAGGCTCCATCTAAAAAAAAAAAAAAAAAAAGAAAATTCGGGAAGGCTGAGTTGGGCAAATTTAGCTCCAAGTCAGTGATTCTCAACCTTCCTAATGCCGTGGGCCTTTAATACAGTTCCTGTGGGTCGTGACCCACATGCTCTAAGTCTTAGGAACAGAAACATTTGCTTTTCTTAGCCAGTTTTTAGAGTCTTTGCCTTGGCACAGGAGACTCGGATATCGGTGTGTATCCGAGTGAAAGATCAAATTTAACTCTATTACCTAGTTCTTCAACAGGTCAGTCTAGCTCAGCCAGAGATTCCTATATGAAGGAAAAACCTTCACAGTAATAAAGCGTAAGCATTTCTTTCTTGGACTCTGTGTACTTATTTCCTTTCAAAGCTAAAGGAAGGAGGAAAAAGTGTACAAACAGAAGCTACATCAGGTCAGGATTTAAGTGTGTGGGACTTTACATACCAGGTAAAGATGATGATGATGATAATGGTAACCATCCAAGGGACTTCCTGTATTTAAGGCAGAGAGCTAATCGCTTACATGGATAATTTCCTTTAAAAGCCTTGAGAAATCTCATTATCATCATCTTCATTTTATAAAGAAACTGAAATTCAAAGAGGTTAATTTGCTGCGATTCAGGCAGCTGAACCTGGAAGATGAACTTAGTAATGAATCTGACTCCAGATACTAACTCTCTGATAAGAATGAAAGAATGACAGCAATGAGCATGTTCTTCAGTCCAGCTCTCTGTTTGGGGCTTTCTCTCCCTCCCACTTCTGAACCATGGACTTAACTCTGATACCAAGTACACTAGTATACTTTAGTGTGTGATCAGAAATAGATGAATATAGATGCAAAAATTCTCAACAAAATCCTAGCCAACAGATTACAACTTATCATCAAAAAAAGTCATACATTATGACCAAGTAGGTTTCATCCCAGGGATGCAAGTCCATAAAACATTATTCACCAAATCAACAGAAACAAAAACAAAGAAAGATCATAGGATCCTCTCAGTAGATGCAGAAAAAGCATTCAATAAAATCCAGCATCCTTTTCTAATTAGAAAACTGAAGAGTATAGGTGTAGGTGACACAGTTCTTAAACTGATTGAAGCTATCTATGACAAACCCACAACTAATATTTTACAGAATGGAGTAAAACTGAAAGCTTTTCCTCTTAGAACTGGAACCAGACAAGGTTGGTCTTTATCACCACTTCTATTCCACATAGTGCTAGAAGTTCTAGCCCAGGCGTCCTCAAACTATGGCCTGCGGGCCACATGCAGCCTGCCTAGGACATTTATCCGGCCTGCCCAGTGTTTTTGCCACCACTGCCTATCCTGCTTAGCAGCCGACTCCTCCCAGGGTCTGCAGTCCGGCCCTCCAACAGTCTAAGGGACAGTTTAAAAAGTTTGAGGACCTCTGTAATACAATTAGGCAAGATAAGGTAATAAAAGGCATCCAAATGGGAGCAGAGGAGCTCAAACTCTCCCTCTTTGCTGATGATATGATCTTTTACTTAGAGAACCCCAAGACTCAACCACAGGACTCCTGGAAGTCATCAAAAAATATAGTAATGTCTGAGGATATATATCAATGTCCACAAGTCAGTAGCCTTTGTATACGCCAGTAACAACCAAGATGAGAGGCTAATTAAGGATACAACTCCCTTCGTCATAGCTTCAAAGAAAATGAAATACCTAGGAATATACCTAACAAAGGAGGTGAGAGAACTCTATAAAGAAAAATATGAAAACCTAAGAAAGGAAATAGCAGAGGATATTAACAAATGAAAGAACACACCACACTCATGGCTGGCAAGAATCCACACTGTTAAAATGTCTATATTCCCAAAGCAATCTATCAAATCAATGCCATCCCTATTAAAATACCAACATCAATCTTTCAAGAATTAGAAAAAATAATTCTTCATTTTGTATGGAACCAGAAAAAACCCCATATAGCTAAGGCAGTCCTTAGCAATAAAAATAAAGCCGGGGGCATCAGCATACCAGACTTTAGGCTGTATTACAAGGTCATAGTGATTAAAACAGCATCGTACTGGCACAAAAATAGAGACATAGACATTTGGAATCGAATAGAAAACCAGGAAATGAAACTAACACCTTACAGCCACTTAATCTTCAATAAACCAAACAAGAACATACACTGGGGGAAAGAATCCCTATTCAATAAAGGGTGCTTGGAGAACTGAATATCCACATGTAAAAGACTGAAATTGGACCCGCACCTTTCTCCACTCACAAAAATTGATTCAAGATGGATAAAAGACCTAAATTGAAGGCATGAAACAATAAAAATCCTCAAAGAAAAGCATAGAAAAACACTTGATATTGGCCTGGGGAAAGACTTTATGAGGAAGACTTCCGTAGCAATTTCAACAACAAAAACAAACAAATGGGACTTAATTAAACTGAAAAGCTTCTGTACAGCTAAGGAGACAACAACCAAAGCAAATAGACAACCTACACAATGGGAAAGGATATTTGCATACTTTGAATCAGCCAAAGCTTGATAACTAGGATCTATAGAGAACTTAAATTAATTCACATGAAAAAAGCCAGCAATCCCATATATCAATGAGCAGGACAGATGAAGACAATCTTCTCTAAAGAAGACAAATGAATGGCTAGCAAACATATGAAAAATGCTCATCATCCCTAATTATTAGAGAAATGCAAACCAAAACCACCCTAAGATATCATCTAACCCCTGTGAGAATGGCCCACATCACAAAATCTCAAACTGCAGATGCTGGCGTGGATGTGGAGAGAAAGGAACATTTTTATACTGCTGGTGGGACTGCAAACTAATACAACCTGTTTGGAAGGAAATACGGAGAACCCTCAAAAAACTCAAGCTAGACCTCCCATTTGATCCTACAATCCCATTACTGGGCATCTACTCAAAAGGGAAAATATCATTTTACCACAAGGACACTTGCACTAGACTGTTTATCGCAGCTCAATTTACAACTGCCAAAATGTGGAAACAGCCTAAATGTCCACCAAACAAGAATGGATTAACAAGCTGTGGTATACGTATACCAGGGAATGCTATTCAGCCATCAAGAAGATGGAGACTTTACATCCTTTGTATTAACCTGAATGGAAGTGGAACACGTCATTCTCAGTAAAGCATCACAGGAATGGAAAAGCAAGAATCTTATGTACTAAATTTTGATATGAGGACAATTAATGACCTACTACACCAGGGGTCCTCAAACTTTTTAAACAGGGGGCCAGTTCACTGTCCCTCAGACTGTTGAAGGGCCGGACTGCGGGCCCCAGGATGAGTCAACTGCTAAGCAGGACAGGCAGCAGTGGCAAAAACACCCGGCAGCTGATAAATGTCCTAGGTAGGCTGCATGTGACCCATGGGCCGTAGGTTGAGGACGCCTGGACTACATGCTGGGGGGTGAGGAAAGGGGAGAGCAGAGAGAGAAGGAGGGAGAGGGTGGGGGAAAGGAAGAGCAGAGAGTGAGAAGGAGGAATGGAAGAAGGAAGAACAGAGAGAGGAAAGGGTGGGAGAGGGTGGGAGTCTCGGTGTGATATATCTTTTGGGGGCAAGACACAAGTGTAAGAGGGACTTTATCTGACAAATGCAATCAGTGTAACCTGGTTTCTTGTACCCTGAATGAATCCTTAACAATAAAAAAAAAGAAATTGTTTTTATAATTATGTCTCCAAAAAAAAAAAAAAGAAAAGAAAAGAAAAGAAATAGGGATCTGATCGAACACAGCCATCACTTTCTATTCCAGAATGCACAGCTGGGTCTACCTTCCCTGCAGCCCTTGGGAATGGTCTATGGATGGATAATCTTTTAAAAGTATGTTTTCTAATCCCTGAACTTCCCATTTTTGGTTTGGTTCAGATTATCAGCATTTTTGTGTGATTTATAACAAAACTTATTTTATAGAAAACATTTATATGTGTATAGTACTGTCTATAAGGGTACTATATACATATATATTATGGGGGGCTTTATATATATTACCTCTCGTAATCCTCATAAGCCTTTGAGTTAGGTACCATTTATATCTTTGATTTAGATGAAGAAACTGAGGCATAGAGGCTAAGGGACACACAACTACTAAGCTGTGAAACTGAAAACCCTCTAGAATCCATCTTCACGGCCACCATGCTAGACCACTCTTAAGTTGTTTCACCCTGCCCAATGGTTTCACTGAGCACTGAAGAGTTTGTTCTTGCAAACTGAGTTGAAAAGGGGGTGAAGGTGGCATGGTATGTATAATGTCTACCAACCTGTTGATAGTTAACGTACCATCATTTATACTGTTTGCCTTGGAGTCTGAACTCTAAAGCACACAGGCACATCTCTGGGCATAGGTATTACTTTTGTTTCTTACAGCAAGACTGTGGTCATCGTGAACATCTCAATTTTAAATTGAGAGTACACTTGGTATTACTGATTTTCAACAGTCACAAATTGAAAAATTTTTTAAAAAGGGTAATGCCACAAGCTGAAAAGTATTGGGGAGTATTTTTAAAGACCAAAACTCCTATGAGTATCAATAAAAATTACAGAAATAATCAGAAATTAGGAATAAAATTAACAAAATATAATAAAAATTACCTGGAATTCAGCTTTAAGGAAATTCTGCATTATTTTAAGCAAATATGACTAGAACCCTCTTAGCACCTGTGAAATCCTCCATTAGTGGACATGGATTTGCTTCTGCACAATCTCTAAACCACCTGTGAAGCAAAGTCTTACGCCACCAGAGAAGAGCAGCAAGGTCTGCCACTTTGCACAGGGCACAGGACAGAACCAACAGCTGGACGAAAGGCAGGTGAAAACACTCTCCACTGACACCAAGTGAAGTTCTTGTTCTGCTGAATGAGAAGCAGAGCTCCCTAAAGCAAACAAAGACTCTCTTCGCTGCTGGAGAGAGGAGGAACAGGAACAGTGAGAAAACTCCCTACATACTTTTCTTGAGGCCCAGGCGCTCAGGATTTTCCCAAGACTGAGGCTGGACCAGAACAACAGAGACTACCCGCATCCCCAGATACAAGCAGAGCAACAAACTGCAGCAGTTCGCCCCTGGGAGAGCCGCAGGATCACTACAAGCTGAGGGTGGAGCACTCCTACTGAGAAAACTCTCCAGCCCCTAGGCCCCTGCACTGAGGCAGAGTCAGAGGCAAGAGCAGCTTACCTAGAGGGGGTTGAAGGCTATGGTATACTGACAGTAGCCATAGCGATAATAAAACCTGGGCCCAGCTCAGCTTCTGACCAAAAAGACTCCATCTTCCATAATAATGGCATAATACTACTTATTTCAACCTCTGTGATTTTATGCAAGATGATGAACATATAATAAACCAAAAAAAAAAAAACACATAAAAGTAAAAAGTTACCCATTTTTGAGTGATAAAGGAATGAAAAGACTTAGACTCAGAGATGACCTGAAATTGACACTGATGGTGGAACAACTATGTATGTATGTGTGTATGGTTTACTGAACATGCAGAGAAAAAGGTGGCCAACCGATAGATAGAGAATTTCAGCAGAGAGATGGATTTATAATTATAAGAAAGAGTAAAACAGAAATGCTATATTAAAAAGGCATAATATTAAAGATGAATAATTCCTTCGACAGGCCCAACAGTTGGGTAGACAAAGCTGAGGAAAAGAATCAGTGAAGATAATTCAGTAGAAATGGCCAAACCAACACAAAATGAAAAAAAATGAAATGAAAAGACCACCATATATAAAAGTTGCTGGATATAATGTACAAAAATCTAACATGAGTCACTGAAGTCCCAAAAAGAAGAGGGTGAGAAAGGGGCAGAAAAAAAATCTGAAGAAATGAGAACTTCTTGAAAATAATGAAGATTATCAAACCACAGATTTAAGAACTCCAAACAGGGTAACTCTCAGATATGTCAAACTGTTGAAAACCAAAAATAAAATCTCTAAGGCAACCAGAGAAAAAAATGCACTTTACACATAAAGGAACGAGGGAAAATTTAAAGGAGACCTCTGACGGAAAACCACGCAAGCTAGAAGACCGTGCAGGGACAGCTTTAAAGTATTAAAAAAAAAAGTCAATCCAGACTTACATATAAGTAAAAATAGCCTTCAAAAATGAAAGCTAAGTAAATACTCTTTAAGATAAGGAAAAAGGCAAGAGAAATTACTTCCAGCAGACTGTATTATAGGAAATGGTAGAGAAAGTTCTTCAGGAAGAAGAAAGGACTCCAGAAAAGTCACTTTGGAAGAGTTTGGCAATTCTTATAAAATTACACAGACCCACCATATGACTCAGCAATCTCATTCCTAGGCATTTGCCCAAGAAAAGTAAATACACAAAAAACTGTACACAAGTGTTTATGGAGGCTTTATTCACAACTGCCAAAAACTGGAAATACTTCAAAAGTCTAACTGGTGAATGAATAAACAAATTGTGGTACATTCAGATAATGGGCTGCTACATGTGTGAAAGAACAGGCTATGGATGCCTGGAACAACCGGGATGAACCTCAAAGGATTACACTCAACGAAGGAGCTGGACCCGGAAGACACACTGGTGCCAGCGGCTGCAATGGGTATCTGATGGTGGGGAAGACTGAACCAACGGTCAGAGAGAACTTTTAGGGCAATAGAAATATTCTATCTCTTGATTGTGGTACTAGTTTACAAGACTGTAAAAGTTGCCAAAATTCACAGAATTATATACCTAATAATAGTAAATGTATATAAATTATATCTTATTAACCTAACTTACAAAAAATCTTATCAACATCAAGTCACCGTGATAAGGTATATGTAGTATAAATATCTTTACTCATATTTTAGAAATAAAGATACAACTTTTAACTTTAACAAATCAAAAATGTTATTGGTCACACTGCATCAAATACATTCCTTCAGAAATTTCTGTATCTGATTTTTTTTTTGAGACAGAGCCTTAACCTGTCACCCTGGGTAGAGTGCTGTGGCATCACATCTCACAGCAACCTCCAACTCCTGGGTTTCTCCCAAGCGATTCTCTTGCCTCAGCCTCCCAAGCAGCTGGGACTACAGGTACCTGCCACAGTGCCTGGCTATTTTTTGGTTGCAGCCATCATTGTTGTTTGGCAGGCCCGGGCTGGATTCGAACCCACCAGCTCAGGTATATGTGGCTGGCGCCTTAGCCGCTTGAGCCACAGGCACCGAGCAGCTGATATATATTCAAACAAAAATACTTTTTATGGTATTTTCTAGCATAATAATGGAAGTCTAAGCACTCTTAAGTACCGACACTGGGGATTATCAGACTAGAATACTAAATAGTTGGATTTTAACCATTAAAGGTTGTCTAAGCACAGCTACACATCTATCTACAGAAAATGCTGATTAAAGGGACAAGAAAGGTTAATGGGATTCTAGCACATTATCCTTTCTCTAAACAATTCAAAATCAGGTAAAATCTAAATTACGTAGATACTGACAGGGGTTGTAACCTTTATGATAGAACATTTTTCAGGTTACTGCCTGGCATGAATGGAGTCAATAAAGACCTGATAAGCATTTTAGAAACATAGCAAAGTATCTGCTGAAAAAAATGAATTTCATGTAGTTAGTGATTATTTTTAGTATACACAGTAATGACCATATTTAGAGTAACAATAAAAAAATGAACAACAATGAAGCTCATTTTCTTTAAGTGTTAATTATTTTTATAGGTTAAGTATTCAGGCACTATTTAAAATACATGTACATATGCATTTACATATTACATATACAGGGTGGACATAAATTGCACATGAACTTTATGTCTACCCTGTATATTTAAAATAATCAGTGGTATTTCAAGTCCCTTTGCCAGATTTTTTCTAATTTTTAATTAATCAATAATTTTTTATATTTATGGGGTAAAAGTGATGTTTTGATATATATACACACTTTGGAAAGATTTGATAAAGTAAATAACATATATCACCTCACCAACTTATCATGTACTTTGTGGTGAAAATATTAAAAATCTGTTCTTTTGGCTCAGCGCCTGTGGCTCAAGTGGCTAAGGCGCCAGCCACATACACCTGAGCTGGCGGGTTCGAATCCAGCCCGGGCCCGCCAAACAACAATGACGGCTACAACCAAAAAATAGCCGGGTGTTGTGGCGAGCGCCTGTGGTCCCAGCTACTTGGGAGACTGAGGCAGAAGGCTCGCTGTAGCCCAGGAGTAGGAGGTTGCTGTGAGCTATGCCACGATGCCATACCCAGGGGGACAGCTTGAGGCTCTGTCTCA
This sequence comes from Otolemur garnettii, assembly GCF_000181295.1. NCBI lineage: Eukaryota > Metazoa > Chordata > Mammalia > Primates > Galagidae > Otolemur > Otolemur garnettii. The sequence continues at coordinate 7,881,534 of NW_003852416.1, forward strand.
AAAAAAAAAAAAAAATCTGTTCTTTTAACAACTATGAAATACACATTATAACTATGGTCACCATGCAATGCAACAGACCACTAAAACCTATTCCTCCAGTCTACCTGAAATTTTGTACCCTTTGGTCAACATCTGCCCTTTCCTTGTCCCTCCCCTCTCCCCTAGGAACTACCTTTCTAGTTGGTTTCTATGAAATTAACATTTTTTAATCAGCAAGATCATACAGTATTTGTTTTTCTGTGTCTGGCCCTTAGTGTAATGTCCTCCAGTTCCATCCCTGTTATCAGGAAGGACAGCATTACCTTCTTTTTTAAAGCTGCAAGGTATTCCCTTGTGCACATATGCCACATTTTATTTATTCATTTATCCATTGACAGATACTTACGTAGCTACTGTATCTTGGCTACTGAAATGAACATGAGGGTGTAGATATCTCTTTAACATAGTGATTTCAATTTCTTTGGGTATACAGTCAGAATTAGTATTGCTAGATCATAAGGTAACTATTTTTTAGTTTTTTAAGACACCTCCATATTATTTTCCAAAATGGCTACGCTAATTTACATTTTCACCAAGAGTGTACAAAGGTTCCCTTTTGTCCATTTCTGATGACACTTGTTCATTATAATTTCTTTTTGATAATACCTGTTCTAACAGGCATGAAGTGTCATCTCATTGTGATTTTAATCTGCACTTCCCTAATGATTAGAGATGATTTTTTCATATATCTGTTGGCCATTTGTATCTTTTGACAAACACCCATTTATATCTTTTGCCTATTTGTTAATCGGCTTATTTGTTTTCTTGCTATTGAGCTGTTTAAATTCCTTATCTATTCTGGATGTTAGCCCCTTATCAGATGTATGATTTGCAAATATTCTCTCTCCATCTGCAGGCAGTTCTTTCATGCTGTTGTCTCTTCTGCTTTGTAAAAGCTTTGTAATTTGATGTAATACCATTAGTCCATTTTTGCTGTTGTTGCCTGTGCTTTTATAGTTTTATCCAAGAGTCATGCATTGTCCAGATCAGTGTCAGGGAACTTTTCTCCTTCTTCCTTCTAGTTGCTTTACATTTCAGGTCTTCTATGTAGTAAGTCTTTTATATGAGTTGATTTTTTTATATGATGTGAAATGAGTCTAATTTTACATGTGGATATCCAGTTTTCCTAACATCATTTACTAGAGAGACTGTTTTTTCCCCACTGGGAGTTCGGTACCTTTGTCCAAAACCAATTACCATATGTTGCTGGGTATAATGTGCTCCCATGCACTTAGAATATGCACCCATGATTTTGGACCAAATTTTCAGGAAAATAATCTCCCATTTTTATTTTTTAATTCCAATTTTTGTTTATGTTTAGGTATTTTTTGTATTATAAAGGAATTTCATAAAAATATCAGATAGACTGCTAGCCTCTACCTAACATATACTAAGAGAAATACGTCTCTCTTTGTTGGCTGAAAGTGCTCTCATTCCAAGTTCAACAAAACAACTACCATTTTCCAACATATCATTTTGCATATAGAAATTGTTACTGCTTTCTAGAGTTACACTTTTAAGGCATAAATAAAATAAAAACATTTTATATAGACATGGAATTAGTACTAACCATGTATGATGCACATCCTTATTTTTCCCTCAAGAATTTGGGCAGAAATTGTGCATTGTACATGGCAAAATACAGTAACTTTCTGTCCTTTTCCATTGGTGGATGTGTCTGGGTTTTTTTTTTTTTTTTTGCAGTTTTTGGCCAGGGCTGGGCTTGAACTCACCACATCCAGCATATGGAGTCAGTGTCCTACTCCTTTGAGCCACAGGTGCCGCCCGGATGTGTCTGTTTCTATACCAGCACCACGCTGTTCTGATTACAATAACTTTATAAGATATTTTGAAATCAGGGTGTGTGATGTCTCTAGCTTTGTTCTTTTTGCTCGAGATTGCTTTGGCTATTCAGGGTCGTTTCTTATTCTGCACAAATTTTAAAATTGCTTTTTCTATTTCTGTAAAAAATGATACTAGCATTTTGATGGAAATTACATTGAATCTGTAGGTAACTCTGGGTAGCAGGGACATTTTAACAGTATTAATTCTTCCAAGTCCAGGAACATGACAGATCTTTCCATTTATCTGCATCATTTCCTTCATCCACATTTTATATTTTTCAGTATGCATTTTTCCATAACCTTGGTCAAATTTACTCTTAAGTATTTCTGATACTACTGTTACTATAAGTGAGATTGCTGTCTTAATTTTTTTGGATAGTTTGTTAGTGTATAGAAACACTACTGAGTTTTGCGTTGATTTTGTAATGTGGAACTTTACTAAGCTTGTGTATCAGGTCTGCCAGTCCACTAGTGGCATCATTAGGGTTTTCTATATTATATAAGATCATGTCATCAGCAAACAAGATAATTTCACTTCTTCCTTTCCTATTTGGAAGACTTTTATTTCTTTCACTTGCTGCCAGTGCCATGCTGAATAGAAGTGGAGAGTATACACTGAACTGTGTATTTATCCATGTTTTTATTCTCCTTAACTATTTCTTAATGTTTGCTTTTTAATATGCTTACGAAATACATGTTATACATAAAGTATAAATAATAACTACACCCATATGTAAACTACCATGCTTACGAAAGCCAGCATTATGTGGACATCTCCTCTATGATCACACCCCTCTCCTCCTCCCATAAGGAATCATTAGTTTACACATGTATTTCTCACTCTTTTTTAAGAGACAGAGTCTCACTTTGTTGCCCTTGGAAGAATGCCATGGCATCATAGCTCACAGCAGCCTCCAGCTCTTGGGCTTAGGTGATTCTCTTGCCTCAGCCTCCCAAGTAGCTGGGACTACAGGTACCCGCCACAACACCCAGCTATTTTTTTGTTACAGTTTGGCCAGGCTGGGTTAGAACCTGCCACCCTTGGTATATGGGGCGGGCACGCTATGCACTGAGCCACAGGCACCGCCCTCTCATTCTTTTTACTTTTCAGTTTTACTATGTCGGAATGGATCTCTCAATACTTATTTTGTCTTCAGTGATATGGCACTTTCTGTAAAAGAAACCACATTGTAGCTTTCTTCTGTAACTTTTTTCACAAAAAGACTCCTTGGGGTATTTGTCCATGCTGCTGGAAGTAGTTGTGGTCTGTAGACCAGGCCATTATATATGAATATCACAATAACTATTTTTCAAGTTTTCCTTCTGATAACTCTATCCTCTCTCACATTCCTAACTATGGCAGATTTAAGAAACAGTCTAAAATTTTTTTAAAAATTAAAACATGTTTAAAAGGGAGTAATTTTTCTCAGCCACTGTCAAATGTTCCTCTATCTGTTTAAACTAGTTGTGCAATGATGTAATTTCAGTTGTTATGAGTCATTGTAATATGAATACAAAAAACTGTTTCTACGAACATTAAGTTAGATAGGAAAGACTCATTAAAGGCAAGTAGCTAAGTCAAATTGGTGCTGACTTAGGTGAAGAAAAGATAATTTGAAAGAATAAGTTAAAAAAAATTCATAAAAACCCGGTGGACATTAGCCCTCAGATTTCTTTGAAAGTGCTTCTAAATTCTTACCACACTTTAAGGAAATCAAAATAACATACTTTGGGTGGTGAAAGAAAGACTGTGAGAGGCTGCTTGAAGAAAAAGCTTCATCTCTACATGAAACGACTGGCTTTAAAAGGTGCATTTATGTTTCTTAAGTAAAAATACAGTATTTTTAGATTTCTTATAATTCCCAACTTTAAAAGATTTTTTTCCTATATGGATCTGTTATTAGACTCAATCACCTCAATAAAAGAAAAACTGTACCCTGTTATTTCTCTTCCACTTTTATTTCACAAAGGACTCATTCAGTTTACAAAGAAACAAACTTTAATGACATAAATAAATTTAAAATAAGAAAAATGATGCAAAGGTAAACAAAGGTACAAAAGAAAGATGCAGCCATATAATTTCAAGAAATGAGTGTCATGTTATCCATTTTGCTTTGCTAAAGATAAACTTATCTCTAAGCTTTCTAGTAATCAATACCACAACGCAAAGTTATGATAGTCAACTATCCAGGAGCTTAAAATCATACATACAAAGGCCAGGTGCAGTGGCTCATGCCTCTAATCCTAGCACTTTGGGAAGCTGAAGAGGGTGGATTGCCTGAGCTCATGAGTAGGAGAGACCAGCCTGACAAAAGCAAGACCCTGTCTCTACTAAAAAAAATAGAATAACTAGCCAGGCATTGTGGCAGGCGCCTGCAGTCGCAGCTACTTGGGTGGCTGAGGCAAGAGGATTGCTTGAACCTAGGAGTTTGAGATTGCTGTGAGCTATGACACCACAGTACTCTACCCAGGGCAAGAGAGTGAGACTCTGTCTCAAAAAAAAAAAAAAAAAAACAAAACCAAAAAGCAACAAACAAACATAAACAACCTGATAGCCAGAAAAAAAAAAGTTACTCATAATACAGAGAATAGAAAAAAATTTCTCCAGTAGATAATCAGTAGTTTATAACGTAGTAACTACTGGCAAATCCTTGTAGTGAAAACAGTAACAAATCCCATAAAGCTGTATTTTCATGAAATAAGTAATATAAAACACACACATACACATATAAACATGAATAAATATGACATAGGTTTATGTGTTGATATATTTTTAAATGAATGACATGTTACAAAAATATAATTTATAAAAACAATTGGTAATGATCCAATATCTCCATACTCTGACAATATACGTTAATCTAGATTAATGTTCTGGATTGCAAAACAATTTAAAGCAGGGGTTCTTAGAATGTTTGGGGTAAAATATCACTTTGAATATCTGATCAAAATCTGACCAATTTCCTCAGATTTTTAACAGAATTTCTGAGAATACTCAGAAATTTATAAATTACCTTATAAAGCTTAACTACCAAGGCATTGGTACAGAACCCCAGGTTAAAAACTCTTGGACTAGAATAGTCATCGTAATTGTAGGTTCTTAGAGCAGTGCTTGAAAACCACTTTCTCTTAGCTAGCACTCTGCAAGGTAGAGCTTATAAAGTGGAGTCAAGATTACTCCTTCTGCCAAGTACCTGGAGTGAAGATACTACCAGCTGTAAGTTAAATGCAGAGCCATGATCCGCTGAGCTAAGGTACAAGTCATCTCCTTTCATAAAAATGGAATCAATAAAGATGTAGGTCTCCAATAATCACTCCAGTTGGAACCTTGTGGAGTACTTGCCAATAGAGTCGAGATTTTCCTTGGACAGCAATTTGAATGTATGTATTCTCCATAGAGAGACAAGCAATCACAATTCCATGCCAGAAAGTATAATTGAAAAAATTTTAAGTACCCCTTCACCTTAATAGATCTTATTTAGTGAACCATCCAGTAAAGTAATATTCTGCTTTTAAGCAATATAAATTCTGATGTATGTGGTAAGTTAAATTATTGTTCTCAATTCTGCACTCATCTGTAGTAATGTTATATATACATCTCCACACCCTTGCCGTGGCTTCATCATAGGTAAAGTGTATATCCTGTGGCTCTGAGCTTCATTTTGTGATTTATTTTAATACAGCAGATAAGCAAACATGACATAAGCAAAGGCATAACAAGTGTGTAAAGGGACTTAAACTCTTGTGCTCCTAACTTTTGTCAAGAGAAGAATATACCTCAGACAGCTAATGGCTCACAGAAGGTGATAAAAAAAAAAAATGGACTAGGTCTGGACCTAAGAAATAATGTGGAACCCAGCCCAGACTAGTTTAGCCTTTATCAGGTGAACCACAACTCCATGTATGAGCAAGACTATTTTAAAGGTTGAGGTTTATGTGAGCTTGGGGATGATTTCTTATGCAGCATTATTTAGCAACTACTGACATATACAATAGATAAAGGTTGTAAGCTGCAAAATGTAAATGTCAATAACTAAATTACTATATGGACTACTGGGTATAAATCACAGGGGGCTTACAAAATAAGGGCAGAATATTTTTCTTCCTTGAGACATGGTAATAGCATACCAAGGCAATAATTCTCATCTACTTTGACTATGTAACTGATAATTTTGGACTATTTTTCTATCTATAATATTTATATTCTAATAGCTTACTTGTTATCAAAGGTAGGGAGTAAGGAATGTTAAGTCCCAGTGGGGATTTAGACCTGAATTTTTTTTTTTTTTTTGGCCGGACTGGGTTTGAACCCGCCACCTTGAGCATATGGGGCCAGAGCCCTACTCTTTGAGCCACAGGCGCCGCCCAAGACCTGAAATTCTTTAGAATTTCTATTGCATGGTAATAAAAAGAAATTGAGTTTTAATTGATTTTAGTGCTACTTCAAAATTCTCTACGTATAAAAGTATGCCCTATTGCCTAGATATGGGATGTACTTCTACTACACTTGCCCCCTTGGTCACTGATGAAACAACTCTTAACTGTTTAGAACACAGGATTCCATAGTGGAGTTCTCAAAAATAATTAACAAAAAATACGTTAACATATTAAATGCAGGCACTACCAGAAGTTTATTCACTTATTAATATTAAAAACATTATAAAGTTTAACATTAAAAGTTAATCACAATAAAAAAGGTCTTTGAGTTGTAACCAAATTGGCATTATAGTAGAAAATTATCTCAAATGGAAAGTCATTCAACTAATCCGACATTTAGATACTCTTTAAATATATTAAGATGACATCTGCCATTTAGTCCCATGTTCTCTTTTTATTCTTTCTTTATTCACTTATCTAATTTTAGATATGTAGATAATTATCTAAGTAAAACCGAGGGCCAATAAAAAATAAGAACACTAGTAAGAGTACTCCCAGATTTCTCCCCCACCCCCACTTTTCCTAAAGCACTTATTAGATTTCTTTTAGTCAATTAATACAAGAAACAAAGACCATAAAAGGGAACAAAGACCATAAACATGACTTCAAAAAAATCTAAAAAAAAGCAACTGCCTCTTTGATTTCTTTTTCAAATTAGAGTAAACAAGGATACTGTTAAGTAATGTAGTTCACGAATAATCTTTCACAATTCTGAAACTAAAATCTTTTCTTTCAATTTAAGAATATTTAGAACTACATTAATTAGAAGATACAGCTAAGATGAAATTCTTTAAATTAGAGTAATATATATACTACCTCATATATAAAATATGGAATATACATAATGGTATATTCTCCAGCAGACATAACAATATATACTCTATATTACTGCTGCCTTTGTTTTTTACACAATTAACAAACTCCAAGCCATCAGAATAAAAGTATAAAATAAGTAGCAATAGAATGAATCCAAATGAATATCTCAAGAATATTTAAGTCTTACTTTTATTAAGCAAAATTTACTCACATTTACTATCAAAAGTTTACATACCTGATGTTCCCAAAATTACATCCCACGGGGAATTAATGGGTTGTTCTTCTCCTTTTGCGCCACCTTCTGTATCTGTACCTTGAATTCCAATGCCAGCGACAGTGCTCACCTTCTCAGCTTCTAAGTCAATCTACAGAAATTTAATGAGCATTTTTATGCAATGAATGCTACCTTTGCTTAAGTCTTTTGCTACATAAAGATTTCCAACAGAGAACACTTGCAGAATAACGTTTTAAAAATGACTAAGTAATCAATTTTAGGGTAAACTCGTTATTCAAATACACACGATCAGTTCATTTCTCCACTGTCTAGTCCCCAAGTTTCCTTTTAATGTATCGGCAGAACTAATGTTGCACTCATCTTAACTATAAAATATTTTTAAAGAAAATAAAATTTTAAAACACAACCTAGCAAAATACATGTTTCTTAAAATTAAATGTACATATTTCAGTTATAATCAGCTACTGACATACATAGAATATGTGCCAAGCACTGATCCAAGAATGAGCCAGCCAACCAGCCAGCCAGCTAGCCATCCATGGAATAACACTATTATAGGGGTGTGATTTTGATATTTTAGAGGACATTGAGACACAGATCATTAAGTAACTTTCTCAAGATCCCACAGTAAGTAAAGAATCTGGGATCTGAACTCAGGTGGTTCTATGACACTATGTTTACTTTACTTTATAAATTGAAAACCTAATATATTCTCCCAGAAAAAGATGTTATCCTTTCATCTCCTGAGACCCTCTTCCAAATATTTGGTCATGAACATCTTCAAACAAACACAAAACCTAAACATCTATACACCCCCCAAGTAGACAGAGTCTATCAGTTAGTCACTTTATCATATATTTTTACCCAGCTATCAATAGAAAAAAAATTTCCTTACTTTATAGATATTTCATTCCCCAAAGCTACAGCAACTATTAAACTTATGGGAAAAATTTATATGTATTCCCTTTAAGATGAACATGATTAGATACCTATCATCACTGGTAACAAAAGGAGTGGAGGTACTGGCCAGCAATACAATAAAAGGTAACAGAGAGTTTAAAAATAAGTAGGAATTTGTTTTTGTAGACAATGTAACTTTTTATATAATAAATCACCAAAAGTTTTTGGCAAAAATGATAAGCTTATCCTAAAATTCAAATCAAATTATAAGGGGCCCAATATAGCCAAAACTAACTCAAAAAAGAAGAGAAGTGGGAAGACTCATAGCTCCTGATTTCAAAACTTTTAAGAAGCTGCAATCAAAACAGCGTGGTATTGGCCTAAGTACATGCACCTAGACCAATAGAATAGATCTAATATAAAATCTCATATAAAATATAAAAGGATTATAGTTTCAGAATTTTGAAAGATTATTCATGAACTACACTACTTAATGGTATCCTTATTTACTCTAATTTGAAAATTTTCAGATCTAATATAAAATAGATCTGAAAGTCCAGAAATAACCCCCTAACATCTATGATCAATTGCTTTCAACAGGTTGCCAAGACTATTTAATAGAGAAAGACTAGTTTCATCAATAAACCATTCTGAAATAACTGGATGCCCACATGAAAAAAAAATGTAATTGGACCACTCTCCCTTATGCCATATACAAAAATCAACTCAAAATGGGTAAGAGACCTAATTACAAGAGCCATAACTATAAAACTTTAAGAAGAAAATAACAGGAGTAAGTCTTTGTGACCTTGGATTTAGCACTGGATTTGTATATTCCAAAAGCATAAACAACAAAAGAAAAAAATGAACAAATTAGGCATCATCAAAATTTTAAACTTTTGTGCATTAAAGACATGACTGAGTGAAAAGGCAAGCAAAAAATGTGAAAAAAAATTTGCAAATCACATATCTGATAGACATTATAACTAGAATATATAAAGAATTCTCTTGACCCAATAATGAAAAAGATAAATTACCCAATTAAAAATCTGGCAAGAACCTGAACAGACACTTCTCAAAGGAAGATACATAAAAGGTCCATAAGCACAGGAAAAGATGCCTGGTTAGTAACCAAGGAAATGTGTATCAAAACCACATTTGATGCCACTTGACGTCCAGTAGGATACCTGGAATTAAAAAAAATGAAAAGGGCTCAGCGCCTATAGCTCAACCAGCTAAGGCGCCAGCCACGTACACCTAAGGTGGCGGGTTC
>NW_003852416.1:7891255-7894882 GCF_000181295.1 Otolemur garnettii
GTTTCAAAAAAAAAAAAAAAAAAAAAGAAAAAGAAAAAGAAAAGTAACAAGTGATGGGAAGGATGTGGAGAATATTCCCACAGATATTGCAGGCGGGAATATAAAATGGTGCAACTGCTAGCGGAGACAAGGTAGCAGCTCTCGGAAACTAAATACAAAACGTGCAATTCTACTATTCCAGTTCTAGGTATCTACCCATGAGAAATGAAAATTATGTGCTTGTAAAATTTATATATGAATGTTCACAGCCAGATAATCTGTAACAGCCCAAGACCAGAAAAGTGCTCCAGAAGAAAGTTCTTTTAATATCAATTTATTTTTGTATGAATATAAAATGTCTGAAAAAGGCACAAACTTTACTAAGAGTGGTTAGGAATTGATGATCTGGGGACTTTTTTAGTCTTATATATTAACAGATTTCTCAAAATCAAGAACACATATTACTTACATAATGAGATAAAACAAAAATGAAGAATAATTGGTTAGTATTTCTAGCCAAGGCACAAGAGTTGTAGGGAGGCAGATATTTTTCTAGTTTGAGAAAATTTAACTGAAAAAGCACAAGGGATCACTTTGTAAACTAGTGGCTAAGAAAATATTCAGGCTGGACAGTCAGTGGCTCAAGTCTGTAATACTAGTACTCTGGGAGGCTGAGGTGGAAAGATTGCTTGAAGCCAGGAGTTTAAGAGGAATTGTTCAGCCCAAGAGCTGAGGGTGCAGTGAGCTATGATGATGCCACTGCCCTCTAGCCCAGGCAACAGAAAGAAACCTGTCCCCCATCCACCCCTGCCAAAAAAAAAGGAAAAAGAAAAAAGAAAAAAAAAATATTTTAAAATGAGGTACTTTTGAGTGTTTAGGCAAACAACTTTGAAACAAAAGATTAAAAGATAACTATGAGCTTTTCTTCTGTGGCAACTATGTTGTGACACAGAGAAAAACAAACTAAAGCAAGCACCTTGGGAAAAGCCCTATAAGGGAGCTGTAACACACTAAAGCATCACCCTTTAACTGCTGATATTTAATGTAGCAAATAAAGATCAGTTTTTCTGGTTAGAAGTATTAAAACTTTAAAATGAAAACTTACCTTCCTTATAAGGTGGTTTTCAGTGTCCGCCACATATATGATATTATTCTTTATGGCTACACCCTGTGGAGAATTAAAAGTTGACTCAGAAAATATTCCATCTTTTCTTCCAGGGTTGGGTCCTAAAAAACAAGACAGTCATAAGACAAAATTTTCCCACTTAAAAAGTGACCTCACAAAAAAACAAACTTTATATTTAATGCTGGGATTTTAATAGAAAGAACATGATACTTCTACCTAAAATATAAAATGTTTTCCCGGGTAGCTATTATTTTCAAGAGTGAGTTTTCCTAATGTCTGAGCTTATGCACGGATGTTATTACTAGTGCATTTAAATATGGTAGCATACATCAGAAGAAAATAATCTTGAAAGTATTAAAACACCTATTACCTAGACTAGAAAGATTTAAAAATAATTTCAATCTTTCAACAGGTAATTTTTAACAATTTCAAAAGACCTGGTCCTTTGATAATGTAATAAAAATTATGAACCCTTTCCCTAGAAAAAATACATGCCCTAAAATATTGCAAACCATCCTGGATCCTGAGTCCCAGTCAAGAATTTATTTTGTCATTAAACATGAAATGTCTGCTTTCAAATCAAAAGTTTAGTTTGTGGTATCTCAAACAAGAAGCAGTACAATGAATCCAAGTATGTGCCTAACTACTGACACAGTTGTAGCATCTTAATGGTAGCTTGGAGAGCAAGTGGTGATGAAATTGCAAATGCCACTTTCCAAGGCTTGTTGAGAACTATTTCACCTTGTAAAATGTGGGCCAAAGCCTGGAAGAAGTAGAAGTCAGTTGGCTCAAGATCTGGCGAACACTATGGATGACAGAGTTTCCAATTCCAGCTTCTATAGTTTGAGCAGCATTATTTGTGTGACATGAGGTCAAGCGTTATCTTGGCAAGAGGACTGGTCTGTCTCTATTGACCAATCTCAGCTGCTTAATCACAAACATACTCATCATCTCATCCAATTACTTGCAGTGGACATCTGCTGTAATCAACTGAGTAAGTTTCATGAAGCTGTAGTGGGTAACACCAGCGCTGGACCACCAACAGACACCATTAGCTTTCTGTGATGAATATTTGGTTTTGGACTGTGTTTTGGCACTCCATCTTTATCTAACCATTGTGCCAAATGGCTGTGATTGTCAAAAAAGAATCCGTTTTTCATCACATGTAACAATACAGTTTACCTTTATGATGTGACAGCAAAGAAAGGCAAGCTCTGATATGATTTCTCGCTTGTTTAATTCACGTGGAACCCAACTATCCAGCTTCTTTATTGTACCAATTTGTTTCAAATGGTCCACTACTGTTGGAACAGCGAAGTCAAGCCTGGCTGCTAAATCACACATAGGCTGAGATGCATTCACTTTCACTACAGCTTTCAGCTCATCATTATCCACCTTTGTCTCAGGTCACCCAAGTGGCTCATTTTTGAGATTAAAACCACCAGAATGGGAACCTCTCAGACTGAATGTATTGTGTATTTATTAGCCACATCCTTCCCCCAGCATTTTGTTGATATTTCAAGCTTTCTGCACTTCATTTATTCCACAACGGAACTTATATTTGAAAATAACACAAATTTTTGACTTATTCATGGTTTCACAAAAATTGCTCTAAAATTTTTTTGAAAAATAACCACAAGCCAAAACATGTATTTGAAAGACTGGGTATGTACAAAGTGAAATGTCAGAGATATCAACTGTGAAACTTAGTATTTAAGGAAATTGGACATTTTATACTTAACAACTTAAGGAGCCCCCAAACCTCGGGGTATGAATCATTTATATCTATGATTTTATTCTGTCATAGAGTCCAACAATATCTCACATATACTTTAAGAGAAGCAAAGAATAATTATGATCTACATCTGAGCTTTTGCAATGCAGATAGATTTTCTTTTTCTCTTATTAAGTCATATAAACACATGGATCATGTATACATTAATGCTTTTATGGGGTATAATGTGCTGATTTTATATACAATTTGGAATGCTTACATTGAACTAGTTAATACATCCTTCGCCTCATTTACTTAATTATTGTATTAAGACATTCATACTCTATACTTAATAGATTGGACATGTACCCTTGCAATATGTACCATAGGTGTAGTCCCACCATTTACCCTCCATCAAACCTCCTCCCTCCCATCGCCCTCCTTCATTTTGGGCTATAGTTGTGATTTATCTTTCATATGAAAGTGTAACTGTAAATTGGTTTTATAATAGTACTGAGTACATTGGATACTTAAGGATAGAAAGTAAAAAGAATAAAATACAATTGCTATGTCCGTAACAGGGGACAAGCCATTCAAAGCCTCTAAGTCAGAAGCTCCAAACGGCTTTGCAGAGTTCTATTGTCCTAGAGGTCAGTAGAGAGGTAGCATAATGCAGTGGCTAGAGAATGAACTCAGGAGCCCAGCGGACTTATGTTAAATCCCAGCTCTACCTCTTCCCGGAGCCCAGCGGACTTATGTTAAATCCCAGCTCTACCTCTTCCCGGAGCCCAGCGGACTTAGGTTAAAT
>NW_003852416.1:7895004-7960174 GCF_000181295.1 Otolemur garnettii
TTAAATCCCAGCTCTACCTCTTCCTGGAGCCCAGCGGACTTAGGTTAAATCCCAGCTCTACCTCTTCCTGGAGCCCAGTGGACTTAGGTTAAATCCCAGCTCTACCTCTTCCTGGAGCCCAGTGGACTTAGGTTAAATCCCAGCTCTACCTCTTCCTACCTGGTGACTGGACAAGTTCTTGGTGTCTATGATACTCTCAACAAAATCAGTTAAATCTCAAACCATTGTTTCCTGAGTATATATGACCAAAGAATTCTTTTTTTTTGAGAGTCTCACTATGTCGCCCTTGGTAGAATGCCGTGGCCTCACAGCTCACAGCAACCTCAAACTCTTGGGCTTAAGGGATTCTCTTGCCTCCCAAGTAGCTGGAACTACAGGCGCAGAATTCGTTTTACAAAATTGAAGAATAACTATTCATATATCACAAGATAACAGTATTCCTAGAAATGTTTGGGTATTGTAGCTTGCTGCTAGTTTCTCTGTTAACAAAGAATTTTCACTCACCCACACTATTTTGAAAATTATAGAATCTATTAAAAATTCTTCTAAATCCTTTAAATTCAAACTGCTACTTTTTGAGTAGCAATTCTCATAAATGCCTATCATAAATCAAAACAAACACTAGAAAACACAACACATACTCTATACTCTTACTATACTAAGAGTAACATTGGGGCTTGGGAGTATGATTAGCTTATTTGCAGTAGGAACTCAGATACCCTTACTTCATGAATTAATGTTTCTTATGTCACTAATGCAGGACTGGCAGCAAAGAGATGAATTACTTTTCTCTTTGACTAACATGATGTTAGATGTTAGTTCATTCAGCCTGAATAAGCAGAATTAACAGAATGTCCTTAGTAGATTTTATTAATTATGTAGCAGTAACCAAGAGGCATTTTTAGATCCAAGACCAGGGAGATACAGAACAAAATGACCTATATTTGTACGATACTGATATTCTGCTCAAACAAAGGAAACTAATTCAGAAGTATGCTTACGTTTTTATGGAAGAAAGAAAAAAGTAAAATTACGTGTAAATCCTAGCTTACTTAATTTATAATCTAAATCTCAAGTTCATAGGGTACTGTTATAGTCTTAAAAATATATGGCAATATTTTATTGAAAAGTGAAATACATCCATTTAAAATATCTGAAATCCAAAATGTACATATATCTTATGCCACAGGTAAGGGTGGCGGTTTTTAACAAGATGGGATAAACAATACACTTAAAAGCCGTAACTTAACTTCCTCCTTTTGAACTAGAGCCTTTTGGGTATTTTGTTTGTTTTATCAGGGAGTGGAAAGATGTAAATTCAGATACCATACATTAATTAACAAAATAATTTTGTGACAAATTTAATTCAATGCTTATCACCTTTTTATAATTAGTTCTTACTTATAAATGTCTATTTTCATATATTTAACTATTTTATGGTAAAACACATTGTATATCATAATTAGATGCAAACTTTACCTCCAATGCTGTATTGAATTTGTCCATTTTTCCAAACGACCAAAATTCTGTGATGTCCAGTGTCTGCTATTACCAATCTTTTAGTAACATGGTCTACTGTTATTTTGCCAGGAAACAGCAATGGTGAAGGTGGCAAAGAATCTTTATACAGTTTTATGCCAATTTTATTGTCTTTAATCTGTCCCCTGTCTTGGTAATACTTTAAAGCTATTGAAGTATATAAAAATAATTTATCTTTGTGTCCCTCGCCAATCAAAGAAAATAACATGTTTCCACGGGGTCCAAGTATGACCAGAGTTGGCCAGCAGGAAACTTCCAGTTCTTGCCATAGGCTGGCATCTGCATCATTAACCACAGGATGGGTGATGTTGTATCGAAGAACAGCACTCTTAATGTTGTCCAGGACTTTTTCATTTGGAAACTTGGCCGAGTGAACACCAACAATCAGAAGACCATCTGAAAGGAAAGAATGATACGTTAAATGTTAAGAAATTAAAATTAAAGTTTGCAGGTAATCATCCATGCATTAGGCTTGGGGTCATTAATAAATATAAGTAGTATGCAGATTTGTTTAAAACTGGAATTACATTAGTATCTTCAACTAAATTTAAACACACATAAATTAACAAATTTAAATCTTACGACAATCTTGATTGCTTTATAAAAACACATATGATCAAATTCATGTGGCTTTTGTAGGATTAAAACTCTTTATATCCTCTCTCTAGACAAAGCTATAAGAAATAGTCTTTTGGCAGTGCCTGTGGCTCAAAGGACTAGGGTACAGGCCCCATATGCCGGAGGTGGTGGGTTCAAACCCAGCCCTGGCCAAAAGCTTCAAAAACAAAAAAAAAAGAAACAGTCTTTTTCTCGTGAAGATGTTTAAGTTATTTCCATTTGGAATAACTTGAAATTCAAAGTTGACCTGTGACTGTTTTGGGGGGGTATTGTTCTCAGAAGTTTTCTGATCTAACCTTAACATTATAGATTAAGAGGATGAATATAAGACAATTCCATACTAAAAGGTTTATGATTTATTTAAAATCCCTACTATGTAGTTCTTAGAACAAACCTTGTCTGGAACTGCTGAAAACTAAAAACAACATTATTTCTTTTACCTAATCAATTTATTATTTCAAAAAGTTACTACAAAAAAAAAAGTAAGCCATGTTAGGCTGGATTCTGAGAAAAAACTCAGTATTAACCACATCATGTAAATTTGAATTTTCCCAACACATTTATTAAAAACCAGCATGAAGAACAAATAAAACCACATAAATCAGGAGGTGTAATTCCCCAACATTTCCTCCTATTACTACAACTAACACCCAACCAAGAACACAACCCCTCTGTATGAAGCTAGTAGATTATAGAAAGGGGTCAAAACCTGGAAAAGCAAACCACTAAGGGTGAGGTGCCAATTTTTTTATTTCCCTTTTCCTGGCTTTGCCTGAGACTGGACCCCAGTTTTGGAGTCATACAGGTGGCCAAAATGCCAGTAGAAACCTCACTGCATTTCTGGCCTAAGAAACCAAGAAAACTGGACAATGTGGGAGAAACTTTAAGGGGAAGAGAGCTGAAAAAGGTGATTCCCCATTTCTGAGAATTAACACTCACAAATCTTGGTTTTACACACTTACACATGTGTGAGACAGACCCAAAAAACTGTAGCAAATGCTTGGGAACTAAGAACTGAATTAGTATGTTGACAGGAGAGAAGCTGATGGACGATGAGATAGAACTTCCTATCTGAACCAGCAGGGTTGAGTGCCTACTAACAAAGCTATCAATACTCTTAGAGGGCTGTAACAGAACTCAGAGCTCACATATCGTAACATTCCAATGTCCACATATAATCCAAAATCACCTGACACTTAAAAGACAAGGGAACATGACTTATTATCAAGGAAATTATTATCATTAGATACCAATGCCAAAATAAAGGAGATGTTTGCAATTACAAAAGACTTTAAATCACCTAAGACAAGTGTGCTCCATGAGGTAAAGAAAAGCACATACGAAATAAATGAAAAGATAAAATACATCAATAGAAACTATAAAAAATAACTAAGAATTCTAGAACCGAAAAATACCATAAATTCATGGGATGAGCTCAATGGTAAAAGGAAGATGACAGAGAATTCAGGTCAATGAATCTGAAGGTAGCTCAACAGAAATTATCCAATCTAAAGAAGACAAAGGTAGAATTATGAATAAACAATGAACAGAGCCTCAGGTACTTGTGGAATAGTTTTGAATGATAAAGCTCTTAGAGTCCCAGAAAAATAACCCCATAGGGGCAGAAAAATATTTGAATAGACCCAAAGTTCCAAAAATTTGCTTAGATAAATTTACAGAATTCTAGGTGAGCGTACAACAAATAAAATAAATTCAAAGAAAACCATGTCTAGGCACATCATAAACAAACTGCTGAACAATAAAGATTAAACACACACACATATATACGCCTTGAGAGCTGCATAAAGAAAAGCAGCCCAGTGAGTCATGGCTGTCTGGGGACTGAAGGTGAAGGTGGTGCAGGAGTAGGAAGAATTACACACTTGTTACCTTGGACGAATTACTTAACCTCTGTTTCCAAGCTCTCTCATTTGTAAAATGAGAAAAATAACAAAAATTGCCTCATAGGTCAGGCAGATTACAAGAGCTAATCTGTGCAAGCACTTAGTAGAGTACCTAGTATATAGTAAAATCTCAACAAATTCTGCTCTTGTTATTTTTTAAAGTTATAAGTAGAAAGATTAATAAAGAAAAATACAGACATTTCTAAATATCAAAAATATTGTTCAAGTAAAATAGCAAAGAAAATGCATCATATAAAGAATCCAAGTTTAATGCACATAATACTAAAACACATTATAATACTTATATATAACAACATGAATAAATATGAATGGGCTTAACTAATCTATTACAAGAAAGTATTTGAATAAGTTCTGTACATAAGAAATAACACCTATAACAAAGTGCATCAGAAAGAATAAAACTAAAGGGATAGGCAAAGGTGTACAAGGCAATTGAAAGTGGTGAGAATGCAAGGGCTGAAGATCTCTCTCAGCTTCTCCAGTTCCCGAGCGAGCAGGGAAGAGTTCAGTTTCCCTCCTTATGGGAACAGGAAGCTTCCATGAGTTCCAGTTCATCACAGTGGGTTCTAGATTATGCTTGCAGGTTCTTTCCAGTTTGCTGTTGTTCTCCTCTGCTACTTCATTTCCATCTTCCCTTTTCAACTGATGAAGGTGTTAATTCTCAACAGATCATCCTTCTATTGTAACTGTTAACTACAAACCAAAACATATGCTTGAGGACTGAGAAAATCAGGTAGATTTTAGAGGCATAGAGAAGCAACAGCCTCATGAAGACCACTTAGCTAGCTCCACAGTTGTATTAAAGTGCCTATATTAAATCTACTATTATTCCTCATTACTCCTGGTGGTTCCGCTTCTCTGACAAACCATGACTAATCCACTAAACCCTGCATCCTTGTTTTGGTCTTAGCCCTCCAACTACACGCATAAACTCTCTATTGATCCACGGCAGTCTCCCTTGTCACCCTGGCTGAATAAAGCTGTCCGTCTAGTAGAATCACCAGAAAGGGTACATATGCACATTATTCTCTGAGTTTTGGACATTCAAACTGTTTCTCTGTAGCCTTAATTCCCGAAGGACAAGTTGTTGGCTACAATCATCTTGGTTTATACTCATTAAGATTCTTGAAATGTTGTTCTACTGTTGTCTTACTCTGTTATTTGTGAAAAATAAATAGTAGACCAGTCTAATTCAAATGGCTTTTATAAGTCATCTTTTTGTCTGGAGGCCTGGAGGATTTTCCTTTCTCTCAATCTTTATAGTGTTATAATTTTAGCAGGACATTTCTTGGACTATTCTGGGTCCATTTTCCATGATACCTGGTAGGCCCTTTCACTCTGTAGACTCAAGGTTTCTTCTACTTCCAGAAAGTTTTCTTAGATTCTAATTTTAGAGCTTAGTTCTGGCCAGCTGTTTAGATTTGCTGGGTCACGAGGCAGTCTTATGTTGGACCTCTTTTGTCTTCCAATTCAGCCATTTTTTCTTAAACCTTTTTGCTTCTTTCTTTGGTTCATTTTTATTCCCTGGGTTTTCCCTCCTTTTCCTTAATACTCCTTATTCAATTTTTGTATGAATTGATTGTCTCTTGCTCACCCTGTAATTTAGTTTTCATTTCTAATATAATTTTGGACTTTTTCTTCTATTTTTTTCCCGAGTTCAATCAATCCTCATTTCTTCATTTTTTGGTCCATTTCTTAGTTTTTGAATTTCTAATTCAAATTGTTTTTTTATTATTCCTAAATGTTAGTTGAGGATATTTTATCCAGTATGAAGCATGGTGTTAGTCTTGTCAATTTTGTGATTATAGAGAATTTTTATCAACATTTCAACTTTGAATTGCATTTTCAATTTTTTTTAACAGTAGTTTTTAGAAAGATGTGATCTACTTTTTTCCTATTCTCTTCAATTCATGGATAGGGTTTCTAGTTTGAGACTGCCCTCTTCCCTTTCTCTGGGTAGTTTCATTTATCAATAGCATTGTTGGAGGAATTGGTATGTGTTGTCTTTTGTATCTGCTGAATCCTTAACTTTTCCCTCTGTTTTTCTCTTTTCCTTAAGTGTTCTATCTTTAAGGGAAACCACACCTTGCCTGTCAGTTTAATATAAATATATGCTAAATTATTATGACTTAATAACAACCTCAGGGCAAAGTTACATTCTTAAAGAATTTTAAACATCATAACAATTCATTACTATTAAGTATCTCTTGCTTTTTGCTTTAAAACTCTTTGGTGTTTGTAATTTTTCATACGCCACTGTGAAAGTGATATTGGCCCCTATTACAAAACTGACTATAAAAGAGGTTTTACAGAGAAAGGAAACTGGTTAATAAATTCGGACACTTTCAAGGTGTTTTGAATAAATAAAAGTACTTCCTCACTCCATGCATCATGTTTAGGTTTCTGATAAAATGAATAGTCTATGGAATTTAAAATACACTGCTACATGTTGTTTCAAGAACATAAATAGCATATCAAATACATCAAACGAGAGAAGACATTTAACTATAAGAAAGAAAATTTAACTTTGTGACAGCTTACTGAACTAACATGTGATCACCTCTGGGGATATTCTTCTTTGACCTTTTGTTATTTAAAGTCTACTTTGTCTGATACTAATATAGCTGCTCTCTTTTGGCTACTATTTGCATGGAATAATCCTTTTCTCTCATTTTACTTTTAACCTATTTGTGTTTTTGGATCTACAGTAAGTCTCTTGTAATCAACACATAGTTTGACCATGTTTTTATTCATTCTGCTAGTATCTGCTTTTTGACTGAGGTTTGCATTTAATGTAATTATTGATAAGGAGACTTAATTCTGTTATTTTGCTATTTGTTTTCTACAGGCCTTAGAACTTTTCCGTCTCTTGTTTCTTGTATTACTTTTCTTGGTGTTCAATAGATTATTTGTAGTTAAACATTTAAACTCCTTTCTTATTTCCTTCTGTGTATTATGTTTTAGCTATTTTGTGGTAAACATGGGAATTACATGTAACTTACTAAAGTTATTAACACTCTAACGGGAATTTATGCCAGCTTTAATAACATACAAAAACTCTGCTCCTTTATCAGCTCCATATCTACCCTTTCCAATTGTTGATGTCTTAAAATTTCATCTTTATGCACTGGGTCCAAACATACAAATAATTATTTTAAATTATTCCCTTGAATTATGCAGAAAATAAAATATAAAATTATGAAGTTAATAAACACTAGCTTTTAGAATTTGTTTTTTACTGCTAGTTTCTTAAATCATCAAAAAATATAGTAACACAGCATTGTTACAATAACACTAGCCTTTATAGATACCCAACCATTTACCTTTACTGAGGTCTTTATTTCTCCAGAGGCTTGGATTTACTGTCTAGTGTCCTTTAATTTCAACCTGCAGGACTCCTATAGCATTTCTTCTGGACAAGTCTAATAACAAACTCCTTTATTTCTTATTTACCTGGGAATGTTTTACTTTATTCCTCCCTTTTGAAGGACAGTTTGCCAGTTACAAGATTCCTGGTCGACAATTTTTTTCTCTTAGCACTTTGAACATATTAGCCCACTCCCTGCTGGCCTTTAAAGTTTCTGCTGAGAAATGAAGATCCTTTGTATGTGATAAACTGCTTCTTCCTTGCTGCTTAAAAAATTCTTTCTCTCCGAATCTCACATGTTACACTCATAGTGGGAGGTTAAATATTAAAAACAACTGATCTCATGGAGACAGAGTAGAATGCAGGTTAAAGAAGGCTGGGAAGTGTAGGGGGGAAGGGGAAATAAAGTAGGGTTGGTTAATGGGAACAAAAATTTAGTTAGATAGAATGAACAATATTTGATAGACCATAATCAACAATAAATTAAGATATTCTTTCTTTTAAAATAATTAAAAAAGTAGAATTGGAATGTTCCTAACACTAAGCAATGATAAATGCCTAAGGGGATGGATACTCCAGTTACTCTAATTTGATTAATTCACAGCATATATGTGCCCATAATAATTAAAAATAAAAATTAACAAAAAAGTCTCTGTCTTTGGTTTTCAGCAGATCAATTATAATGTGTCTTGATGTGGTTCTCTGAGTTCATCCTGCTTGGAACTTGCTTCTTATATGTAGGTGTTCACATCTTTCATGAAATTTGGGACTTTTTTAGCCATTATTTCTTCAAACAGTCTCTGCCACAATGGTCTGCTTGGTGGGGTTCCACAGGTCCCTTAGGCTCTGTTCATTTTTCTTCAGTCTTTTTTTCTGTTTGTTTCTCAAGACTCAATCACTTCCATTGTCTTCTCTTTAACTTTGCTGATTCTTTCATCTGCCTATTCAAACGGGCTTTTGAATATTTCCACAGTCCCTTATTTATGATGGTCTGACTTACAATCTTTCAACTTTATCACAGATTTATGTGGAAGTAAGCCCACCATGTAAGCTGAGCAGCTCCTTATAACTTATAATAGGGTTACAGTGTCTACTAAATGCATATCGCTTTCATACCATCATCAAGTTGGAAAATTGTAAGTCAAACTATCATAAATTGTAGATTGCTGTGCTGCCAGCATTAAAGGCACTTCCAACTTATGACATTTTCAATGTACAATGGGTTTATTAGGATATTCCTGCACATTAAATAAAGGAACATTTACAGTGAATTTCTCATTTCACTTAGTGTACTTTACGGTTCTGGAATTTGTTTCTGGCTTTTTAGGCTACCTCTTCATTGTTACTTACACTTTGTTTATACATTGCTTACTTTTTCTATGCCTTCCTTTAGTTCTCTGAGCATATAAAAAATAGTTATAAAGTCTTTGTCTCATACATCTGCCACTGCGTCTTTCTCAGGAACCATGTTCTATTGGTTTATTTTTTCCCTTGAATGTACCACACTTTCCTGTTTGTATGCCTTGTGATTTTTTGTTGAAAACTAGACATTAGCATCTAATAATACGGTAACCCTGGAAACTGTACCCCCTTCCCAGGCATTTGATGTTTTTCATTTTTGTTTTTTTGATTGTTGTGGTGTCTCTCTGTGCCACAGGGAACCCTGAGGTGAAAACTTCAGGTCTTCTCAGGTCTTTTCTGAACTCGTGTCTTCCCCTGGCATTTTGGTGAATAAGTTTCTCTGTTAGAGAACCTAGTTGCTATTGAATGTCTTGGTATTCAACACTTGGCTCCCATAAGAGGAAAAAGAGGAAAATGAAGTGGGGGGGGAAAGGTACTGGGCCTTTAAATTTCCTGGACGTCACTTCAGCCAGAGGAAGAGAGGCTGATAGCACCTGTTGCAGAAGGTGCAACAATAACACCATTGCCTCTTTGTCTGCGCCTCTGTAATCAAATGATGCAACCGGTGATCAGATCACTGCACAGATCCCTGATGCTTGGAGAATTCTGCTCATCAAGGATCCTGCAAGGTATAGGCAAAGTGCTCCAGGAACACACGTGTAGCAGCCCACCAGGGAGCTGAGGCTGGGAGATGGGGAGCCACTACTGTGCTGAGCTGAAACTGACCGAAATGACCCACATTTTACATTTTACAATTGCCATCCCTTGGAAGTTAAAAGCTTTCTCTAGACTCCAGAGTTTCAAAACAATTACATCAGACAGATTCTGTCAGTGTAACTGCTGATTAGGTGGGGACAGAATCTGTTGTTTCCTTTTCCTCTTATCTTCCCGGAATTCTCTCTGTATTTACAAAGTATTTGACTCGTCATAAGTGTGTTTGTATGTAAAAATATTTTTTCATTTTTTGTCACAATGTGCTATAAAAACAATGCTTCCTGTAAATTGTTAGGAGATTACAAGGATCCATCCCAGGAAGTTACTGAATTTGCTTCAGGTGTGGGTTAAGCAATACTAACCAAATAGTCTTTTAAGGGTTAGGATTCTTAACCCAGTATGTAATAACTTTCTAAAACACAAATGTCATCCTTCTGCTAAACAAACAAACAAACCAAAAACAACCTTCAGCATCTCCATCTTCATATCCTCAACAGAAAAAAAAGTGGTTTAGACTTTGTAAAAATGTTATCAATGCATTCGCCACACAGTCCTACCTAATCTACCTGGTCTCCTTCTACTCTTACCGGGCACCCTTACAATCTTGCCACGCTAAATTATTTACCTGTTCCTGGAGCACGAATCCTACTCTTCTGCGTATCCAGGCTTGTTTACCTGACACCTCCTCAGCCAGGAGTGTCCTTTCTGCCTCATTTGCGTTATCAGCTGCACTCCTGCTCATTTTTCAAGTGCTAGCTCAACTGCTTCTCTGAGAAATCTTTTCCAATGTTTCTAGGCAAAACGAGTTACTCTTTTCCTCAGGTTCAACTTTGTTACATATTTCCTCAGCAGTTAGTAGAATACCCTGCATATAATATATGTTCAATAAATGTGACGGCTGGAACAAGAAACACTGGCATCCAAAACCTAGGAAATAACAAGATACCCATATTTCTTAAATCCACAAAGATACATTTTTGAAAACATGATTCAGCTACTAGGAATATCTGAATTTCTGATAAATCTTTTTTCTTTTTTTTTGCAGTTTTTGGCTGGGGCTGGTTTGAACCCACCACCCCCCACATACGGGGCCAGTGCCCTACTCCTTGAGCCATAGGCACAGCCCCCGATAAATCTTTTGATTGGCAATTTTAAGATACAATTTGCTACAACTTAAAAGCAGCAAAAGATCCCCCTTTGTGCTGAAGATTTTATCTTCACTCCTTTTCTAAGCTAAGTTTCAGGATACCCTTTATTTTTGCATGGTATATTCTATTTCCATCTTTACTTTCACAAATCAGTGACGCTGTCTCTTTTATCTACTCCGAAACCAAGGCTTCAATTCATTTAAACCTAACTAAGTGGAACCTTTATTAATTTCACTTACCCTATAGTTTCTTTTTAGGAAGTAGATAAGAGAAAAATCTGATAATTTCTCAAACT
The DNA here is from genome assembly GCF_000181295.1 of Otolemur garnettii. NCBI lineage: Eukaryota > Metazoa > Chordata > Mammalia > Primates > Galagidae > Otolemur > Otolemur garnettii. Next base: position 7,906,012 of record NW_003852416.1, read on the forward strand.
TCCAGAGAAAAATAAGTGTAATCTTATATCTTTAGAATTTATAATACCATAAAAGAGGATTTCCTACTGTGCTTTGAAAAACATAAGCTGTAATAAATCGTTTTTTAATGAAGCAAGGTCAAAGAAAGAGTATCTGTTGTAACATTTTGCATTCCACTATAGTTGATGTCACTGGATATTAATGGAAGCCTAATCGCATTTCCTAATGGGCACTTTACACCTTTATATCACAATGAGAAGAGCATAAAATTATGTCATAAGTATCATTTTATTCACAGAACAAATTTAGATAAGCCCAGACATACAAGAAGTTCTTTTTACATACCTGATCCTAAAAAAAGTATGCCCTTATTCTCAGAGAAAAACTGTACACTAAATGCTGGTTCCTTAGAGGAAAATCATTATGAACCCTTCATGAAAAGGTACATGGAGTCCTTAATTCATAGATTAGGGATTACTTTTAGAATCACTGAAGTCTTGCCAAATGTTCTCTCCTATGAGCAAATCAGTCAGCTACTCTTCAAATGCCTATGCCAGGACTGTCTGTTAGAAACGAATGGAAGAGCAGATACCTTCATCAGAGTATGCCTGTTCTAATCATGGAAATTAGACAATAGGTGAAGACAGTGGATGTGGCAGTAGGTGAAGAAATCAAGGAACAAATGGAAGAGCAGATACCTTCATCAGAGTATGCCCGTTCTAACGCATGGAGATCAGGAAATAGGTGAAGACAGTTGATGCAGCAGTAGGTGAAGAAATCAAGGACGACGACTTTTCCACATAGATCCTTATAGATGGAAATAGGCTCTTCTGTGTTCAGCCACTCTAATCCTGAAAGTTACACAAAACAAGTAACAATGATTAAAGGAAAGACAAAAATTTATTTAAAACTGTACATTAAAAAGCGAACTCTTGTTTTTTTCTAAGAGCAGTGTAAACAGTCAAACACCCTAAGAAGCTGCTAGCACTATATAAAGGCTGTGGCAGTTGAATTGATTTTTCTGTTACTATTAAGACCACCGTTTCCTACCAATAAAAAAAGACATGATGTATCTTCATGACTGTGACAAAACAGGTATTTATGATCTGAAGGAAAAGACCAAGAACACAAATTTGTTGACATTAAAAGCCCAAAGAGGAAGGAAAGAAAAGAGGATGGGGTAGGGGCAGGGGAGCCAGAAGGGTAGAGGATGGCAAAACTACTATTATAATGCAATTGGCAAAACTGGCGAGAAAAAGCGACTAAATTCTTTCAAAAATAGTATAATTGTCTGTAAAAGTTGGTAAGAGCAACACACTCGGGGGAAAAAAATCAAGGAAATATTCATATATTAAGAGAGTCTAATTGCATAAATAATAAATGGGCTATTGAGAATGAAGGTCAAGCTTAAAAACAGACATGATTAAACATCAAAAAAAAAAAAGGCAAAATGTATTATATTTGTAAGGACAGACATACAAAATGCCTAAGTCAATTTCATAAAAGAGAAGCAGCTGAAATGTTCAGATTTGGGTAAGACCTTAAATACAAATTAGTATTTTAAATGAGAAGTTAAACAAAATATACTATTATTATAGACTGGATGGAGACAACATTAACGTTGATGAATAATGTATTTCCTTCCCTCCAAAGAACAGAAAAACAGAATCTCATTAATTTGTATTTTTATAAATCAGAATTTATAATTACTTAACTGTGATTCAAAATTTTAACTCTGCACTATGAAAACTTTGTAAACTAATACTAAGAACACAGCATTTCTATTTAAACAATTTAAGAAAACAAAGATAACAGGTTTGATTTTAAGTAAATAAATACAGCTATTAAAACTATTACTTATACCTTGAGGCAAGTATTTGGAAATACTGTTTACCAACTAAAAGCCAAAATCTGGTAGAAGGAGTAAATATTAACAGTTAACAGAGGTAACCGGAGTTATTCAATTATAACAAAATTCTAGAAAAAAATACTGCAGACCAAATTAGTAATTCTGCCAATTAGCCCAAATAGTGAGGTTTCAAGGTACAGGAACCTCTTAATTATCCATATGATAAAATGTTAATTATCCACCAGATCAAGCGATCATAGAGAACTTCACACTACCTAATGTATATTTCATATCCTACATACAAAATATTTATGAATTTGTTCTTTATGGCGTTTCTGTAAATAGTCAACAGTGGCTTAGGTTGGAGGGTACAGAAAAAATGATTACTTTTTAGTTATGTCCTTACCAGGCTTAATAATAGTAATACGTTTTATAATAATTACAATGAATATAATAACAAAGCTGTTAACATTTAGTAAGCTGTCGAATAAATTAAGAATTTCATGTCTATTACCTCCACTCCACACAATAAAACTGAAAGATAAATACCAGTTCCATTTTACAAGTTAGAAGAGTAGGGATTGGAGAAGTAAAGTAACTTGCTCAAAATCATACAGCCAACAAAGGAATCAACAGGGATTTAATCCCACGTCTGAATCCACCCATTATACACACTGCCTTTTGTAAACATGTGTTTCTTCTAGAAAACGAACAAAGCATACAATTTTTGAGATCAAGTTATGTCTATGGCTTCTTGATTATAGTTTACTGATAAAGAAATCAAGAAAATACTCACTTCTAGCTTTTTGTCCTCAGTCATCAGGTTCACTAAAAAACCAGACTACATCAAATACAAAACCTTTATATTTTACTATGCATGTTAGTCACAAAAGTCAAATCTCATGGTAATAAAATACAAACAACCACTTAAAAATAAAAATACTCCCTCCAATCCTAACCAATGAACTGCTTGTTTCTAAGTGTATTTACAATATAAATACACTTTTACCTTCTTATAAAACTTCAAAAAATTAACATATTTGAATATGTGTATATAATATTTTAAAGTTTTTTGATAAAACGTGCATTTGTGCACCGAATTCTTTTTTTAAGAATTCCACAATATTTCAAATCTAGTGTAAAATTAGTAATGGAAAAAGCAAGCACTCCTTGTGGCAGGTGTAAAAGACTTGGAAAGACACGCAAGACTCTGTTGTCAGAGGCAGGTTCCAATATACCTCCCATGAGATAACTGAACCCTGCCATAGCCAACCAATTAACTATACATGTGGTTTCACATGCCAGGACACATGCCAACACAACCCAGGCAAAACAATGTTACCCCCATTCAAAGAAGGCATAATACATTTTCACTTATCGTGGCAAGATGTGCTTCACAAACAGCCCTGTTGGGAATATCTATTCCTCACATTCCAAACAGTCACATAACAGGAATTCAAACCCTGGAGAGTGGTTATAATTGATCTAGATTTTTAAAACAAGAAGTTGTACAATTTTTAACGGAGAAGTGCAGCACAGCTTAAAAAAAAAATCAGGAAATCTGGGGTCTGGCTAATCCAATTCTAGTCAGTTATTGGCTGTGAAACCGCGGGCAAGTTACTTAACCTCCCTGTGCCTCAGTTTCCTCAAATGTAAAACAGTAATAACAAGAACACCTCACTGGGTTGTTGAGAACATGAAGTAAGTCACCATCTCTTGATGTGTTTAGAACTGTGTGTGGCATATAAAAAGTTATCAGTACACGTCAAGAAGGATGATGCAGAAGAGGACGACAATGCTGGAGAACCGAACTGAATGAATGCAGAGGGCGGCCACCCAATATTTACGGAGTGTGGACTTAGTTACCACAGGCCCAAGCAGGGCTCAGGATTCGGAACAAATACGCAGGTCCCGCCGCCCTGGAACCCACCGTCAAGCGCCACTTGGGGACACCTGGGAATTGCAGAGCGCGAGCGCGGCTCCGGCCAGCGGGGGCCCCGCCAGGCGCCGGCGACACAACCCCGCCTCGCCCACCGCGGCCGGGAGGAGGGCGCGGCCCCCGGGAAGGGGAGGTCCCGCGCGGCTTCCCCACCCCGAAGCCAGCCCCTCACCTTCCGGAAACTCGGGCACCGCCAGGTCCCGCTCCCAGCCGTCCACCTTCTGCACGTACTGGTAGACCAGGTTGTCCTTCTCCTGCTGGGTGACAGCGTCGAGCAGCGCGTACTCCAGCGAGGTCTGCGCCGGCAGCAGGCCCGAGAGGCTGCAGCCGCGGGCTCCGGGCGCCGCCATGTTCTCCGCGGGTCCCGAGACGCCTGCCGGCCGCGGGCGCGCTGGGCGAGGGGCAGACGGAACGCTCACAGTCCTCGGCTTCCAAATCGGCGCGTTCACCTCGCTCTGCCCCGGCCCCACGCCACGGCAGTGACCCTTCCCCCTTTTCTAAGCATTCGCCCCGTCGCCAGAGTCCCCGCCGTCGCGATTCCCCGGGACGTAATTAAACTACCGCCCCAGCCCTCTCCGCCCCTTCTGGGCCCCTCGCTGAGCCTGGACATTGACAGCGCCAGATTCAACATGGAAAAGGCCCAGAAGCGGTAAGGGACCCACTTCCTCGCCCTCCGCTTTAGAAATTAGCGTGCTTAGGAACAAAAATAAAATAGAATAAGTCTGTAGGTCTTATAAGGACACTCGATTTAAAAAAAAAAATCACTTTTAAAGTCCCGCTCTTAGGCCAGGATCCGCTGATTCGACACGGCACTGGCAGCGGGAAGCTCTTCCCGCCAAGACACTAAAGGTAAAGCAGGGGTAGGACCAGCCTCTGGGAGAAGGCTTATTCAAGTTGGAAGTGACCGAGCCAGTGGCCTTAACTTACGGACAAGTCGGCGTTTGGTCGCCCTGGGAGTGTTGAAAGTGCAGGCGCGAATAGGTTGTTAGCCGAGTCAGGGTTCGGGGTTGCAGGGGGAGCGGATGCAGCTGGAGCTGCAGCTGGGGCCCGGGTGACAGGTGGGCGGCGGTGAGGGTCCCTGTGGGCAGGCCTCGGAGTCTTCAGAAGTGGAGGCTCTGAGGGCTCTTTTGGAGCTGACGGTGCTGCTTCTGGAGAGGATTAAAACCTTAGTCACTGGCCTTGCTGCCCGAGCCTAAAGCTAGAGGGGGTGGCAGGCAGCAGGCAAGGGACCTTAGTTTTGAGAAGAGAGGGCTGGCCCCCCATTAGGACAGATCGTCTCTCGTTTTCTGGAGTGCAGAGTGGGACCTCAATACAAGCACCATTTCACATATTTGAACTTTTTTGTCCACTGTGTAGGGTTTGTTCATTGCTGCTGGAGGAAGATAATGGATTGACCTAAAAAGCTGAAGTTGCTGAACACCCACAAGTCATGGATAAGGCAATTACTTTTTTGCGACTTACACACCTCTTTGACTATGGTGTGAGGAGTTTTGTTGGTAACTGAGGTAGCCATTCAGTGTTTGGAATTCCTGCTGAGTCACCTGCCCAGGGACTGTGGTTGGATTTGTGAATTATGTGAACAGTTGTCCACTTGAAAGAGAACTCAAAGTAGCTTTGTAACAGTTTTACAGAGTCATTCTGAGAGTAAGCTGCTAAACCTGTATTTCCCATTAGTGCCTAATTTTCAAAGTACAGTATTGATTTCTTATTTTTGTGAATTAAGTCCCAGAGAAGGCTGAGATTCCTGAATGAAATTGCCACAGTCAGAAACTTCACTACTGTGACTATTTCTTTTAATTTTGTTGCGGTATAAATGGAAGGACAGATTCCCATCCAGTTAGTGGGGGATTTGTTACTTTTGATTTTTCTCTCTGCAAAAATAGAAATTTTGTAGCAAGAAATGAACTTTCAATTCACTTAAGACTAGCAATTCTTTAATGATAAAATCATTTTGCCATGATAGACGACACTCTTGTGGAAGAAGACATTTGGGAATACAAATCTAAACGAAAACCAAAACTAGCTGTCACAAATCATGGCCCTGAAAATATTCCAAAATCTGTTGGAAAAGCAAAAGATGGAAAGTGCCAATCAAAAAGAAATAGAAACAGAAAAAGAACCAGAGAAGCTAAAGGGGAGGTGAAGGACCGTGAGATGTCTCCTAGAGAAGGAGTGTGTCAGACTTGTGTAGCTTCCAGTCAGAGTTCAAGCTGTGGGGATGGTATTCAACAGTCTCTAGACAAGGAGACCACTCCAAGAAAGTTGGGTAGAACTCACAAAAACAAACAGGTGTCTCCAAAGATACGTCCACTTTATGAAGGATACTGTCCAAACTGCCAGATGCCTTTTTCCTCATTACTAGGTCAAACACCTCGATGGCATGTCTTTGAATGTTTGGATTCTCCCTCAGTCTCTGAAACAGGTAAGATTACAGAAAAGGTAGTGGTTTCTAAGTAATTTAAAAGGTTTGCATTAGGTTAGAAATTCCAATTCAGTGAAATGAACAAGGCAAGCAATAAACTAAGAGAGAGATGAGACACTATGATCAGACACCGTTATCAGTCAAGGGTATAATTGTAAAGAAAGTCGCAGACTTGTAAACAGTTTAAATGCATTTTACTTCATGACAGTTCGTAGACATTTAAATTATTTATTTTTTTCTTTTTGAGACAGAGTCTCACTTTGTTGGTCTTGGTAGAGTGCTATAGCATCACAGCTCACAGCAACCTCAAACTCTTGGGCTTAAGTGATCTCTTACCTGAGCCTCCCAAGTAGCTGGGACTACAGGTGCTTGCCACACGCCAGGCTATTTTTGTTATTGTTGTTGTTGTTGTTGCAGTTGTTGGGCTGGGCTGGAACTTGCCAGCCTCTGTGTATGTGACCAGCACCCTACTCACTGAGCTATGGACACCAAGCTCGTTTCAGTTATTTTTTGTAAATGTTAAGTGAACCCTTACTGTGCTAGGCCACATTGTTTATTTACTTGGACACCACCATGTAAGCTAGGTGGTACTGACATTTTATAGAGAGGGTTCTTAAAAGTTAAATAGTTTGCCTCACTTGTTATCGTTCATGGAACTATATAGAAAAGTACATGTATAGTCTGGTTTCTAAATATGGTTATGTTGTATTAATCATGGTAATGTACAGGAAGAGGAACTGGGAAGGAGTCTTAGGTGACTAAGATTCTAACAAAAATGTGCCAAATGATAACAGAAATAATGCTATGTTTTTAATCTTTTAAAATATATAATAAGTATTTAACATATGGAAAATCCTATTTGGAATATATGGGGAATGAGTTGGGGTGATTTATGTGCTTTAAGGTTATTGTAGATGCCATACATAGACTTCTAACTCTGAAAACATTCCATAAAGTGAATAACTAATCCTCAGTATAGCTTTCATGTTAACTATGACTCAGAATACATTTTATTATTAACCTCTAGTTATTTTAAAGTAATGTATGGAGAATGCAAAAGAATTAAAAAAAAATTGTCATTAGCCTTTCCCATAAAACTATAGCAAGTGAAAACCTCGTTAATATTAGTAATTTACTTTTATGTGACTTAAAAATCAGAAATGGAACTTGGAAACCATAGCGAGCATCGCAGGGTGAAATGTCTTGTAGATGAAGCCACCTCAAAAAGATTTGCTTTTGATTTTTTACAGATTAAACAACTTTGAGTAGAATCTCAGACTCCTCTTGAATTCCTTTCTATAACAGATACTTTCACGAGGTGGTTTTAAGTTAGGTTTTAAATCACAAGGTCTTCTAATTTAATTAACATCTTTTTAAGGGGGAAAGAGAATGTCAGCTTTTGATAAACCTAGACCTTAACGTATATAGCGATATGCCAAGATGGTTTACAGAAAGTTCCTCAATTACAATAGTATGACAGGGAAGAGTTTCCAAATTAGTAAAGCCTTATTAGTAAGCAATTTATCAAATTGAATTTCAAATCTTGAACAGAATTGAAATTTGTTCGGTGTATGAACAGCTATAAATAATCTTACTGAGATTGTTACTTTTTATTGTATACAATGTGAATGTTACATAATGGAACCTAATTTGGTAATAGTTACCATAATAAATCTTTGTTGCTTGATAAAATAAAAGCTGATAGAATTTTAGTTCTGTGAGAGATACACTGGCCTTCTTCACTCTTTATTGCCTGAACAGTACTGAACTAGTAAAACTAATGGTGTCAGCTCCTAGGACCCATTTGAGAAATACTAATATAAATGTGATGTGCATTTTCAAGGGGCTCACGTTTGCACGAGTTCCTTAGGAAAGAAAAAAAGATGATGTTAGTCTTAAAAATGTGGAGAAAAGATTTGAAAAGAAATTTAAAGGAGTATTTAATTTAAAACTAATAACCAGTGCCTTGCAAAACCATGCTGGGTTAAGTGTTGGTATTTTATGCCCACCTTTTGATCTTTGTGCAGTTAAAAGCTGTTGTCCCAAGGCCTCAAAGAAGGACTGATGCTTTTTCCACTTGGATGTTAATTTATAGTGCTAATTCTGTCCAAAGCTAAGTTTATGCTTTGATTCTGTAATGCTCTTTTTTTCATTAAAACTTCCAGAGTGTCCTGATGGTCTTCTGTGCACCTCAACAATTCCTTCTCATTACAAGAGATACACTCACTTCCTGCTTGCTCAGAGTAGGTCCGGTAGTAGTCCTGTGAGCAACCCATCCTACGTGTCAGGTGGTAGTGTCAGTGAGGATAATTCCAGCTTTCTCCGTAGCCTTGCGGAAAGATGGTCTCCATATCAGAAACAAATGGAAAACTTAGAAGAAATTTCAAGCAATCCCTTGTTGGTAACTCAGTGTTTAAGAAAATCTCAATCTCAATATCCAACTGAAATTGACAAAAGGATTTCCTCTCCTGCAAATAGCCAAACATCCCAACAAGCGCTACAATTTACGGGGTTTGTTAAGAGTGACAGACTGGTAAGAGTTGGTTTGCCTCTTGCTGATAAAGTACTGGATAGCCAAAACAACTCAGAACCCATAAATTTGCCCTTGCCAGAAAATGACTTTAGCGACTGTGAAATCTCCTATTCTCCACTTCAAAGTGATGAAGAAACTCACAAGGGAGATGAAAAGCTGGATGATTCACAACAGGAACTATTTTTTACTGAAAATTCAAAAGATAGCTGCCTACAAGAAGATAACGACTGCTCTACTTCATTTGAAAAACTACAAGGTCACTTACTGCAGGACCAGGAGGAGGGCTACCCCAAAGTGAATAGCTTCTTAACTCAGCACAAGTATGATGCAGAATTGTATAAATACAGTACACTAAGCCATTCCCCAAATAATCAGAGTATTCCTTTGTATTATGATCCAGCCTACACCGGTGGTGATTGTATGTTGTTTCCACCTGCATTAGCAGGGGAGTTTGCTGCTTCTAATTATATAGCAAAACCTGGTGAGCCAGAATTTCAGTCATCTCAATCAAATAAACAGAAATGGGTCCTTGAAGGATCAGCTGTTTCTCTTCCGTTAGTAACGAGTGAAATGTCAAGACTTTTTGAAAGCCAGGGAGGAGGTTATCTTTCTTTCCACCCAACCCAAAGTAAAATTAAGGAATTACCAAGTGAGAACCTCTGTGCCAGGAACAACACTAACTCAGCAGGTAGCCACAGAAAGGCATTAGACGGTGTGCTAGGTGGTAAAGTTCCTGTTTTAAATACAGAAAGGGTTTCTGGTACACCTGCTTCTAAGTCTTTGAAAACATTGACTTCTGGTCCTAAGTGTAGTGTAAGAAACCCTTCTACCAAGGTAATGAAGCAAACAGATATAGGTGTGTACTTTGGACTACCGCCTAAAAGAAAAGATGAGAAATTGCTGGAGGAAAGTGCATCACAAGGGATAGAGTTAAATCCAGTTCCAAGTCCTAAGAAAAACAGGTCTTGGCAGCGCAAGAGGAAAGCAGAAAAATCTTTAAGTGATTTAGAATTTGATGCACAGAATTTAAGTGAGAGTCAGCTTTCTGTGGAACTTTCTAGTGAGAGGTTACAGCGTCAAAGAAAAAGACTTAAAAAGTCAAATTCACTGCAGGAAGGAGCACGTGAGAAAAGGTCAGATGACCTTACAAAATCTGGAACAACCAATTTAAGGAAAAGCAGAGCCTTCAGAAAATCAGCTCCTGGCGGGCTGCAAAGAGAGAACGAGAAAATCTCAGAGTCACCTAACATTGGAGAATTAAGAAAAAAGACATGTCCATTCTATAAGAAAATACCTGGTAAGTTGAATTATCAATCCTCAATATATCAACAAAGACAAAACTTTTTTTACTTTGTGTTCATTGCCATGGGGTGAGTGAAAGTGGGTATACAATTCTTTTTTTTTTTTTTTTTGCAGTTTTGGGTAGGGCTGGGTTCAAACCCGGCACCCCTGGTATATGGGGCTGGCGCCCTACTCCTTGAGCCACAAGCACTGCCCCAAAACAATTCTTTTGTGTGTGTTTCCTTTAGTCTTTATAATACTTCATGAGTCTTTAACATAGATTTGCTTTTTGGCTACTTGATTTTTTTTGCTCCATTCAATTCAGCAAACTTTCTTTAAACATATTCTTTATTTAAGTCAGTGTACTGAAGGAAGGTCCTGCAAATTATGGAAAGATTAGTGAGAGAGTAATTGGGATTCAGTTTAACACAGAAGAAAGAAAGGCATTTCCGCAAATTACTCCCTAATGAGAGACAGTCTCTAAGCCCTTGTGAGAAATACAAAGTCCTAAATATCTTCCAAGACAGGAAATGTCACCGGTAGTACATATCATAAATGCCAAGCCTTTTAGGAACATAGTAGAACTTAGTTTCTCTGTACTTTCATGTTCTTAAAATTTCAGATGAATTAGTTAAAAAAATGTACTATGAAATGAATGTGATTGAAGAAACCAATAACTCTTCTGAAAAGAATATAAGATAAAGCCGAATAAAAATAAAGCAGCCAAAATAGAATTGGCTCAGAAAGTTTTTAAGCGCTTTATGGATATTCTAGATCAAGGGTCCTCTAACTTTTTAAACAGGGGGCCGGTTCACTGTCCCTGGGACCGTTGGAGGGCTGGACTGCGGCCCCGGGACAAGTCAGCTGGTAAACAGGACAGGCAGCAGAGGAGGCAAAAACACCCAGCGGGCGGGATAAATGTCCTAGGCAGGCTGCAGTTTAAGGACGCCTGTTCTAGAGCTATAATTTGTTCAAAATATTTATGTAGAGAATAGCATTTCTACACAGTACAGCACCAGTTTTGTTTTAATAATTATTCTGATTAATTTTCTGTACTTTTTTTTTTTTTGGTTTTTTTTTTTTTTTTGAGACAGAGCCTCAAGCTGTCCCCCTGGGCAGAGTGCCGTGGCATCACAGCTCACAGCAACCTCCAACTCCTGGGCTCAAGCGAGTCTCCTGCCTCCGCCTCCCAAGTAGCTGGGACCACAGGCGCCCGCCACAACGCCTGGCCATTTTTTGGTTGCAGCCGTCATTGTTGTTTGGCGGGTCCGGGCTGGGGACTCGACCCGCCACCTTAGGTGTACGTGGCTGGCGCCTTAGCCGGTTGAGCTATAGGCACCGAGCCAATTTTCTGTACTTTTAAGTGAGTCTAAAACTAGGATGCCACGTGTTGATAAGCCTCAGCAGATTGTGAAATTATACTTCTTTACTGGCCTATCACCCGTCAGCACGCTAGGTTATTTGTTATGTGAACACATTTCAGAGCAGTATTTCTCAACCTCTTTTTCATCACCGCCCCTCTGGAGAACCTTTTTTAGGCATTTATTTTCTTGTTTGCCCCCACCCTCCAATCCCAATCTGCAGCCACAGTGATGGTGGTTGATATACTGTTCTTTTTGTACTGTGGTCCTCTCGAGGGCTGCACATTTCTGTGAGACGTGAAGTTATTTTGGCCTTAAACCATGTTTACTCTCTTAGAAGCATATCGATTTCACCCCATTGAGAATTCGTGTTTTAGAAGAAAGCCTTCACTATTTGCTGTTTCGTAAAGGATTTCAGGTGCCCTGTAAATATTATGAAAGTATTAAGTCAAACAATCGGTTTGCATTTTGATTTTTTTAACTGTTCATCAAAAATGTCTATGTACGAGGATATTTAGTGGAAACTTGTAAGACTAATTCTTTTCTGTAGTAACACCTTTTGCTGAATTTATGTGGCATAAATTTTAAAATGATAGTTACATTGGAAATGAGATGTAGAGAGGATCAATGATTTAATTTTTATAATCGAATTAGAAGATATCTTTTACTTTTTCAGCACTTGCTCAGCCTGCTGTTGGTGTTTTCATTGCAGGAACGGGCTTTACAGTGGACGCCTTCCAGTATGGCGTGGTGGAAGGTTGCACAGCCTACTTCCTCACGCATTTTCACTCTGATCATTATGCTGGGCTGTCTAAGCACTTCACGTTTCCAGTTTATTGTAGCGAGGTAAGTTTTAGCATTCTAAATTTTGACGATAGAATGCTGCAGATTTCTAAGCAATTTGGTTTAAAAAAAAGGCATACTTAAAACTGTAAGATCGCTCATTCTACTAGAAAAGATAAAACAGATTCCACATCAGAGTTCTGAAATCAAATGAATTCATGTCAACAGTTAACAATCCATTTCTTTAAACTTATGTTTTATTACATGGAAACAATAGATAAACTATTTCACAAGGTTCTTAAAAACCCCAAGTTTCATTTAGTAAGTGTTCATTGAATGCCTAAATGGAAATTTAGGGAAAATACAGTCAACCCTGTGTATTTGTGGGTTCTGTATCTGCAGGTTCTGTGCCTGCAGATTCAACCAATGGAAAAGACTCTAAATAAACAAAAACCCACCACAATACAACCATAAAAAGTAATAAAAATAAAAAGTGCAGTGTAACAACTGTTTACATAGCATTGTATTAGGTATGAAGTAATCTAGAGATGACTTAAAGATGGGAAGGAGTGCATAGGTTATGTGCAAACACTGTGCCATTTTATCTAAGGGACTTGAGCATTCCTAGATTTTGGTATCCTCAGGGGTCCTGGAACCAATCAATCTCCCTAAGATGTGGGGGGACAGGACTGTACCTAACTTCAAGGAGATTATAGCCTTTAGAGGAAATACTCATAAATAATACCACAATGAAATTGGTACTGTAATAAAAACATGGATGGAGTACCCTAAAGTAGGGAGAAGGGAGCATTTGATTCTGTTCTGGGCTAAGTTTAAAGACAGTTTAATAGTGAAAGAGATAACTTGACCTGATTATTAAAAAAGTAAACATTCTAATGCCTATTACTAAGTAAGGGCTTTAGCTAGAGTTTGATTTAATAATTCTCACAGCATTCTTGAAGTATCTACTTTTTATCAATGAAGCACCTAAAGTTTGGATAGATTAAGTGACATGCTCCAGGTCATAGACCTACTCATGTCAGAATCCAAATTTGAATGCAGGTGGTCTGATTCTAGAACCAGGCAGAGGAAAGAGGAAAGAGCATGCCAGGTACAGAGTACAGTGTGTGTAAAAGGCACAGGCACCTGGGAAAGATGGTCACTCCAGACCCTGAAGGGCTAGAATGCAAGACAGGAAATGGCAGGATGCAAGCACATGAGAGTGGGGAGGGACCAGATCACCAGGGGGTTTGTATGTCATGCTGGGAATGATGGACTTTCACAGGTGAGAGTGAGTCAGTGGAGGGTTTACTTGAATGTAAGTAGAAAAGTGGGGATGTTATTAAGATGCTGTAGGTCTAAACTGGCATGAGATAAAATACTTAATGTTCTACCGTATCAGCAATAAGTGCACCCTGTTTTGCAGATAACTGGCAATTTGTTGAAGAATAAGCTTCATGTGCAAGAACAATACATCCATCCATTGCCGATGGACACTGAATGTGTTGTGAATGGTGTCAAAGTGGTTTTGCTGGATGCCAATCAGTAAGTATTAAAGTCACCTGAATAGTAGCCCAGTGTTCTAATTTTGAAAAAGAAGACACATTGGCATGGTTACTTAAGAACATTTTTATCATAACGAATATGCTTCATATTTCTTAAAACTTGAGTGAGATGTTTCTTCTTTTGAAAAAAATAATAAACCCAAATATAGAATCGGAGATTAAGGGCAGAGAGACCCTTTAAACATTGTCTAGCCTATTTTGTAAATCTAGTTTAAATTGTTAACACTTGACATGGGAGACTCCAGCTTATCTTTTTTAAAAGATATTATTGCTGTTCTTGTTTGCAAGATAATGTTTTGCCATTTTCTTTAATGTCATTTATACACATTAACAGCTTGTACTCCGTTCAGATACAAAAAGATTGTTTGATCTCCTCCTTTTAAACTAAGAAATTTTACAGGCTTCAGATACTAAAGATTTAGAAGATTTTTTTTCATAGCAAAGGTTTCCATTTCTTCCTCTTTTTTTAATGTAAAGTACTGTCAGCATATGCTTTTTTCTACTTTTCCCAGAATGTTCTGCCTGTACCAAGAGATCATAGCTGTTTAGAGAAAGAAGACTACAGCTAGGTTTCCTAAATTCTGCCAATGCTGTTACTTAAGTTCTTTCTCTAAGTTTTGTCTGCTAACTTGCAACTGTTTCTTTTTTTAATCATCAATTTTACTTCTGATTTTTAAGTCAAGTTTTTTTAGGTATTCACCATAGATTGCATAGTTAGCATAAATATGTGATCAAGCTAGTATCTCACAGCCTAATGCCTCAGGTGTACAAAACACCTTATCAGGCAGAATGTTCCCAGGGCTCAGAACTCATTTCCCAGGAGCCAGTCAAGGTTCAGTCCTGAAGACAGGCATTTCTTGTTAATGTGTAGAGTCTGAGCAACCCAGGCCTGCTGAGTTAATCTTCTTCTAAACCCCAATTCTTTTTCTTTTCTTTCTTTCTTTTTTTTTTTGAGACAGAGTCTTGCTCTGTGGCCCTGAGTACAGTGCAATGGTGTCATAGTAGTTCACTGCAACCTCAAACCCCTGGGCTCAAGTTATCATCTTGCTTCAGTCTCCAGAGTAAAGTAGCAGGGACTATCATCACGCACCAGCATGCCTGCCTCCTCTACTTTTAGTGGAGATAGGGTCTCACTCTTGTTCAGGCGGGTCACCAATTCCCTTTACGATGTGAATTTCCTCTGTAGCATGATGCTGTGTCATTGTGGTCAGCTTATAAAGTGTGTTAACGTGTTGATAAACTTCCTTTAGGTGCTTTGCCTGTGTTAAGAATATTCCTTTGAAATTTTGTGTTCAGCTGTCCAGGTGCCGTCATGATCCTTTTTTATCTTCCTAATGGTACTATCATATTACACACTGGAGACTTCAGAGCAGACCCCAGCATGGAACGTTCCCTCCTCGCAGGCCAGAAGGTGCACACGCTGTACTTAGACACAACGTAAGGGAGGCTTTTTTTGATTCCTTTCCCGCTAACAGTATTCGCTCTATGTATTATGAACAACTTCAGCATTTGCGTCAGTCATTAAAATGATGGCTTATTGCCATTTATTGTTTGAAGGCTATTTATCAGAGTGATGACGTTTTAAAAATACATACTTGCTTAAAGGCAAATTTAGGATTATATGCCTTAATCAACTATAGTTCATTTTTTGTTTTTGTAATTTATTTTTGAAAATATGTTTATATGAGACTCCAGTTACTGAACCAAGGAAGAAAAATTTGGGAGTAAGCTTTAGGGAAACACCTTTTGGGGTTGCCCTATAAAAATATCTGTATAGCTAATAAGCCTTAACTGTGAAGATAAAAAAGAGGCAAAAGATGATTCAGTTTCTGAGTCTTTAAAGTTACTTTTGTTCTTTTCTCAAAAAGGTAATTTATAAGTGATAGTGTTGGATTCTAAAGTGCTGTAAATATAATGGCATAAGCCATTATATTTTAATTTTCTCTATATTTCCAGCTTTATTAAGGCATAATTGACAGATAAGAATTATATATATGTATGGTATACTATGTGACCTGTACGTATTATATATTGAAATGCCTCACTAATTTGTTAGAAATGAAATATCTTGACCATTTCAACCTGTTTCAAGAAGTATGGATGGGATAGTTTAGTCAAAAGTGATCTTTCCACAACCAGCTTTCCCACACTGTGATTAACTTTTTTATTCTTATACATGTGCTTTAGGTACTAGATTAATTGAAAACAATAATAATAAGTTTAAAAATGTATTACTTAGTTCTGTGTACGATTCTGAATTTCTTTGTGAGTTTTTATAGAAAGGGCTAAGTGTGTTTTCCTTTTTACTAGCCATGGACCAGCAAAACAATTTTGAAAGTTGCCAAAAATATGTTTCTTTGGTGCTTGCAGTTAGTTACATTTTCAGTGAAAAAGCACTCACTTTGTATCTCAAACTTGTATTGAAAGTAGCCTACTTACACCAAGTGTTACTGTATGTAGGTAATCTCCCCTAGCTCTGGGTGTGTGGATATCCCCCCCCCACACACACACAATGTATATATTTCTGTGCCTATAAGAAGAGATGATATCAACTATGTGAATATTGGTTGATTTAAAACTATTTCATTAAATTCATGTATATTTTCATTACTTTAATAGTTTTTTATTAAATCAGAATTCTTTGGTCCAAATATAATTTTTTTCTTTTTATTGACTGTCTCACTCTGTTTTCCAGGATAGAGTGCTGTGGCATCATGATAGTTCACAGCAACCTCAAACTCTTGGGTTCAAGAAATCCTCTTGTCTCAGCCTCTTGAGTAGCCTGGCACAACACCCAGCTAGTTTTTATGGTTTTACTAGAGATGGGATCTCACTCTTACTCTAGCTGGTCTCAGACGCCTCAGCTCAAGCAATCCACCCGTCTCAGTGTCCCAGAGTGCTAAGATGACAGTCATGAGCCATGATGCCTGACCCAAATATAATTCTTATCAATAGAATTTGCTTTGATAGTGATTGGGATTAAAGGAAAAGGCATTGAGGTTTATAATTTATAACTAAACTAGCTGACTGGCTACAAAAAAGTCTTCAAAAAGTCAATTTCTTTAAGGATGACAAAAGAAATATAATGAAAAAAAGTAAATTTATAACTCTAACATAAATTAGCAATAACTGATAACAATTTTAAACACAGGCAGTGAGATAATGTCATGGTGTCAGTATACTACACTACCGTTACGTTATCATTGGCTAAAGCTTATTTCCAAAAACAGCATCCAACTTAAGGTTATAGCTTGCTCAATTGGTTCTTTTAATAAATACCATGTTCCATATTACAGATACTGTAGCCCAGAATACACCTTTCCGTCTCAGCAAGAGGTTATCCAGTTTGCCATCAACACTGCCTTTGAGGCTGTAACTCTAAACCCATGTGCTCTTGTCGTGTGTGGCACTTACTCTATTGGAAAAGAGAAAGTCTTCCTAGGTGGGTGGTAGCTGTATCTAATTTACATTAATATATTATAAAGATCAGATTCATCTTGCATAAAGCCCTTTCAGTCTTTAGGCTTGCATTTGATAATTACTTCCTGAAATGATTCAATATTGCCTTTGGTGTTGAAGGAAAATTTGATAGTTTGGTACATTTGAACTTTGAAAAGCTTAACCTTATGGAAATATTTGATAGTACGTGTTTATCTCAGCCTCTAAAGCTGTAAGAAGTTTATAGAGCAAATGCCCATACAACACTATTATTTGCATAAATTTTGGAACCTGGCTAACGCATAGATGTATTACTGTATTCCGTGAGAGTAACGATTGGTTAATTATTTTAGAGAACAGTTTTAATTTTTGTTCCTAAGTGTTTTCTTGATGTAGAACTATAGTTTGTCTAGATAGTATTACATTATTTTGCAAAGTACTTTCCATTTCTTCTTCAGCATGGTCACATGATGTCAAACATTAATATGTGAAGTGATACAGCCAGGGTTTTAACTTCCCCGAATTTAATTTCTTTCCTCTACTCCATTCTATATGCTTTTGTCATTTTAAATAATAAATGATGGGTCTTTAAAAATAAATTTGCTTTCTCACAATTTATTCCACACAGTTAACCAACAAAATCACTCAGCCTTTTTGAGATGGTAAAAGTGTGAATGTTTTGAATTTCCTTTTATTTGGTAAATTCTTATTTAAAATGTGACCAGGTTATTCCTTTATTTCTTTCTTTCACAAGCTATACTTTTACTATTTTTAACCTTTTTCTTTGCCTATAGCCATTGCTGATGTTTTGTGTTCAAAAGTGGCCATGTCCCAAGAAAAATATAAAACATTACGGTGCCTCAATATACCAGAAATTAATTCACTCATCACTACGGACATGTGCAGTTCCTTGGTTCACCTTCTCCCAATGATGCAAATTAATTTTAAGGTAAGCATTCAAGAGAAATGTCTTTTAGGATGAACTGGGAAAGGTTATATGATGACTGTAGACTGAAATCCCGTTTTACTTGCATTTAAATCAGAGGAATTTGATTATGATGCAGTCACTTAGAGTGAAATTTGCCGTAGAAAATATTTAAAGGGGAATTTAAGGTGTTTTTAATTTTTCTGCATGTGCAACTCTATAGAGTAATTCATCTGCCCGCCAGAAGTTTAGGAATTAGAGAACTAACGTATAAGAAGAAACAAAAATAGAAAATGCACAGCTGTTGGCTCATTCAAACCTTTCATTTTTAAGATCATTTTCCAGGTCTTTCTGAGTGAGTGCGGAAATGAGTAATTCTAAGGAGTTCTTACTTGTTTGAACAGCTCTGTTCTGAACAGGTCTGTTCTGTTCTGCATTAATATGAAGCCTCTACAACATAGATGTGTTGAAAAATTACTTTATGTAATTACATAATTGCAAAAATTATGTGAGGATTAAATGAAACAGTGGAAGTACATCCTAAAAGGAATTTCTAGCATTTATTCCATGATATAAATTTAGACACATGTGACATGACCTCACTGTGTGATCTGGGGGGTTATTTTTCAGATTTCTTCATATACTAAGATATAGTTCATATACTAAAATTTTGACACCTGCTAATAGATTATAGCAAACCTGTATATTTAAAACAGTTTGGTACATTATGCAGAAGACAGTGTATTCTGGTATAATGTTCATGAAATAAAAAACAATGAATGAGAGGTGAGGAAATGGAGATAGGAAGCATGGAGTGTGGCTGTGAAGAGGGGCTGGGCATCCAAAGGGCTTTGCTTGTTTGTCAGCCGTCAGATATGAGGAATTTTAGATCGTGAGGGGTGGGGAGGAACTGAAGGTATGTGAGATAAGAGGACAGTTGATGAAGTAAGGTTTCTAAATGGGATCGGAAACACAGCTGCACCAGCTTTCCGCAGGAGGGGCTACCTCTTCCTCCCTGATGGTTTCCTCACAACCTACCCCGTTACATGCTGTGTGTTCTGGTACACGTGGCATGGCCTTCTTTTAGACATCCTATATTTACGAATCCAAACTTAAACCAGATTTAAATTTAAATCCTCAGACAACTACAAACTCAAGTGTCATTTTCGTACAGGAATTCAAATTGGCTTTAATGATTCAGAAATGTTTGATCTGATTTTTTTTTCCCCCGAGGAGTCATCTGGAGTCTTTAAGTCTATATTTTTAATCGCCAGTAAGTCTATATATTCCCACTTCTAGATCCTTTGTGAGAAGGTCAACCTGTAAGGCTCCTGGGTGCTGATGTTATAATAGATGACGGGAGTGGGAAAAAGCTAAGAAAGGGCAGGTGGTTTCCATTAGAAAAGATGGAGAAGGTGGGGTTTGTTGACCTTGTGCCCACTAAGCTGTAAGCTTCTGGAAGGTGAGGTCTGCACCCTCTTGCCCTTCACGCTGAGCTAGCACTGGGATGACACTGAAACAGATGTTTCTGGGTATTGCCTTCAGTGGTCCCTCCTCTTACGCCATTAGGGGACCAGGTATTGATCACTTACGTTGAAGGCTTCTTAACTTCGAAACACAGATGGAGCAGAAACTGATAGTTACTCTAGTGCTGTATTTTAGTTAGCATTTAGTAGCCAGGATTTTTGCGTTTTTTGGGGGGGGGATTTTTTGGGATTTTTTTGAGACAGAGTCTCACTCTATTATTTTGGGTAGAGTGCTGTGAGGTGACAGCTCACAGCAACCTCAAACTCTTGGGCTCAAGCAATTCTTTTGACTCAGCATCCTGAGTAGCTAGGACTACAGGCCCCTGCCACAACACCTAGCTAGTTTTTTCCTACTTTTAGTAGACAGGGTCTCGCTCTTCCTCAGGCTGATCACAAACTACTGAGCTCAGGCAATCCACCTGCCTTGGCCTCCCAGCGTACTAGGATTACAGGTTTGAGCCACCATGCCCAACCAAAAGGCGAGTGTTTTAGTCAGCCAAAAATAGTTTTGTTGCATGAGAAATAATGACATTTTGTGAAAAGGTAAACTGTAGCAACCCGGGAACCAAACTGCAATGTGGTGGACTGGGGGTTCTTCCTGGCAGGAACATTACCCGACTGGCCCAGGTCTGGCAGACAAAGGGAAAGGTAGGCTGTGACAATGACACACAGTATTCTGACCCACGAGAGATGATACCGTGCTAACAGGCACCCTCTCAAGCCCAGGATCCAATGCTGTTTATTTAGAAAATTGGGGACGTGTTTTTACAAGGCAAAAAGTGAAAAGGTAACAGCCTCATGCTTTAATTAAGCAGGCAGTTCTTCATTTAGGGAAGAAAGTTGCGAGGCTGAAGGACAGGGGAGTACTAAGCTACAAATTGAAGAATACTTTGGGGAAAATTTAAAGAGGGAGCGTTACAGCCTTCACGTCAAGGTGCCTGTGTATCTGCAGGAGCAACTATCAGTTACTTTCTAGTTTTATTTATCCTTGTCTCTAAGCTGCTGATCTCTAACTAGACATTTCCCAGACTACTTTCTTATCTACCCTGGTGGACATTCCAACCCCTTTCTCCATCACAGACATGCATTGCAACAGGGGAGCTGAAACTCGGGACCATAACCCGCTTGAGATTTCAGGAGGAATGCCAGCCTGCGTTAGCTTTCGCTCCCAGTAAACCTAATGCAGTTTGCACGGTATCCAAGGCGTGCTTAAAAGCCTTCAAAATGCTATAAATAATCCCATTCATGCTGTTATCTAGTTCAGTGACACCTCTGATTTAAACCTGATTGACTAAATACACTAAACTGTGGTAACAGTGACATTATAGGTGATTATTTTCATACTGAAAAAATAATTTTAGTGACCTTATTGAAAGCATTTTCTCACAAACTGGTAACCAATAAACAGAGACAAGTCAGAGATTAGGGAATTCCATGCTGATTAAATTATTCTTAAGAAATGTCCTCATGAGAGTAGTTTGTGGTTAATGGATGACTAATGGCTGTGGGCAGCCTTTTCATAGGTTCATTATATGATAATATCGTAAGTTCTTGTTTGTGTGGCATAGGCTAATGATGTTTTCGTGGCAACTTTAATTTGTGTCATAAAAAGTAAAAATATTAGCTGCTTAATTCTCTGGGGTATTTCATAGAGATAAGTAGGAATGGATAGATTTGATGACATATATTTAAAGATGACATCTATTAAAAATAAGAGGAGGGGCTACTGAAGGCAATACCAAGAAATACCTGTTTCAGCATTATCCCAACATGGATGGCACAGCCTGTATAATTACTATAAGCCTCCGTTTCCTGTTATTTTCTTTTTTGAGAGGATAAAGGCAGGAGGAATAGCAATTAAACAAATAGCATTAGGTCTTAGACTTAGCAAGACAAAACCTTGAAAAGTAGAGCCTGGCTTATTGTAATGGAAACTTAGTTATGTATCCATAACTTAACTTTTTTCAGTGTGCATGGTAGTTGGTAAGAAATGATGATTGTTTTATAGTGGGTGTGTATTGACTTCAAATTAATAAAAGGTTATTGTTTGACATAAAAGAGAAATCAAAGAATTGTTACCAGTTCACCAATGAAATTAATTTTGTTGTTAATTCATTCTAAGCCTTTGAAATGGTGGTTTTTAGTATTAAGACCAAAAGGAGTAGATTTTTTTTTGTATCTCTTATGCCATTATTATCTTTAACTAGATTTCTCTTATCTTTCAAAGATTTAACTTTGGTCATCCATGTTATAAAAAAGAGTTTTATTAAATGTCATCCTTTATTATGTCTTTAGTTTGGGGAAGTTCTTTCTCCTCAAGACTTAGAAGGGGGTCATATTACTCTCAACAAAGAGTGACATGAAGAGTCTTTAAATTAATCAAGTTCATGTTTAAAGGGTGGAAAGGAATAAACACCTGAGAAGAATGCTGCTAAGCATCTCTTGTATATCTGTATCCGTATTGATATACAAGAGATACAATGTATAATGGCCTTTTATACAATTATCTCTTTCCATCCATCAGTCAGTTCCCTGTTGGTAGATGCGTATGGAGACATGTTTGCACTGTTGTTTACCAGTGTTAATATAGTATCTCTGTGTAATGGGATTTGAACAGTACTTTGGTTTGGTTGGGGTTTTTTGGTAGCTATCTAAATTATAACTTGTTTGTATATAATTGCTTATGTTTAAGTTGCCTCATCATGTTCTTTTCGGACTATACTTATTTAACTTTAGATAAGTAAAGAAGAAAACATTTTAGGTATTTCTTAGAAGCAACAACTAGGTTGTTGCAAGCTAATGCTTGACAAATAAAAACTCCCCATGTCTGTGCCAGTGTTAACATCTTTGCAGTTTTTTTGGCTGGGGCTGGGTTTGAACCCACTGCCTCCGGCACATGGGGCCAGCGCCTTACTCCTTTGAGCCACAGGCGCCACCCAGTGTTAACATCTTTAATGCTTCTGTTTATGCCACGGAACCCATCTCCATTGCCTGTGAAGTCAATATGCTGTTTTTATTTTACAGGATTTACAGAGTCATTTGAAGAAGTGTGGTGGGAAGTATGATCAGATTTTGGCTTTTCGACCTACAGGATGGACACACTCTAACAAGTTAACTAGTATAGCAGATGTTATTCCCAAGACCAAAGGAAACATTTCAATATATGGTATAATTATTAAACTGTCTCACATTTAATGTTTATAACTACTTTGCATATTTAAAGTTGAGATGCAAGAAAAGCGGGTTCCAAAGAATGTATCAAGTCAAGAGTTTTCAAATCTCTCTTCACCTCTAAACCTGTCTAGTTCATGGTAAACAGGTATGAAGGCGCTCGACTAGTACATAGCAGTACTTGTGTGATCTTTCACTTTCACTTGTGTGGTCAGTGATCCTTAGAATTGTAGAATTACTTGAAAGGAGCGGAGCTGTGGTGGCGCGGTGGGTGTGTACTGGCAGACATGGTGACGTGTTGAGATGGGGAGCAGGAAGTTGATGGACTAGCTGTGATGACAGCTGGAGACAGAGGCACAGACTCGACTAATGTGTTCAGCCCTCGGAGAGGAAGCCAGTGCCTCCAGCCTGGGCTTATCAAGGGCTGGCTGGTGGAAACATGCTTGGTATGTCACCAGGCGGGTGACTTAACCGCGACCTCTAAGAGCCTAGCTTTCTCAAAACAGGACCCTCTTCCTCCTTTTTTCTGTGATGCTTGATCTTCCATAAAGAAGACAAAGTGATTTTTAGGATTTTTTTCCTTTTTTTCTTTTTATTTTTAATGTGTGGAAAGCTTGGGGACTGGAATATACTTGTTTGCCTTGGAAATCAAGAGTCTCTTGCTTGTTACTCTTCACTTCTTAGTGTTTCTTCCAGATAGTCCTGAAGTCTGTAGCCGAGCAGTGTGTAAAGGGAAGAATCCTTCAAAGAAGAAAATGCTACTTAAATGGGACTCTCTAGAAATGCAATTACTGAGTGAATACGTGGAAAATAATACATTTTTTAATGTTTCATGTTTTATTTCATTTTACTGTTTCAGTCTTTTCTTAGCAGAACTCGGATGTCAAGGAGTTTGTTTTTAACAGAAATACTGTGGATTGCTTTTTTCTTTTACGTTTGTGAATTTTTTTTATTAGTTTGATTTTTAGTACATAATATCTTTTCTTTGGTGTCACAGGAATTCCTTACAGTGAACACAGCAGCTACCTTGAAATGAAGCGCTTTGTCCAGTGGCTGAAGCCCCAGAAAATCATTCCTACCGTAAATGTTGGCAACTTCAAATCTAGGAGCACAATGGAGAGATATTTCAAAGAGTGGAAATTGGAAGCTGGGTATTGATGATACCTCAGAAGATTCAGTAGTAGTTAAGTACCTTACACCTAGGTTCTTAGTAATTAAATCTGCAGCAATATGAAATACACCTTACATGTAAAACCTCACAAAGATTGCTCATGTAGGTTTTTTTTTTTTCCTCTTTTGTATTTGAATAACATGGTCATGGTGCAGAACATCTCCCAGCATCATCAGAAGTAACAGACCGGATCTCCCCAATAGCCCTTAATTCTTGCCCCCTCCCTTGGGAGGCAGTTGTGTTTTATTTTGCATCGAGCCTTGGTGGAAGACACAAAGGCAGGTTCAGGGACCAGAAGGATCCATGATAATCGATAGACTAGATTGAAACGTTATGTGTAAGGAATTATATGTCTTTAAAACTATGAGATAAAAATTTTATATGATATGTATTCTTAAATAAAAATTAATAGAAACTTTTTTCTAGTGTCTTTCATGGGGGTTTTTTGTTTTCTTTTAAATAGACTTCATTTTTTACAGAAGTTTTAAATTCTTGGCAAAGTAGAAGGCTCAGAGATTCCCCCTGTACCTGCTGCCCCCACACTTGTGCAGGCTTCCCCGGTATCCGCATCCCCCACCAGAGTGGTACATTTCTGTGAAGCTACATTGATAATCAATCAATTCTGGTACAATCAGTGAACCTACATTGATAATCACAGTCATCCTCAGTCTACAGCAGGGCCCATTCTTTTTGTTGTATGTTCTGTGGTTTGACAAATGTATGCTAACACATACCAACTTTTGTAATATACATTTCCCGGCCCTATAAACCCTCTGTGCTGTGCTTACTCTTTTGCTCTCACTCCATAACCCCAGCAACTAATGATCTTTTCTCCTGTCTCCATAGTTTGGCTTTTTCCAGAATACCACATCATTACAAACATATAGCAGGTAGCCTTTTTAAACTGGTTTCTTTCATTTAGTGTAATGTGCATGGAAGGTTCTTCCATGTGTTTTTATGGCTTGATAGCTCAGTCTCACTATGTCACCCTTGGTAGA
This sequence comes from Otolemur garnettii, assembly GCF_000181295.1. NCBI lineage: Eukaryota > Metazoa > Chordata > Mammalia > Primates > Galagidae > Otolemur > Otolemur garnettii. The sequence continues at coordinate 7,930,954 of NW_003852416.1, forward strand.
GTGCATCATAGCTCACAGCAACCTCAAACTCTTGGGCTTAAGCAGTTCTCTTGCGTCAGCCTCCCAGTAGCTGCCTGGCTATTATTTTGTTGCAGTTGGCCCAGGCTGGGTTTGAACCCGCCAGCCTTGGCGTATGTGGGTGGTGATGTAACCACTGTGCTACGAGCACTTTTCTCTGCTAATTACTGTTCCATTGTCTGGATGTATCACACTTTGTCCACTCACTTACTGGAGGAGCAACAAACTTGGTTGCTTCCGAGTTTGGGTAATTATGAATAAAGTTGCTGTAAACATCCACATGCAGGTTTTTGTGTGGTAAATATCAAGGATTGAGATTGCTGTGCAATATGATTAAGAATATTTTTAGTTTTATAAGAAACTAACCGCCTTCCAAGTGGTTGCATTCCCGCCAACAGTGTGAGAAAGTTCCTCTTGTACTTCCTCACCAGCATTTGGTGCTGTCAGTATGTATGACAGTATTTATTTCGTTGCTGTTTTAATTTGCATTTCCCAAATAACATATGAGGTAGACCATCTCTTCATCTTTGTGTCTGCCATCTGTATTTCCTTGATGAGGTGTCTGTTCAGGTCTTTGGCTCACTTTTTAAGTGGATTGTTTTCTTGAGTTTTTTGTTTCTCTTTGTTGTGTTGAGAGAGAATCTTGCTATGTTGCCTAGGCTGGAGTGCAGTGGCTATTCACAGGCCTAATTATTGTGTACTATGGCTTCGACCTCCTAGCCTCAAGTGATCCTCTGCCCTCAGCCTCCCAAGTAGCTGGGACTATAGGAATGTACCACTTCACCCAGCTATTGTTGAATTTTAAGAGTTATTTGTATATTATGGATATTAGTCTTTTATCAGATGCATCTTTTATAAATATTTTTTCCCAGTATGACTTTTCTTTTTATTCTCTTGACCTTGTCTTTTGCAGAGCAGAAGTTTTTAATTTTAATGAAGTCCATCTTATTATTTCTTTCAGGAATCATGACTTTGGTGTTGTATTTAAAAACTCATAGCCATACCCAAGGTCATCTAGATTTTCTCCTATGATGTCTTCTACACTTTAGATCTATGATCCCTTTGAGTTAGATTTGTAAGGTCTGTGTTTAAATTTATTATTTGGCATGTGGCCGTCCGGTTGTTCCACTACTGCTTGTTGAGAAGACTGTCTTTTCTCTATTGCAGTGGTCTTTGTCAAGGATCCTGACTGTCTTCACGTGGGTCTATCTCTGGCGCTTCTGTTCCACTGAGTTATTTGTCCTTTTACCTATACTACACTCCTTTGCTTACCGTAGCTTTGTAGTAAATCTTAGGTACTGTCAGTTCTCCAACTTTGTTCTTCTTCAATATTCTGTTGACTTCTCTTGGCCTTTTGACTCTCCCTAGAAACTTAAGAATCAGTTTATTGCCATTTTGATTAGCATTGTGTTGAATCTGTAGATCAACTTTGGAAGAACTGACATCTTAGTAACATTAAGTCTTCCTATCCAGGAACGTGAAATATTTCCTTTTAGTTCTTTGATTTCTTTCATCAATATTGTAGTTTTTCTAATATAGATCTTGTACCCCTTTTGTTAGATTTATCCTTACGTATTTCACTTTGGGGGGTGTTAATGTAAATGGTGCTATGTTTTGAATTTCAAATTCCACTTGTTCATTGATGGTATATAGGAAGACAACTGACTTTTGTATATTAACTTTGTATCTTGAAACCTCTATATAATTGTTTGATTTTCTACATAATCATGTCGTCTGTGAACAAAGAGCTTTTATTTTTTGACTCCCAATCTGTGTACCTTTTATTTCCTTTTCTTGTCTTATTGTGTTAACTAGGACTTCAAATGTTGAAAAGGATTGATAAGATCCCAGGACATTCTTGCCTTATTTGTAATATTAGTGGGAATGCTTCTAGTTTCTTTCTTTTTTCTTTCTTTCTTTCTTTTTTTTTTTTTTTTGGAAGGGTTTTTTTGGCCGGGGCCGGAAGGGTTTTTTTTGTAGTTTGAACCCACCACCTCCGGCATATGGGGCCAGTGCCCTACTCCTTTGAGCCATAGGCACGGCCCCTTCCAGTTTCTCACCATTAGATATGATGTTAGCTGTAGAGTTTTTGTAGATATTTTTTATCAAGTTAAGGAAATGTTCTCCTCTGTTCTTGGTTTACTCAAAATAAAATTTTTTTTATCATGAAAGAGTTTTGGATTTTGTAAAATGCTTTTTCTGCACCTGTTGTTATGATCGCATGATTTTTTTCAACTTTTTGATGAGATGGATTATATTAATTGATTTTCAAACCAGCTTTGTATACTTGAGATAAATCCCACTTGATTGTGGTCTGTAATTCCTTATTTACACACTGTTGGATTCAATGTACTAATACTTTAGTGACAATTTTTGTATCTGCGTTCATAATAGGTACTTGTCTATAGTTTTCTTAAAATGTCTTTGTTTGGGCTTGGCGCCTGTGGCTCAAGTGGCTAAGGCTCCAGCCATGTATACCCAAGGTGGTGGGTTTGAATCCAGCCCAGTCCTGCCAAACAACAATGACGGCTGCAACCAAAAAATAGCCGGGCATTATGGTGGGCACCTGTGGTCCTACCTACTTGGGAGGTTGAGGCAGGAGACTTGCTTGAGCCCAGGAGCTGGAGGTTGCTGTGAGCTGTGATGTCACGGCACTCTACCCAGGGGAACAGCTTGAGGCTCCTGTTTCAAAAAAAAAAAAGTCTTTGTTTGATTTTGGTAATAGGGGTAATGCTGGCCTCTTGGAACAAATTAGGGAATATTCCCTCTGTTTCTATCTTCTGAAAGATTGTAGAGAATTGTTATAATTTTGTGCTGAAATGTTTTGTAGATTTCACCAGTAAACCCATTTGAGCCTAGTATTTTCTGTTTGAAAGATTATCCATTATTAATTCAATTTATTTAATAGATATGAGCCTATTCAGGTTGTCTGTTTCCTCTTATGTGAGTTTTGACAGGAGGTAGCTTTTGAAGAATTGGCCCATTTCATTGAGGTTATTACATTTCTTTTGGCTTCTAGGATTTATGACTATGACATTCATGAAATTTTGTACAATTCCAGTGAAAATAACTCAACATTTGGCTTTGCAGAAGATGATTCAAAGTACCTATCACCCGAAAAAGATTGCAGAAAAGTTTACAGGAATGGTTTTTATCTGAAGTATTTACTCAAAACATCAAAAGTTTAAATTGAAGGTTTTTTTTTATGAAGTGATATTGTATAATTTATTTATGGAACTTGATCTCCTCCACATAGATTGAGTAGTTGATCCAAGGTGAAAATTTTGGTCCACTGCATGTTAAAAATGTTTTATGTGATCTAAATTAAGAAAACAGCCAGTATAATGAGTGCTTAAAAGTGTATATGTATTTTTGTATTGCCATGAATAATGAAATTAATTTGGGGTTTTATTAATCATTGTTTTCATAGAAACATTCATAGAAATTTTTCAGTCATGATTTGAGTTACCAGAAGGATGGTATTTGCCAAGAATAAAAATTCACCCATTTTTATTTCACATGCTTGGATTTTAGTGTGTTGTGGAGATAAGAGTGGTAGGGATCACAGTTAGAAGAAAAGCTTTGGGGGAACACGGTGGCAATGTCTGTCTGTGCTCAGTTGACTTTAATTACAAATTTAAAATATTTTCAATTGTTTTGGTTGTCTTAAACGTGTCGTAAGTGATGAAGAGTTCTAATTAGGAAAACTTTATATCCATAGTCTGTAACTGTAGGTATTCTTAAAACAAGGGAGATGGGCAAGTCGTGTAGGCTCGTTTTCATTTATTGAGTAATAGTTTTTCCTAGATTTGCCATTTTTATTGGTAAAAGATTTTTTATGATTTTGAATGTCTTTGAAAATCCAGGCATGTTGGCTTAAGAGCTGGCTCAGCCTTTTTATTATCCTGTGAAAAAACATCTTTCTACACAAACATCACCATTTATGGCAGCTTGAAATGACTTTGTTTTGTTCCTATTGCCACAGAACACGCAAAACCTCATTTAGGGGTCATTCCAAATAGTTTCACAGATAAGTCACGGCCACAGCCAGGCTTTTCTAGGTTCTAGTGAGAACTGTACATGAAATTCTTGGTTCTAATACCTAACACTTTGGTAGGTAAAAATTTTCAAATTTACAGTGAAAAGAAATAAAAAGAAACCCACCCCCAACCCCAAACAGATGGATAGCAGCTCTTAATGTCCTAAAAAATGTGTAGAGAAGGGGAAGTATGATCAAGCCAACACAGGGGAAACGTATTAATTTCTATTTCTTTGGACCTTTTCAGAAAGCTTGTCTACAATTTTATCTGACATTGGATATTGTTATTACCAAGTGCAGTGACACTTGAAAGGCTGATTTCAAGTTCTTATTACTTTGATCTACTTTCCCACTTAATGTCAGTGCCTTTTAAATCTAAATTATAACTCACTCTATATTTAATGATGTACTTAAATATTCAACTGCTTTTTAGGACAACTAAATTAATGCTTTGTTAGGTATTGAGTTATATTCCTGTGGACCAAGTGCATCCAGAATTTCCTTATTTGGTCCTGCATAACTATTAATAACTAACCTAAGGAACTAAGAAGAGAATCATCTTCATGTACTGATCCTCAAACTGGTCTGGAAAGTGTATTAGTATTAGCTTATAATTTATCTGCTTGTTTGATTCTTATTCATTTTTGTTAGGTATTAATCTTAGATGCCAGTAGTGGAGTGATGTGAAGTTACCAGAACCCTAAGTTAATAGTTACAGATGATAGAATAGTGTGGTGATGAGAATTACTTCTAATATGAATACTTAGAAGTTTTCAACTTGGTAATTGTTTTAATATGTTAATCCTGTTTCCTCTTTCCCTTTTCCTTAGTATCTACTCCTTCTTCCCCAAAGTAAACATAGTCTCTTTGAATACGAATGCATTCTCCGCAAATCTTACAGTTCTATTTTTGATAAACCAGAAATTATTTGTAAAACATTTGTAGTGTGCAGAACCAGGTATAACACACAATTACTTCCTTTGTCATTTGTAGCTGGGCCAGAACTAAAGCAAGACAGGGGAGGTGTGCCTAGGTGCTACTGGAAGGAGCCCTGCTTTTTCAGGCTGCTCCCGCACTTGAGGGCCCCAGAGAGTGAGGGCCTTCTTGCATTTTGCACAAAGAAACCTCTCTTGCCTTACCCTCGTTTCAGCCTTGATTCATGGTATCATACGCTCTGTTGCTGTTTGTGTCAATAAAAATGGCTTTCTGAATATTGTTAAAGCTTTGTTTTTAGTATACATTGAAACATAATCTGAATTTAAAAGGGCACATTTTAAAGAACTTGCAGATTCATCAGTACCTAATTAGGACTAGTTGTTCTGAAGCACCAGAACCTAAATTCCTTTGAGATCCTTCCCCTAATATACTGTAAAAACTAAGGGCAAGTCCCATGTCTTATTCACTGATGGTCTAGTACCTTTTTCAGTGTCTTCACAGGCAAAAGTTCTCATCAATGATAAATGCTTGAATGAATTTTAAGTAAACAGTGACAAAACCCATCTATATTCTAAGAATTGGCTTCCAAAAATTTTTTATGTGTATTCCTCAGATGAAAATAGTTTCAGAAGAACCACTAAAAATAAAAATATGTTGAAACAAAATATTCACCTATTGTTTTGGTACATTAAAGTATCAGTGTAGGCTCAGTGCCTGTAGCTCAAGTGGCTAAGGCGCCAGCCACATACATTAGAGCTGGCGGGTTCAAATCCAACCCGGGCCTGCCAAACAACAATGACAACTACAACCAAAAACTAGCCAGGCATTGTGGCAGGCACCTGTAGTCCCAGCTACTTGGGAGGCTGAGGTAAGAGGACCACTTAAGCCCAAGAGTTTGAAGTTACTGTGAGCAGTGACGCCACAGCACTCTACCCAGGGTGACAGCTTGAGACTCTGTCTCAAAAAAAAAATAAAATAAATAAATAAATAAAGCATCAGTGTAGGAACAATTTAGAGAGTAAATTTTTGTGTGTATCAAAATCTATCATTTTTGTTCAATAGTCACTAAAATCAGTCACTGAGCATTTGAGTCCTTCCTCTGAGAACTTATATTCTATCCGTTAACATTTATTGAATAACTGCTATAAGTCCCTCACCATTCTTGGTGTTATGGGGATTAAATACAAGCATAATTCCATCTAGCAAGCATTTTTATGGAGTGATTTTTCTGTGTAAGATAAAGGGGATACAGCATGTGTTTTGTTAGGGAGGTTATTCCCAAAAAGTCTCAAACATCAGAGAATTCGTATGAGGAGAAAAGACATGTCCCCAGGCACCAGATTGGTCAAGCTGGGATAGGAGGAGAATACTAGACCAAGTGCCAAGGGGACATGTAAAAGGAGAAATTAATTCTGGAAAAGAAAGGTCTGTAGAGAAGGTAACTTTTGACATGGACCTTAAAAATCTGATAGATTTTTTTGCAGACAGAATAGCAATCTACAGGACAGCAAAGGCTTGGAGGTCTGGCAGCATAGGCCTGGAAATGGAGCTTTGGGTGAATGGTGTATTGGCATGTGCGGCTCAGCCTAGAAAGGACAGATGGGGAAGCTGGCAAAGAGCTTCAGTATCTATACTAAGGAATTTGGAGGGTACGCTAAGAAAATTGGGAGTTCCTGAAGATTTAGTGGCTGTCATATGCTGGTAAAGAAGTATAATGAATAGAAGATAGATGAGGAGATAAAGATATATGTAGATATAGAAATATACTGATATACACACATACGTTAATATATAGCAGTAACACTTGCAGTATATGTATTGTAGCTTGACTGGAAAACTGGCCCAAGCCTTGGACTTTGAGAAACACCTTACTTACCATTGTGGGGTCTCTGTGAGGTATTGGTGTTTAAGATGAGATCCTTGCCTTTGAGAAACTTAGAATTTCCTTAGAGGATCAAGCAAAATGTAATATAAATACTTGGGAAATTAATTTGTGTGGTCTCATATCTTGAGAAAAGTGAGATTGGTGTACATCAAAGTTATATGATCTGTTAATAGTTGGTGAAATGGAATACACATGAAACTAATTTAGAAACAACAATATATAAAAGTTCATGGGTGATCAGTTGGACTGGTCTGTAAGCAATTCTTTCTATTTAAATCAAAGATGGTTTTATATGCATTTAAGTGCTACTCTTAACGTTTTGAACTTAATTGTATGGGTTAGGTCCTGATAGAACTGTAGTAGATTAGGGATTGCAAATACCTAAGAGCATCATTTGCTTTGTCCCAAATATGATAGACTGTTTTTTTTTTTTCCCAAGGAAAAAAGTTTAGTAAATTCAAATTTCTTCATCTGTATAAGCCCTTGTGTTATTTCAAAATGGAAAGCAAGCGTCTTGGATCATAAAATGGCATCAAAGCAAGGCTTTAATACACTATTAGATAATGTTATTAAACTGTTTCTTAAGTTTGTTTGAAAGAACTGTGATGGACTTCCTGTTGAGGCTTTGAGTTCTGATTACATATCTCATGGGATAAGCAGATAAAATTGTAAGTGAACTAAAAGTAGCAGTATCTGGAAGGGGAATAAAGGCCAAATATTCTTGTTTTGCTCTGTCAACTTTTTTAATTAGTGTCTTTTATCCATGAAGAATGCTGAACCCAAAGATATTTTTAAAGCTTTATTGAGATATAATTAACACTCCAGATAATTCATCTATTTAAAATGTACATGTCCATGGTTCTTAGCATATTTACAGAGCTGTGCAGCCATCACCACGGTCAGTTTCAGAACATTTCATCATCTCGAAAGAAACCCTGTGCCCATTCGCGGTCACACCCCCGTTCTCTCCTGCCAGCTTTCCCTGACCCTAAGCAGCAACTAATCTTCTCTCTGTCTCTGTGGATTTCACCATTCTGGACATTTCTTATAAACAGAATCATATAAGACAGTAGGTAGTATTTTGTGATTGGCTTTTTTCACTTAGTGTAATATTTCCAAGGTTCCTCCATGTTGTAGCAGGTATCGGTACTTAACTTCCTTTTTATGGCCAAATACTATTCCATTGTTTGAAAATACCATGTTTTGTTTATCTGTTCATCTCTTGATAAATATCTGGGTTGCTTCCACTTTTTGACTATCACGAGTAATGCTGCTGTAAACATTGGTATATAAGTTTTTGTGCGGACGTATAGGTATTCTCATTTCTCTCAGGTATATACCTAGGAGTAGGATTGCTGGGTCATATGGTAACTATGTTTAACACATTAACTGCCATGTGAGTTATTTTTAACTTACAGTAGTTTTGAGCCTGGGGCCTTGTGAAGCATATATAACTCACAGGTCTCTTGACCTAATAAAACATGATGGCCCCATGGGAAAAAAATTTTAATCTTTTGAGGAAATGCTAAATCATTTTCCAAAGTGCTGCATCACTTCATGTTCTCATCAGCAACGCATGAGAGTTACAATTTCTCTACATTCGTGTCAACATTTGTCATGGTTTTTTTAATAGTATAGCCATTGTGGTGAGGGTGAAGTGGCATCTCGTTGTAATTTTGATTCTCATTTCCCTTAGGGCCAATGACATTGGGCATCTTTTTATTGACTCTGTTTAAAAAGAGAACAATATACAGAAAGCTCAATTCAGTGTTATGTTCTAAAATGTGTTATCTAAACCTAAGCAAAATAGTTTTCTAGATTATAGCCTGAAATTTCTAGAAGATGGTGATGCTTAATAATGACAAGCCTACAGTTTTGGTCCAATGAGAATTACTTGAATTAGTAATAGAATACAGTGTAGATGCCCAGCAGCATTCCAATATCATGGAGCAGTTGTATGCAGTGCAGAAAAGACTGACCACCTCCGAATGCAGCCGGGCAGCAAAATGAACTTCATAATTATAAGTTGGAATGGACAACTTGAGACAGGAGGGGTTTTAAATATCAGTGTGGAAAACATCAGCTGACCTTAAATAAGCAATATCCCTTATAAAAATGGCCCACGGTGTTGATGTAAACAGATAAAATATAAATCTTTATCCAAGTTTTAGACTTTAAAATTGCAACATGCTCTCAAAGCTCTTCTCTGAAAGCTAGAGGCTAATGAGGTCATCCCTTTTGGCGCTAAAGCCTATGATATATAATTCCTGGTTAAGATCCAGGTTAAAAAAAAGAAAAGAAAAACAGTAAAAGCATAGTGTTTTAAACAGGCCGGCTCTTCACATATCATGAGAACAGATAATCAGCCAAGAAACTTATCTTCTGTTTCAAAGCTGTTGACTTTTACATAAGAACTGCTGGATTCTTGTTCCAGGCTGTGTCCTAGCTGTACATTCAAATGTATTAAAAATTTTAACAAGTTTCTGACAAAGAACAGGTGAGATAAGTCAGAGTCACTGGAAGTTCAGCACGAAGTTTTTTTGGTCACCATTTGAAATCCCTGGATGAGAGGAAACAGATGGGTGTGTTTACATGATCCTTGCTATGCCAAATAAACAGGAGAGGAAAACGTCCAGTATCCTTTTGCTGCGTATCTGTTTCTGGGCCGGGCATGGTGTTGGACGTTAGCAGTGCTAGCCTTCTCCAGAATGGCAGAGCTTGAAAATGCTTTCTGAAATAATGATCCTCATCAGGTGTCTTGGTTTGTTCATTCAGGAAACATTGACTGAACATGATTTATGTGTAAGTCTCCGTGGTGGACAGAGGATAGGGGCTTGGACTCCTCAGGCAAATCTTCAGGGACACAGTAGCATTTGAGGGGGGATCTTAAGCTTGAGGACAATTGAAATGCTTGTAGGGGAGATAAAAGCTAAGAGTGTCACTTATATTATGCTTATTTCTAAAAAAAAAAAAAACAGAGATGATTGTGAATAAGCCTTCCTCTCTAGGAATAGGTAGCAAGTTCTTATGTGCCAAAAATATTTAAGTGTTCCCTGTAGTAACTTAGGGAATAAGGTGAGCAGTTCAAAAACAACCCGAAAGACAGAGATGCTTGCCTTTAACGGGGCAAGTGGAATATACAAAGAAGGGTACAAGAGGCCATAATACATTGTAGGGGAAGTAGAATGGGGTGGGCAGAGGTGGTGTCAGAGCGGGGAGTGAATGACGAAGGGGAGTATGGCCCTGTTAAAGCTAAGCCACCTCTCCCCTCCTAGCATTCAGTCACACTCAAAGCAACAATGATTTGACACAACATATGGAAGCCATTTAATCTTTTCTGTAGCCTCACAAAAATGTCAAAAGGAGAGTTACATTCAAAATGTATAAAGTTAAACGTTGCTGTAAAAGAGAATTCTTAAGCTAAAATGTTGATGGAATTTCAGTTAAATTGATAGAACATGCTTCTGTTTCCCCTTTCCATCTTAAGATTCATTAACATGGTTGTAAAAATAATAAAAAGGAATATGTGGACAAGGAAAAGATGATAACACTGGAGACATCAATGGATGAGTGATTTCAAGTAGATTTCGGAAGACAGAATAAAAGCAAATTGGACAAAATAGATTTTTTTTTTTTTGTATAGAGACAGAGTTTGTCTTTGTGGCCCTCAGTAGAGTGCCCTGGTTTCACAGCTAACAGCAACTTCCAGCTCCTGGGCTTAGGTGATTGATTCTCTTGCCTCAGCCTCCCGAGTAACTGGGACTACAGGTGCCTGCCACAATGCCCAGCAATTTTTATTGTTGTTGCAGGTCGGCTGGGGCTGGGCTCGAACTCGCCACCCTGGGTATATGGGGTCAGTGCCCTACTCACTGAGCCACAAGTGCTGCCCGGAATAGATGAGTTGATCAATGATACGATGGAGAATCTGGGATGAATTTTTGTGCATATGTGTGCATAATTATGTATGTGAAAAATGAAGGTACTACTAACTTGAGGCCAACGAAAGGCTGTACAGAAAAGGAAAGGTAATCTTAGTACACGACTTGGTTCTGTAATAAACAATATTTGCATACTAATGATGGTGTAAATAGTGATTAATGATTCAATTAAAATTAATGATACAATGCTATTAAGAACTGGAGCAGGGGTAGATATGAGAGAGAATGGTCAATGATCAGTTTCTTGCTGAAAACTCCCCCATGGCTTTCAGTTGCAATTAGAATAAAAATGAAATTCCTTACCCTGGTTTTAAATTCCCTACATTTTCTGGTCCCGTCTGCTGCCCGGATCTCAGATCCTTCTACTCTTCCCTGCTTTAACCTCTGTTCAGCGACATGGGCTTTCTTTTTCTTCTTTAACAAATCAAGTTCTTTCTCTCCCCGGGCCTTTGCCATCACTCTCTCCTCATGTAAAATGTTCTTTGGGGAGGAAACCAATTGTTCTCTGATCCTTGGTCTCTTCTTCCACAGAGAAAGAATTTTAGCTTGGTGCTTGGCTGCCCAGAATAGAAACTGCCTTCCAGGTTTCTCTTGCAGCTAAGTGTGCCTCTGTGACTAAAGTCCGGCCGATGAGATGTGAGCAGAAGAAGTGGGAAAGTTCTGAGTTGGGCCCTTACAGAGCGGAGTGTGCCCTTATCCTCCTTTCTCTCTCTTGTTGTTTGGAACATATGAGTTTGGACAATTCATTTGTGAACTTATTCTAGAAAAAGTGCTACATACCTCATTGCTGAATATCACTACAGTCCCCTTCAGAATACTCCTCTTAGGAAGCTATGCACCAGCACCAGTGCCTAGTGCATCCTCCAAAGCAATTTTGGAACTCTTTTTCTGGAATGGCCATCCAAGCTATTGACATACGAGGTCTATTAGGTTTTCAAACTCATTCCAGAAAAAGTGCTTTGAAGGGTGGACTAGGTGCTGGCGTTGACGCAGAGCTTCCCAGCAGAACTACTTCGAAGGTGACCATAGTGATATTCAGCAATGAGGAATGTAGCTCTTCTCCTAGGATGAGTTCATGAACTTAATTCCCTGAACTTGCAGGTGTTAGGAGCCATCGGGGACCTTACAGATGAGGGACTAGAAGATCAAGACGATAGAAGCAGGTCCCTGGATGACCTGCCCTTGGGCTACGCTTGCTTATGCCATTGTTGTGGGGTCCCTGTTACATACGTCCAACCCAGGTGCTTGCACACAGCTCTTCTGCTGGACCTTCATGTTGCAGGCTCTGCTCATCACTCCAGGCCCAACTCAGACGCCACCTCGGCAAACATAGCTGGTTTACCTCACTGGAAGTCAGTCTTTTAAATTTCTACCCCCTATTTTATTTTCTTTATAGCACATAGTAGTATGTTAAATTGTTTTTTTTTAATTAATGTTAAATGATTTTATTTAATCCTTTGCTTTTTTGATCTTCTTTCTCCTAGACTTTAACTTTCATGAACGCAGCAGCTTTGTCTTGCTCATCACTGGATTCCTAATGGCTGGGACGGTGCCTACCGTGTAGTAGGGGAGCAATATTTGTTGAGTGACCAATTATCCTGGGGCGTGAATGATGGGAAGTCAGCAGAGAAAGTAGAAGCAACACACACATATCCTTTGGAAACCAAAGATAAACGAAGAGAAGAAACAGGTAAAATATTCTCAGCTGCTTCCGGGGACCAGCTCTTCAGTGGGGACAGATGTCACGGAGTACAATTGTTTTTTCTTAAAACCCTCGGACACTATTTGATTTTTTAAAACTTATACATATATCACTTTGGAAAAGGTCCAATTAAAAAGGAAACGAGTCAGTTAAATACTGTGTAGACATTTAAATGATGTGGTAGAATGTTTAATGACATGGAAAGACATCTACATATGCAAATAAAAAGAGGTTACATAACATGTCAACATGTGGAGCAAGATCCCCGTTTCATATGTGTATGAAGCATGTGCTCTTTAAACATGCCCTGTGATAGTTAATGCAGAGAACAAACTTCTAACTTTAGATATAAACAGAACATGCCCTGTGATAGTTAATGCAGAGAGCAAACTTCTAACTTTAGATGTAAATGGATATTTATTGTGGAACTGGTGTTTCCTGATTAACGATGCTGAATGCATATTTAAAGACTTCAGGTTGACCTTCCCAGGGTTTCTATAGGCTTTAGTCTAACACTTCCTTTTAGCCCCTTAACGAGGATTTCTACTCTTATCCTAAGGGCAGTGAGGAGCCACTGAGGCATGTTAGAGATGACAGTGTGATAAGATTGGTTTTAGGCAGGTGTGCGGAAATGGTTTGGAAAGGCAAGCTGAGAATTAGAGGAATAATTAGGAAGCTATTAAGGCAATCAAGCCAAGAAATGATGGATACTTAAAGTCAGGAAGCAGCCATGGGATTAGACAGAGGGGACTGTTTCAAGAATAACACCACAGAGAGTTAGCAGGTGTCCAAAGCTATATGCTCCATGAGGGTAAGGACTATTTTAACCTTGTTTACTACTCTTCCTGGACACACCTAGCATAGTTATGGTTCATAAATATTTGTGATCTAAAGAAGAGAAAAGAAGGATGGATGAAGCTTGGGAGTCTGGCTGGGCTTGCCTGGGTAAATGACAGGTATTCACAGATCAGTGATGGGAGGGCCCCGTGCTGCTTGGATGTGTGGGGTTGGAGATGCCTTATTCATGCGAAGGCGGTTGGTGAACTGTTGGATGTGCAGGTCTAGAAGATCTTGGCTAGGGGTAAGTTTGAGGGTCAGCAAAATACATGTGGTACCTCTAGTCAGAGAGCAAAGAATATTCCATTATTAATAGAAGAGTACGTGGGATGAGAGAAGGCAGGACAGAACCTGCAAGAGGGCAGGAGAGTAAAAAGGAGCCAGAGAGGCAGGAGGGAAAATCTGCTCTCAGAAAAGAAGGCAGAGTCAGGGTCAAGAAGTGTTGCCAATACAGCTTTCAGCCCAGGTCTGAAAACACCACTGTGTTTAGAACAAATAAGGTGTTAGTGACCCTCCCCTGGGGGGGTTGGAACAGCAAGGAAATCCGAGACTGGGGCCCTTTGTGTTAACGAGACTGATTGAGAGATCTACCACCTTTCTCTCCTTTTTGTTTTTTTCCTCTTTTAATTTTAGCGAGTCTCTGAACTTGTACCTATCATTAGATTGTCACCTTCTTATCAAAGTGCTGATGACTAGTTTGGCAGCAGAGAGGTTTTTCCATTTGGTCACATTTATAATCAGTTCACTATCTGTAAGCTGACAGAGACTTGTTGGTGCTGGTTCAGAATGTGACTCCACAAAACCAGTACTCCAGATACGTGGCTTTCCTGCTTTGGATTTTATCCCCGGATCACATGTATCGTTTTCATCTTTCCTGGAATAAAGATACACACACAGTCATTCACAAGAACCAGAAAAGGATAATAGTTTTACAACATTAAAAATTATTCTGCCATCATATTCTTGGTTATCGATTGATACATGGGATTCTGTATTTTTCCAATTTTTTTCACCAAGTATATTCACACCACACAGTTGTTTGCTGAATACAGCTTTTATTTCCTTCTATCTTCTTGAAAGAAATTATTTCTCTTTTTATTTCCTTTCTTTTATAATTAACCAGCCCCGTTTCTTGCTTCTGCTTGAACAACACGAAGTTTCTTTCTATCATCATCACCATCTTGTATTTCATGATTTCTCCCTTTGTCATAACTCTTGGAAACAATAATGAACAAAAAATAACATAGGCATATTAAGAGCAAGATTGTTTTGTGGTAGGGTGTACTATGTTCAAACAAAATATTTTTAATTGTAAACCATCTGATTTGTCATCAAAACATTTATTTCAAAACACTGAATTGAGCACCATCTGGGCAGGCATCATGTATGTACTGTGGCTATCAATATAAGCCTTAGCTCAGAGCCTGGCACCCAGTGGTTATCAATTAGTCTGTGAATGAATAAGGTAGCCACTGAAACTGTCAGGAGGGAGGTGGTGCTCTCTGCCACAGCTACCCAGACAGAGGCAGACAAAGGGAGGGATGGCAGGTCCTGGGGACTTTTTTAAAGATGAGCATAAGTGGGCAGAGTAGCCCACTCCCCAGAATGGCCCTTTAGATGGCAAAACGCTTTTGGTTGGAAAGACCACCAACCAAAGGAGGAGGAGAATTTTACACGCTCCAATTAAATGAGGTAAAATTAGCCAAAGGAACTAGGGCCATCTTAGTTCATTTGTGCTGCTGCATTGCTCCTTAGTTCTGGAGCCTGGCGAGTCCTACATTAAAGCACCAGCACATTCAGTGTCTGGTGAGGGCCCATCTTTGTTGGTCCTTTAAATGCTGTGTCTCTACATGGTAGAACAGACAAAAGAGTAAAAAGGGCTGAATCCTGTTTGAAGCCTGTTTCATAAGGTCCTTGATCCCATTCACTAAGGAGGAGCCCTCACAACCTAATCACCTCCTAAAGGCCCCACCTCTTCATACTATTGGGTGGACATTGAGGTTCCACATGAATTTCGGGGTAGACGCAATCATTCAAACCGTTAGAGGATGTGAGCACCATTTCATGATGATCAGAGGGTTTGGGGGTTAGTTCTGCAGAAAAGTCATCAATATTATCATCACACAACTTGCAATTAATTTAAGACTCTTTGAAGAGAGATATTATTTAGTCCGCCATTGTGGTGATAAGACTTCTTGACTTAGTGTCCAGAAACTATAATTGATGGCTGGCTCTGCCACTAATTTTGTGACCTTGAACAATTTAGTTCACCTTCCTGGGTCTCAGTTTCTCCCACTAGAATGAGAGAACTGACTGATCCTGTCTCTGTAATTCTATGAGTCTCTTAGCTTAGCTGCTATTTTCTTCTTCAGAGTGTTTCATGCCTTTCCAGGGCTCCATGATCATGTTGTTCAAGGTAATCATTACAATGAATGTGTTCTATAACACAGGGTGGACATACAGTTCTTGTGCAATTTAAAATAGGTAACATGAAATATCACCCAACCCCAGTGAAAATAACCCACATCACAAAGTCTCAAAGCTGCAGATGCTGGTGTGGCTGTTAAAAAAGGAAGGGAACACTTTTACACTATTGGTGGGACTACAAACCAGTACAATCTTTTTGGAAGGAAGTGGGGAGAATCCTCAGAGAACTCAAATTAGACCTCCCATTTGATCCTGCAATCCCAGAGGCATCTACCCAGAGGAATGAGGTATCTACCCAGAGGAAAAAAATCAGGACATTTGCACTAGACTGTTTACCACAGCTCAATTTACAATCAATCACCAAGATGTGGAAATAATCTAAATGCCCACCAACCCAGGAATAAATTAATAAGCTGTGGTATTCCATGTATACCATGGAATATTATTCAGCCATGGAAAAGATGGAGACTTTATATCTTTTGTATTAACCTGAATTGAGTTGGAACACATTCTTCTTAGTAAAGTATTACAAGAATGGAGAAGCAAGAATCCTATGTACTCAATGCTAATATGAATCCAGTAGATGATCTAATACATACCCCCATAAGAGAAAAACTCAAATCAATTCAAAGTTGGGGGCAGGTGAATGAGAGAGTGGGGGGAGAGGAAGAAGGAGGGGGTGGAGGGTGATGGTATATGGTACACCTCTTAGGGGCAGGACACAATTATAAGAACTTTACCTAACAAATGCAGTCAGGGTAACCTACTAATTCTTTGTACCCTCAATGAACCCCAAACCATAAAAACAAATAAATAAAAAATAAAATAGTTTAATATAGTAAATTGCACATGAACTGTGTGAAAATACGACAAGTGAGAAAACATTTTGAGCCAATTTATTTTGTATATTTCATTAGTTAATATTTATCTACATTATTTTATATAAACAGAAGACCTTCTTTTGGTGTAGGTTTGGGGCCCTGCAGGTAGAGCAATGGAAGAATCTGTCCCTCAGAGGTGTATTGACTGCAATAATGGTTGCATGAACTATTAAACGAGGCAATGGGCCAATAGCAGCTCATCAGTAGGTGAATGAAGAGTGAGTGAGCTAGCACTTTGGCCCTTCCGCATTCTCAGTGTTTAGTCCACACAGGAGCAGAGCAAATCTGCACATTATCATTCTAAGAGGCCATATGTTGACACAAATTATTGGTAAAGCCTTTATCTTATATCAGTTGCCAAATGGTGACTGCTGGTTCAGAACTACGGTTTCCAGTAGTTGTTTGATGCACGGACAGACGTGGGTAGATCTACAGCACATCTTTGGTGATTTTTGTTGGATGATAATACACTGTAGTACCTGCTCTTCCACTGCGCATAGAATAAACTGAGGGTCTAAGAGGCATCCATGCAAAGGATATTCTTGAAAGTTTGAGGTGGCTTTGGGAGAATTGGAAGTAGAAATGTGTAGAAGTTGAGTGACTCTATAAGGACTGCTTGTTTCCTGCTCATAGGAGGGACCCTTTGGGGTCATTCCTTCTGTGGAATCCCTTCAGGATTCTCTCTCTAGGCATAGGGGAAATGCGTTAACTCCCTCTTTGACAAGGCAATGCAGAGGGCTGACTCCTTAGCAGCAACACAGAGGACAGAGCCATTCTGCTTCTGGGGGAAAAAAGTAGTTTTCTAAAGTGCTCCTTTCTCTCCTAGGATTATCCTCCCAGGACTGCAACTTCAACTGCAGGAGGTAGGTACAAACACTGCCAGATTCCAGCCCCACTATTCACCATTCACCCATTTTTGCAACCCCTTTCTTCCCATTCCAACAGTGATATGTTCAAAAGACAATAAGCATTTCCCCCTGTTTATCCCTCAAGGGATCCATGGAGATATCATTTCCTGGCTTGGTGAGAGAGGATGTTGTTAAGCACTTGACATCTCACAGCCCAGATGATGGTGTCAAGACTAACAGGACAGCTGTTTTGTTTCACTGATAAAAATGAAAGACTTTGCTTGCATTGAAATGCCTTTGTCTGTGCAGCCTCTTAAATCAGTCTTGCTACCTTCACCTTCCCCAACTGCCCCTTCAAAAGTTCTGCTCCTCTCGTAGCCTGTGAATTACCCTGGGTAATCAGCTCCCAGAGCTTTCCACTGTGGCTGCCTGAGAGACCTGTGGCAACTTCTTCCTGAGCTCCTGTGTATGATGGCTTTGAACTTGGTAGGACTGCAGACTGCCATCTGTTTGTCTGTCTCTGTCATGCGGGTGGAGTGGCATGGGGAGCAGTGCTTCCTGATTAGGATCTGAGAATGAGGTGCTGCTGAATTTCTCCACTGTTTTACATCATGCCAGGTGATTCACCTAAAAAAATAAGAAAGGTGATTTTGTGCCAGCCAATACCAGGATTCTAGAGACAGTGGTCTCTTGGCTTTCCTGACGTTCTTAGTCCCACCTCTAAATTCTGCCAGCAGTTAACACACAGCTACTCCATCTTCCTAAAAATAGCTGCTTGACACACTTCACATCAGGAGGCTGGATGATGGGAGAAGACAAGAATATTTTCCTAAATGAACCAAATGAAGAGGAGGAGGAGGAGATACAGGAGGAGGAAGCAGAAGATGGAGGAGAAGGAAGAGGAGAAATCATTTGGAGATGATTCCAGAGTTCTCAGAGCATTGTCTGTGGGCCTTTCTCAGAATTACCAAGAGCCCTAGTTTAAGAAAAAATTTTAAAAGAACACGAATTCCTAGGCCTTAATCAGTATCTCCACGGGTAGGATCTGGGGATTCGTAATCTACAGGGATTTTTGCTTTTGTTTTTTGCTCGAATTTTGACATGAACAAAATTCAGGAACCACTTCTTTAATCGATAGGACTCAGAGCTCTGTTGTTCTCCCTGTAAAAGATAAAATTTAGCAGATTTTTTTTCTTTTTCTTTTTTAGCACTTGAATCATCAGGCAAGAACTGTGGGTGTTGCTTAGCTCCAAGTATCCTGAAATATTAAAGAACTATGTATGTACAAATATTGAAAGAGAAAAGTTTCTGCATTGCTATGCCATCGTCAGACATAGAAGGGACCAGCCTAGTGCGTCAGTGAAGGACAAGAATTAGGAACCTCATCTGCTGGTAGCTTAAGATGTAAGTATGTGTAAGTCAAAGGATGGCACACTTGAACTAAAGTTTGACTAAGGAAATATCTTTGTAAAGGATCTCTTAGCACGTCATGCCGTGGAGAATTTCTGCCACAAGCTCCCTTATCTCCTCACCGTCACTCTGCCAGCCTCATGGAGGGCACAAGGGTCATTACCCACAGTTTGAATGTTGTGGGTCCAGGAAAGGCGGCCGACTTTTAACAGTACTATAATGAGGTGTAAAGGCATTGGGATCTAAAGGTGGCCAGCTTATCCCCATAACAGAAACCCCTCACGGCTGGGCTTTCCCTTCTGTGGGCTTAATGTGCAGAAGCTTCTAAAATATGGTCATAAATAACCCCCAGAGGGGAGAGAAATAAGGCTTAGGGGGAGATGACCACCCAGTTAACAGAGTGGGGAAAGATAAAACGCAGAATGCACCTGGAAACCTGGCATCGGAGAATAACCCACCAACCAGCAAAGCCCCTGGGCCTTCCCCTTTATGTTCCTTAATGACCCACATGTCAAACTTCATTTTTCATGGGTAGGAGTAGAATGAATAAATCCTCGTATTTATTTAAACTTAAACTAGACTAAGTCTATCAAAAATAAATTGTCTTAAACAAACAATTGAGATGAAAGATTGCAAACTCAAAGGAGAAGACAGTTTATTTTTGGTGTCCAGAATTAAAGTGTCATAGTGGTCAATAATCTACTTGGAGTGGATTAAATGACGATTTCATGAAGAAATGGATTAGCGGGAAAGCAATTCTCTGGGTTTATTATTATTATCAGTAAAGGTGTATATCGACAGGAAGTTTTCCATGGTTACTCAATCCTCATCAGTTTTGGCAAATCCTGCTTGCTTGACCTCACACATTTATTTTTGCTTTGCACTGTGGTCTTTCTGAAGAGGTGGCAGGTAAGAAAAATCCATCTTTCTCAGGTAAGAGTTAGGAAGAGGGAACAGCATGTGCAAACAACTTGCTTTGGGAAAAAGCTCTAAGTGGAAACCAGTTTGAGGCTCTAAGTGGAAACCAGTATGGGTGGCAGGTGGGAGCTCAGGGGCCAGTGATGATGCTGGCAGCTTTGCTATCATACAGGGCCTGGCTGACAGTGGCAAGAAAATTGGGCTTTATGCTTAGGGTGATGCTATCAGAGCTCTGAAAATGACCCAATCCACATATTCAATATACAAACTTGTATCTCAAATTTTGTAAGAAATATACGAGGTTGGACAATTAAGTTCATGAACTCCTCCCAGAAAAAGTGCTACATTCCTCGTTGCTCAATTTCACAACAGTCACCTTGAAAGTGCTCCCCTTGGGAAGCTACACACCAATGCCAGCTCCTAGTCCACCCTTCAAAGTACTTTCTCTAAGATGAGTTTGTAAACTTAATGACCTCAGAGATCAAATTAGAGGAAAACATAATAGTTTATATTTTGTTATCTTGGGGATTTTTTGCTCGGTCAAATATTTGTTGCCATTAATCAATTGAGCGGATCTTGTATTATTTTGAACTAAGGAAGTGTTTGCCACATTTGTAAAGTAAGCGGTAACTGCATCACCACATTTTGGGGCTAACTAAAAAGGTAGGCAGCAAGTAGCACAGGACCCCAAGTCATGACAGATGCTTGGTGGCTGCGTATTGCTGACATTGATCGTGCTCATTCAGTCTGAGAAGGGCACATAAAGATAATAAATGCAAACCACAATGTCTATAAACGTTATCAAAAGAACACGTGATGAGCAAAGTAAGATCATAGTGAATGGAAACAGCAGAAAATGTCATCATAAAATAGCTACTGAATTTCAGAGCTGTTAACTACATAGTTATTTTAGATACTCTCCCCCAAATTGTTGTCACTAAGGAACCTAAAGAAAGTTAAGTAAAAATGTTTCAACTAGACTAGACTCTAATTTATCCAGTGTAAAATGGTCTTTGCCAGTAACACTGAGGGATATGATTTTGGTGCTATACCATTTCCCAAGGACGAGACATGTACCTCAGATATCCCCACTGTCCTTGGATAAGCCACTGGGATGGACCATCTCAGAGTGCATTTCAGGCTTTCTTCAACTCATTGACATTTTCAACCTATACCTTCTGGTAGGACAAGGAATTCCTTAATTTTATAGGCATTCAGGAATCTATTTTAAATTCAGTCCTTTTGAATTACACTTTCAAAATATCACTTCTGCTCTATTCTTAGTATGTACTCAAGCTGGGTGGCTCAGTGTCCCCTCTTTCTGGAGGGAAAATACTATCTCTGTACCCTCCAGAAGAGAGGTGGGTGGGGAGTCAGGAGGGGCATTAGCCACACACAAATAAAAAAGGAGCCATTGATTACTAATGGCAGCACTCTGGACTCTCCAGGAGAAAGGAAGTTGAAGTTTTATGAAAACTCAAAAGGAAAGCAATTTAGTAAAGTCAGAAGCTCAGGAGTCAAGCAGCCTTCCTTGGAATTCTTGCCCCGTTGCAGCATTTATTTAACTTCTCTAAGCCTCAGTTCCTTCTGTAAAGTGGGCTAATAATTTCCTTACTTCATGGGGCAACTGAATAATAAATGAGAAGCTTCACGCATGCTAGGTGCTCAGCCCAGAGCAGGTGCAGTCGGCACCCTGGAAGGTCTGCTCTGATGGTCCCCAGTGATGCTCTCGTACGGAATGTCATCTCCAAAGCCCCTCCAAGCTTTCATCCTGAGGAATCCTACTAAGGAAGCCCCGGACGCCTATCAGGTGCAGTTCTGACTCCTCTCCAATAGGTCTTGGAATGTGGCAACTGAGATTGCCTTAAAGATTCTGGGTACATGACAGTTTGTAAGAGTTTAGTTTGCACATTCCTTCCTGAGAACGCTTTACATTTTGTTGACATCTGTTTTTAGTTGTGGTATTTTGAGCTCGTGCTTTCGGAAAACTCCACAAGGACAATTCACAGGGACATCAGAATTCCATAATTATTTAAGCCTGGTTTCCTTTTACGCTTGCCTGCCTTGAAATTGTCTATTCTCAACCTTCTCAGAACTCAGTGAGCTCTGCCGCCATTTATTCTAATTAACTTGGCATTTTGCTTCTAGAAAACTTAGTGTGATGTGTAAACTTAGAGGTTTCAGTTCTGTGTCTCTTATAAAAATATAAGACTCACTGTAATACAGGTGCCTGGGATGTCACTGATATTTGCAGATTTTTTCCTATTCAGAGAAGAATCATCCATCCATCCCTAATCTTTGATTGAGTTTTTAGTTCTTCTGGTCTGGGTTTATTTTGGGCCTGAGCTCATTTGCATCTTAGCTGTAGATGGTCTTTCCATCTGCATCTGAGATTTAGCTTTTTGCACAGTTAGCTTTTGGCTCCTAAGATAATTATTGGGGATAATTGGATATTCAGTTTGAGTACCAAGAACACACCCAAATTAGCTGGACATCATCCTGGACATCATACCAACCCACAGGTGCTGGGTTGTTGGAGGTAGATATGATTTGTGATCTTAATTGTTTTTCTGTCTTTACTATCTCAAAAGCAACAAAGCTAAACCTGATTTTTAACTTTGCAAATTTCCAAGTGCCAGAATTCCCCAAATCACATCATTACACAAGATATACCTTACTTCCAAAGCTGTCCTGTTTCATCAGCTTTTGAAATATTAACTATGTGTCCATTTGAATTCAATAAGAGAGAAGGGCTTCCTAAATACCTCGGAATGAGAAAATACCAAGGGCACTTCATTTGTAGCAAGTTGGGTCTTTCTTGTGATGAAGGCAGCAAGCAGTTTGGCCATTTTGCGTTTTAAAGGCCAAGATTTAATTCTGTCCCATTCATTCTTGGTTCTGTTTTGTTTTGGTTCTAAATTCCATTCATCTCTTCCAAACAAAGGCTAAGGCTTTCTTGGATTATAATAAACAAAGCACAGTGATCTCCCTCTTGCTTGCTAGTGCCCTGTTATTTACAGATCCCTGTCCCAACCATCTCACTCAGTCAAATCCAGGCCAACATGGACAGATGTCCTGGCAGCCCTCACTCAGAGCTTTGGCAAGTCACATTGTTCTTCTCTTTCCAGAATCAGGTCTAGGAAGGTTCCTAGTCGCACAGTGGGGTAGAAAACTAATTTTAGCACCAATGCCTGGGAAGTTATTACTATTTGCAGTTTTTCTATCCAGAGAACAATCTGTCCACTTTCCCCCTATATCCTTTTATCTCCCCAAATGCCACAGTTCTGCTTTCGTGTGTCTATTCAGACTTGTAGCCCAGTGCCCTTCCCTCACAGGGGACCTGCAGGGAACTGGGAGGAGAAAGACAGCTCTACAGGTGTTATCCCTTTTCAATGGTGGCCTTTCAAGCTATCAGCTCTTGGAGCTTCCTAATGTTTCTTATTGATTCATCCATCAGATCTGGAATTTGAAACTCTGAGGTTCAAGTTCTCATTTTGCTACTAATTGATTAACCTTAGGCAAGTCTTTTAAATTCCTTGGGTCTTTAAACCTCACTCCCTAGTAAGAATGCAAGCTCATACGGCCTGTCACACTCCTTCCAACCTCTGCACTCCATGCAGTATAGAAACTCTTTGAGTGTGTGCTGTGAAGGGGACAGAGTCCTGCTGTCTGCTCTTCTGTAACTACAGGGCAGTTGAGGGGTTAAGGCACACAAACAAGAGTCAAGTGTTGTCAACATAAGGCTGTGTGTTATGAAATACCCAGGCAGCTGACTGTTGAGGCTCACAATTTTGATGGCAGAGCTTGAAAATCATACTGCAAGTAGTTTGTAAACAAATCTGTGAGCTCTTGGGAGGCCAAATATCATCAACAGTCTTTTGCAATTTGTTGGAGAAGGGGCAGACATCTGCAAACTGTAGATATTTACATAAATGAAATACAATGCTCGAAGGGGATTATATTGTATCTCAGTGAAAATGAAATGTCCAGTCACCATATTGTAAATTTAATTCCAACTGGAATCTTTATTAAGCCTTTGGGGCAAGAGGTACATGAGGATATAAACATTTTAAAACTCGGCTGCTCTCCAGAGGCCAGCATTCTAAAAGATAATGTCCTAGTTTAGGCACATTTAAGTAACGTTAACTGAACCATTAACTCCTTATTAGTTAATTCTTGGAACACCAAGACAAAGTCAAGGTTTGTCCCAGTACTTAGAACAATGGTATGTTTTTGGTATTTTTACCATACTTGATAACGCAATAGGCCTCCTTGGTTTAGGCCTCGGCACATGGTGGATCCTCAAAAAGCTATTGGGAGGGGATTGACCTTGAAACTCCAATATGCCTGAAAGCCAACTTTAATCAAAGAAAATAGCACTTGCATGCTTGAGCATTTTAAAAGTAGTTTGTATGTGCATTATTTTTCCGTCCAAACCTGATTTTACAAATAAAGCAACTGAGATTCATAGAGAAGTTGCTGAAGATTGCGTTTTCAGGCAGCGCCTGTGGCTCAGTGGGTAGGGTACCGGGCCCATATATGGAGGGTGGAGGGTTCGAACCCAGCCCCAGCCAAAACTGCAAAAACAACAACAACAACAACAACAAAAAGTCATATTTTCATTGCATCAAGATTCCTCTACCTTCAACTTTAAATTCCGCGATTCTTTCCAAAGTCCTAATAATTTAAAACAGATAAATATAGATATAGATAGATACAGTATTGGTTCAAGGATACAAAATTTCAGAAAGAATTCTTTCTGAAGAATTTCTTTCAGTCAGAAAGAATAAGTTCTGGAGATCTGTTATATAGAATGGTAGCTATAATTAATTATAGCATACAATACACTTGAAAATTTCTAGGAGAATAGATTTTAAATGTTTTCATCATAAGAATGATAAGTATGTGAGGAGTATTAATCAGCTTGATTGAATCATTCCACAGTGTATACGAATATCAAAACATCACATTGTACACCATAAAATAAATAGACAGACAAGCATATTTCTCGTAATAACTTTGCATTCTTTGGAAGGAAAGAAGTCCTTGAGAAAGAACAATTTTTTCCTCCCCACCCTTTCCAGGCTTTCTTATTCTTTGCCTTGATTGCATGTATTAAACTTTCCAAATATCAGACCCAAGTATAAATTTTAGAAAAAGCCAAAAAACACATCCTTGAGAATAATATTTAAGAAATTCTTTAATCCTTAAAAATTCTCTTTGGTGCCCAATGTGCATTGGCTGGGCTGCTTAATCAGGGCTGGCGTCTGGTCTGCTTTTTAAAATTTCCCTCTAGTGCTATCTACTGGTAATAAATCTACAATGGCATCTTCCAGAACAAGGCCGTGTGATTATTCATGCTTCTGAGGACAGACTCTCTATTACACTTAAATCAGTGATTCTTAATGCCAGCTGGGTATTAGAATCATACGAGACATTTTCATAAATATTGATACCCAGGTCCCCCCCCTAGAGACTCTGACTCAGTTTGGTTTGAGGAAGGTCACTGGTATATTATGAAAGGCTCACCAGAAAATTCAATGCATAGTTAGAGTGGAGAGCCACTGAACTAAGTAATCGAATCTCAGTAGTACAGATAATCTGAAGTCTAATGTAAACAAAAAAAAAAATCTGCATTCAATTTTCTCATATCTAGACTAGCTCTCCAATTCATTTCATACTCTTAATATAACTCACTTTAACTCTGTCATATTTTTATGGATTCAGAAAAATTGAAATAAATTATTTCCTCTGCAAAATTTTAGGATTTTCCTCATGACTAAACAAGACTCCAGCCTAAAATATATCAGCTTTATTATTTGATCACATTTCATGTGATAGGCTATGGTATAAACTAATTCTAAAAATAAAATGAATTGGCAAAAATATACAATTCAGAAAGCACTAGGCTGGGGTTTCATATTAATATTCTTGTAAACTTAGCATTCCTTTACCTCGTGAGTTCCATGTTAGACTAAGAAATCAGAGGCTTGTTTACTTTTATAACTGAAAAGACAATTTATTTGTGGTTGAATTTCTGTGTACTCATAAGGAAAACTGAAAACTTACAGAAGACAATACATAAGCTTTAAACACACAGGTATCACATCATATAGAGATCATATGTATTTTCACATATTACATATGAGTAGAAATAAGGGTTTGATTTCTTTGAAAGTGAATTTAACAAATGATCCTAAAAGCATCTATTAAAATAAGCAAGTATTGACCAGGTACAGTGGCTCATGCCTATAATCCTAGCACTCTGGGAGGCCAAGGCAGATGGATTGCTTGAGCTCAGGAGTTTGAGACCAAAGTGAGAGAGTAAGACCCTTATCTGTACTAAAAATAGAAAAACTAGCCAGTCATGGTGGCATATGCCTAGTAGCTGTAATTCCAACTACTCAAGAGGCTGAGACAAGAAGATTGCTTAAACCCAAGAGTTTGAGGTTGCCCTGAGCTATGATGCCACAGCACTCT
Source organism: Otolemur garnettii (assembly GCF_000181295.1). Taxonomy (NCBI): domain Eukaryota; kingdom Metazoa; phylum Chordata; class Mammalia; order Primates; family Galagidae; genus Otolemur; species Otolemur garnettii. The sequence goes on from NW_003852416.1 coordinate 7,957,273, forward strand.
ACCCAGAGCAAGTGAGTCACACTCTGCCTAAATAAATAAATAAGCAAGCAAGCATTAATCCTGTGTTCCTAGGAGATATTCAGTAAATTTGCTGGTCAGAAGCATACTCAGACCCCAGCTGACCCCTGTCTCAAACAGTCACATATTCACAATCTTGTTTATGGAGTGACTTCTCAGTTTGATGAGAGAGACCTGTCACTGTTAGCTGCTATGCAAATTCCCATTAGAAGAAAAATTAATAATGAAATATAACTCAGTTTTTAAAAAATGGATCTGAAATTTTCACTGAACTTAAAAGATTTCCAATGAAACAGCCCTTCTAAAATGTAAGGAAATGTGAGATGGAAGCAGAGTAAATTCAGTTGCTCTTGGTCTTATTGCCTGATTTAAGTTCTGAAAACATTGTGCAATTGTTTATTTTCATGGCTGAAAAATGAGTTGCAAAATTAGGGAAATAATGGTCTCGAAATAATTTGAAAACAAACAACTGGCCCGATATCTCACCCTCATTCTATCTAGAAGATTAAATTATTGTCCTGTGACTTTCCCAATATTATAATTTTGGATTTGGCCAAGATTCCAAATCTGATCATTCAGAGCAGATTTCAAGAGGGTAATGTGATTTAAAAATGTTGTGCATGGAAGGACATCATGTTGGTGCCCTTTCATACTGAAAAGTATACAGCCAGTTCTGCATTCCTAAGGTCAGTGTCAGTATTAACCAAAATGTTCTCACTGAGACTAAGATGAATTATCATGCCTGGTTCTATTTAATCCTAAACAGGATCATTCACAGAAATTCAGTCTACTAGATTTAAATATCATCAACTTGTTGGGAAGGGAAGGCTCGTCATTTAGAGCTAGAGGTCGGTTTAAAATGGAGACAGGGTAGGAATCTAGAGAACTTACAACGTATCCAAGATTGTACAGTGATTTAGTGGTAAAGGTCGGTCTAAGTCCAGCTATTTTGTGGTCATCAACACCCTACTGCCTAGTGAACCCCGTTGTTGAACACTTGGTGGCTTTGCTCTCTTGTTACTTCTTTGGGTAAATGCAAACTTCTGTAGATTTTTAACCAATTTCTTGCCTTATCCAAACTATGCACTTTAGCATTTGGATGTTAAATTCCAGAATTCTTCATATCCCAAAGGCATCTGATCCATTCCAACTACCTTGCAGAAAGAGAGCAAAATTATGAGGCAAAAAATATTTGGGCCCTTTACAAGGGTACACATGTGGTATGGCTATTTCTCAGGACAAAAACAAAATATTCAGGAGATTATATTTGCCAGGAAAAGAAAAAAAGAAAAAAGAAAGCAGAGATTACGCTGGCAACAGAAGCTACAATCTGGTAAGAACCAAGATTTTAGAAATAACAGAAAATTCGCAAAAGGGTTTTAATATTGTCAGTATGATAAGTATATTTAAAATTTTCAGATGATTAATTTAAAATGTAAGTATTTAATCCACAGCATAATTATACTTAGTTTAAGTACACTATTAATTTTTTAAATAAGCACATAACTAAATAGTAGCCAGCATGCATATGATTAAGAAAAGTTTATTTTCAATTCAGAAGGCAGTCTAAACAATTTTCTTAGATGCCTAAAAATATTGGCAGGAAATATATAGTCTTTTCCCAAGTGCTGTTGGCTGTCTTTAAAGAAAAAAATAAATACAAGAAACTATATAGTCTCTAACGACTTTGTATGGAAAAGAGATTTAAACAGATCTATTATTATAATTTCTATTCTGGGGGTGATGATTTTGCCTAAACATAAACTCTGTGAGAGCAGCAATTTTTACTTCTTTTGTCTGTTGTTCTATCTCTGGTTCCTTGAATAGTAGCTAGAGTGTAACAGGTGCTAGAAATATTTGCTGAGTGAATGGCTTTTCTTCATCTGATACAAATTGGCTAGCAAACAAAGTGGGCTAAAAGTGTGGGTGATTTTCCCACGTTAAAGAGAACTTAAACTTGAAGCTCAGTCTCCCTTTCAGGTGTTATCCATTTAGGAGTAAGGAAGGGATTTCGGCAGTGGTTTCCTGCTCCCAACTTATTCCGCTGTGTGTGCAGCCACAGACTTCCCACAGACTTCCCTTGATAGTCTGCAATGCCAGAGATGGCAATGAAGAGAAGGGTGCATTTTTGCGTTTATGTCCTCAGGTGTCTTGTACATAGTGGGTATTCAATGCCTACGTGCAGAGTTCCCTTAGACGAGGCAACTTAAATTTTAAGTGTATCTTCCTATTTTTCTCGACACATGTTATTCTGGGAAGGGATTGACATAAGGCCTGAACACTTAGACATATTGTTATGCAGCCCTGCCACAATGATTACGTTTGGTTTTATTTCTAGACCTGAAATGAAAAGTAGTTACCATATGGGAAAATGTTGCGCAATTCCTCTCCACCTGCCAGTCATTTTCAAGGAAAGTGCTATCTGTGTGATTTCCCATGTGGTTTCACAGTGGGTATATGTTGCATGAAGATACTTTGGTTACTAAGCGTTTCAATATGAGCCCCTTTGAGAGCCCCCTGCTTCCCCCAGTACTCACACAGCAGGGAGACTTCAAGGCTGAATTTCACCAGGGAACACCATGGGGAGTTGGGCACTCAAGCAGAGGGTAGACTGAGTGTCCTTTCCCACCTCTTCATGACTCCTTCTGCTGACCTACCAGCACATAATCTGCAGTGTGAGTGCACGCGCTATCTTTATTAAATGCTGACTCATAATCCGCAGTGTGAGTGCACGCACTATTATTATTAAATGCTGACTCATAATCTGCAGTGTGAGTGCACGCGCTATTATTATTAAATGCTGACTCATAATCCGCAGTGTGAGTGCACGCGCTATCATTATTAAATGCTGACTCATAATCCGCAGTGTGAGTGCACGCATAAT
>NW_003852416.1:7960899-7969205 GCF_000181295.1 Otolemur garnettii
ATAATCCGCAGTGTGAGTGCACGCGCTATCATTATTAAATGCTGACTCATAATCCGCAGTGTGAGTGCACGCGCTATCATTATTAAATGCTGACTTTTAACACACTTTGCTTCCTTTCCAAATGGTACTCTTTATGTCTAGAGCCATGGGATCCAGAGTTTTCTCATCTGAAAAGACTTATGTTTTTCTTGGTTATTCATTTTGATCTTTAATAATTGGCATCTCGAGAAAGTTAATGTAGAGTATAACAGTAGCAGCTTTATCAATAGTCTTTGAGTCTTCTCAGTTAGTCCCTCCCACCACACATTCTACGTCCAAACTCCCACCAACTGCTGGGGCCCCAACCTTGGTCTGCTGTTTGAGCTATGAAGTTGGATGACAAGTTGATGACTATTTGCCATTCAAGATGGACAAAAGCAGGTGTGGATGCTTCTAGCCATGGTGGTTGAGTAGTTCTTTCTGAACCTGAAAGAGTCTGTGACCAAAGTTGGCTCAATTTGAAGCCAGGTCACTTCCAGACCCCTGAAGTCACAAGGTCACAGCATTTGCTTTATTCTGTGGAGGGCAGCGAGGAAGTGACTTCTCAGATGATGTCATTTTGATATTAGAGGTCTAGCTTCAAATTCTTGAATCGCTTGGAGCACAAGGGCTGACTATATGGTAGAACCAAAGCCTATAGCCTTGAAATTCACTGATACAGTAAATAAAGCTGTCTAGTACTTAGTTAAGGGGCTCAAAGAAATGAGCAAAGGATTAAAAACCTGGCAGAAAGAGACAGAAGAGAGTAGGCACACGAGCAGACGAGTCTAAAATTATAACAATAGCAAAGTTTAAAACTCTCTCAAGCATAATAAAATTAAAAGAAATTCTGACTATAAAACAAAGACCTTGAAGAACTGTCTTGTAAAGAATCCCTGGGAATGTGTCTCTGGAAAGCACTTTGTGTGGCTGCCCTCTATCTGATAGAATTAAGGAAATAAATTTGCTTATTCACTGACCAGCCAACTTTTCATTGTTGTTCTTTCGAGATGGAATAACAGATAAATGATTAAGTTTTTAAAATTTATTGTATATTAGCTTTTAAAAGGGGAAGAGAGAATAATTTTCAATAGAGAAGAAAAGCAGCTACTGGAAACCACCTTGGTTTTATGTTGGCATCAACATATAACAAACAAAACATGAGATCTATTGACATTGTCAAAAATAAAAGGATACCGTCAATACCCAGCAAAGATCAAATCAAAGGGTAAGGAAAGTTTTAGGAATCTGGGTGAGGCATTGCATCTCTTAATGTTTTGTAGGGAAAATTAGTTCCCACAGTGACCGTGGAAGCCACTGGCTTTCCACATTTGCTCTAGAACTTCAGTCCAACATACATAGCCTTTCCTAGTGAGTCAAGAGCGTAGAACAGCAGTTCTCAACCTGTGGGTCACAACCCCTTTGTAACAATGAAAACACATCCTGCATATCAGATATTTACATTACGATTCATAACAGTAGAAAAATTACAGTTATAAGTAGCAATAAAAATAATTTTATGGTTGGGGGTCGCCCATGAGGAACTGTATTAAAGGGTCACAGCATTAGGAGGCATTAGGAAGGTTGAGAACCACTGGCGTAGAGTCAGACCTTTTAGTTCTACAACTTAATACCTGTGTGACCTTTCTGATTCTTACTTTCCCCACCAGTAAAATGGAAAAATCTAACCCTTAACCTCATAAAAAGTATTAGGGGGATTAAGTGAAACAATGCTTCTGGGGGGCTGGGCACACTTCCTGACATACATGGCCTAGTAAGTATTCAACAGATGGTAGTTTTCACTATCATTATGTGCAGTGGTCTCTTCACTACATGCCTATTTTAAGTCATTTTTTTCTCCCTATGCTCAGCCTACTCTGTCCCTTTTCTTCCCAAATGTCCTTCATCCTTTAAGTCCCAAACTGAGCCCTGTTTGTTCCCAGGGGCCTTCTGTGGGTACACCGGCTTGCATGCACATTCTCTTTCTCTGAACTCTTGTATCACTTATGATTTAAATGGTGTATTTAAGCACTTAAATACATTCTTTCTTATGTTTCATAATATTCTTTTCATAATAATCATTTCTCCCTAAATGGATTTAGAAAGATAGGCCTTAGGGTTTCATGAGTACCTTAAAAGGTTACAATTCCATTTGTCAAAAAAAGGTAGTGGTGTTTTCATTTTACTGATGCAGAAATCGAGGCCTGGAGAGGTGAAGTGAATTTTCCAGGCCAAAGGTTAAACAGCCACTACCCACATCAGTAGGTCTCCAAAGACCATGCCTTATACAACATATACAAGTTCTGACAATTAAGTGTGTGAACTCATCCTAGAAAAAGTGCTACATACTTCATTGTTGAATATCACTATGGTCACCTTTGAAGAACTCCCCTTGGGAAGCTCTGCATGAATATTAGCTCCTAATCCACTCTTCAAAACAATTTTGGAACTCTTTTTCAGGAATGACCATCAGAGCCGTCATCACATGACACACAAAAACACACAACAACGATAATGAGCAACTCAGCAAGACACTGCTACATGTCGATGTGAATACAGCTTTGAGACACTGATACACCAAGGTTATGAAAGTTTACTGAGTTGTTTGTACAGTGCTGCCAATGTAAGCACACAGTAGTAGTAAGTTCATGAGCTACCAGACCTCATATGACGACAGCTCACATGGCCATTCCAGAAAAAGAGTTCCAGAATTTCATTTATTGGATGTTCACAGACCTCCTGGGCAAAGGTCTCACCTAGAAGTTGGATTATATCTAACAAACACAAACAATGTAACCTATTACTCTGAAATAAAAAATAAATAAAAGAGTTCCAAAATTGCTTTGAAGGGTAGACTAGGCGCTGGCATCAGTGCATAGCTTCCCAAGGGAAGTACTTCCAAGGTGACTATAGTGATAGTCATCAACAAGGTATATAGCACTTTTCCTGGGAGGACTTCACAAACTTAATTATTTGATCTCATAGTGGTGCACTGGCTGGGAAGGGAGGCCCAACCTGGGCTTGTATCTATGACCTTGAGATAGTTACTTAACCTCTCTGAGCTTTATTCTCCTCACCTGTCGAGTGCAGTTGCTAGTACTTACCTTGAAGAGCTATTGAGGAGATTAAATGGGATAATGCACATAAAGCTGCCAGTACAGTGTGTGGTTGAGTAGATGCTCAAAAAATCAGACTCCTTTCCATTTCTTTCTATATCTTCAAGAAGGAAAAAGATATCTTCTACAGCTTCTGAGCGCCAAGCCTCTATTAAGCAACATTGAATAAATGCTTGGTTTATTGACTCAGGAGCAAAGTGAAGGACTTTTGCTAGTGATAAATATTAGAACTCAGTTGTCCCTAGATGGGTCTCAACCATACATCTCTAAGAACTCATCTATGTAAGCAAAACCAACTGGAGATTTGGTGTGCTTGTGGGCACTGTAATTGTCCTTCGAGGAAGGCTTTGCATTGTAACATGCATTAATTATTATTTTGAACACTCCTAAAGACCTGTAAATTTAAACAAGATCAAGATATGGCTTTGCTCATGAAGAATCCACAGCATTGTGTAGACAAACGAACTGACAACCTGAATAGATCACATGTTGCAGAGGAAATGGATACAGAGGGATGTGGAGACAGAGATGAGACAATCAATTTGGCCTGGGAAGGGGAAGCAAAGAGAGCTGTTGAGAAGGATGGCATTTGAGCTGGACCATTTGGGTTGAATGTTTTCCAAGTAAATAAATACTTCGTTAAAAGGGTCTGCAGCACTGGGATTTGCTTTATTCTTATTTTTCCACTTAACCTCTATATCGTAGAGAGTTAGGCAATTCTGATATGGCTTTAATGATCTGGATGATCTACACTCTTAAATCCTGCAAACTGAGAGAGACGGATTGCAGGGGAAGGAAGGGTGGTAGATAGGACAATGCTTTGAAGATAATGAATCACGTGCAAATGACTAACAGCCAGCCTAAGACCATGTGAAGGGAAGCATCTTTCCTAAACTGATGGGGACACTAATATCAAGTCTATTTGTATAGCTGAATAAATAAATATTGCATTAAAAATGTTCACAGAACTGTTTAATAAATCTACGACCCAGCTCAAGTTTGGCTTATGTAAGCTAGGAGGAATCTTGGCAGAGTCCTTTGGAGTCTGACCTACTTTGTTTGGAAATGTGAGATATTAATTAAAAATAAGGTAGATTACAGCATCCAGGCTGATCTGAACTGACAGCATCTTGCTAGCTATATGTAATTAGTTAAGACCAATTTCTTCCCAAATCTCCATCTTCGTGAGTTTGAGCCCACGCCTCCTCCACTTAGCTCACTGCAAGAGTTTCTGGTTTCCTAGCTAGGGACATCATGACTTGGTCATTGTTTAGGCTTTTTGGAGATCTCTTTTAAACCACAATGTTAAGTTCTGTGTGATTTTGTGTGGCAAGATAATAGCTTACAAGATGGTTTATGAGAAATCGTGGTTGGATTAGCATGTTAGGCAAAAAGAAAACAAAACAAACCACACATACATTTTGATCAAAGAATTACCTTTGTTTGGAGCACAAGAAAATTCTGCCAGTCTTCAATACGCAAAAATAGCAGTCATATTTTCTCAGCAATTTCTAGAAAAAAGCTTTAGGGGAGGAAGTGTAATTTCTAGCTGTTTTAGTGAGTATCATTAGCTAACTTACATTTGGTAAGTTGAGAAATATGCTATTTGTTTTGGGTGCTTGCTTTATTGATGTCTTTCTTCTTTCTTTGTAGTCTAGCTCTGCACATCCTACCCTTCTAGGCATTAAGTGCCCTCTTCTCTTGCCATCCTTCTGCTCTAAGTTAAGAAGCAGTCATTTACACATTAGTATAAATGAATCTTTAAGCCAAATTCCTGATTGTTGGATAATTTTAAAACTTAATAATTGTTAAGAATTATTACTTATAAAGGAGTTAAATATTCTTTTTTAACCAGGTATTCAGCTGTTTATTTTTATAAACAGGGAAAGTTTTTCAGGATTAACATGAAGTAATATTTTAGAAAAGGCTATTTAATTAGTTCATGAGAAATCTGCTACTACTTTATTTTTTATCAACTATAAGTGGAACCTATCTCCAAGGTTCAAGGATGCCTTAATATCTGATTTCCCTACTCCAGTTAAAAATTTTCCTATGAGGAAAATTTTTCTTCTGTAATTTTTTTTTTTTGAGACAGAGTCTCACTATGTTGCCCTCGGTAGAGTGCGGTGGCATCACAGCTCATAGCAACCTCAAACTCTTGGGCTTAAGTGATTCTCTTGCCTCAGCCTCCCAAGTAGCTGGGACTACAGGTACTTGCCATAATGCCTGGCTATTTTTTGGTTGTAGTTGTCATTGTTATTTGGCAGGCCCAGGTGGGTTCAAACCCACCAACTGCAGTGTATGTGGCTGGCACCCTAACTGCTGAGCTACAGTCGCTGAGCACCTTTTGTAATTTTTATACATACCCACCATATACATTTACACACTATAAAATTCAGTAGTTAGTATATTCAGTTATACATTGATCACCACTATCTAATTTCAGAACATTTTAATCACTTCCCAAAAGAAACCCATTAACAATTGCTCTCCCTTCTCTCCTTCCCCCATCCCCTGGCAACCACTAACCCACTTTCTGTTTCACGCCTGCCCTAACATTGCATAGAAACAGAATCATACAATATGTGCCTTTTAGGTCCGTCCTCTTTGACTTAGCACGTTTTCGAGATTCATTAACATTATAGCATCTATGAGAACTTCATTCCACTTTGTGACTAAATAATGTTCCATTGTATGGATATATCATATTTTATTTACCCTTTCATCCATAGCCATTTTTTGCCTATTAAGAGTAATGCTACTTTGAACATGTACATATTTTTGTGTGGTTGTATATTTCAATTCTACAAGGGAAATTTCTACACAATTTTTACACCCATATCCTTCATTAGGCTATCACCTTCTGTGGGGAACATATTTTATTCCTGTTAATATCACCACTTCTTGGCACAGTTCCCTGAACTCCAAAGGTGTTCAGAAAGTGCTAATGGTGACAACTCAGAAGGATTTAGGAGTTTTACAGGACCCTTGAGAATGTCTTCAGTGCTCCAGTCACATTCCATTGGCTGTGCACTGGGATTTTGGCCTGTTACAGAATGTTAAGCAAATTCTACTCATTCTTCAAGATGCAACATTCCCCCATTCCTAACACTCCCTTCAAATATACCACTCCCTTGCAGCTTTTCCCAAACCGACTAGATAGGATTAGTCTCTAAGACTTCTGTGTTTGTAACACTGAATTTTGAGATAATCAGACTTGCCTTGTAGTTAGTGATGTGTATGTTTGTATCATCCCACTTGATGCTAAGGTTTACAATGTCAACCTTATTCATATCTTGTCCAGAGGATGAGCCTAATGTCTTGGTCACTAGAGGCATGTGTTAATGTTTGTTAACTTGATGTAATACAGAGCCAGGTGGCCGTCTAGAAGGAGGGATGTGACCACACTGACTAACCATGATGGGAGCCCCCATGGAATTCCACCAAATTCCTGGAGTATAATGATGCATGCACCTTTGTGGTTATTCTGGGTGAGATGCCCAGAAGATGAGCGCCTGTTACTGACATCAGAGATGAAGGAAACAGCTAAGTCATTCCACACACTCCTGGTTTTCACTTGGAAGGCATGCCCCACCTTGCTCCTGCCTGCACCCCTGCCCCTTGTTGGATTATCCTTTTCCAGGGCTCAACTCCCCTCCTCTTATAGAGTCAGACCCATGGTCCCTGAAGCCAGTCTATCTGGTTTGAATTATGGCTCTATCATGTACTAGTAATAACTTGAGCAAGTGATTTAGCCTCTCTGTGCTGTGGTTTCCCCATCCAAAGACTGAGGACAGTAATAATCCTGGTCCCTCAGGGCTATTGCAGGATCCAGTAGCATATTTGCATAGAGCCTGGCACACAGAAGGTGCTTCAGGGCTAGCATTTCATTCCATCACCATCTCCTGAACTCCTCTGTCACCACTCAGTTGGGTAGTCAATTGTTCTCTAATTTTTCTTAGAGAGTAATTTTGCTCAGCCCCTAATCATTTTTCTGGTGGTCTCACCTATCCAGAACACACTTGAAAACCATGAGGCAAGCGGATGACAACACCTCCACCATTACCGTCAACAGGACGACTGAGCACCCAAACCGGTGTCATAGAACCCTGGTATCAAATGGATGTCCTGTACTCATGAAACCTCTTATGTCTGCACTCATGGCCTATTGACTCTTAGTGTAGGTGTAGTTAGAAAGAGCTGTGTTGTCATCTGGGCTCCCAGCCCACGGCATGAGCACATGGCACAGAGGAAAACAGTCCTCAACACCTCAGTGCCCACACTGTGTTCTTGAGTGAGAGGAATTTGGGAATGAAAGAATGTCAACCAGTTTTAGAATGATTAAAATAATTTAAAAATTAAATTTATAGGCTGGGCATGGTCACCCACACCTGTAATCCCACTCTGGGAGGCCAAGGTGGGTGGATCTCCTGAGCTCGAGTTCTAGACCAGCCTGAGCTGGAGTGAGACCCCTGTCTTTAAAAATAGCTGGGCAGGCTCCTGTAGTCCTAGCTACTCCAGAGGCTGAGGCAAGAGGATTGCTTGAGCCCAAGATTCTGAGGTTGCTGTGACCCCATAGCACTCTACCTGGGTCATAGGGTGAGACTCTGTCTCAAAAAAAAAAATAAAAAAATTAAACTTACAGAATGGTGTCCTTGCAGAGGACATCAAGTAAACAAGAGATTGTAATAGGTTTATTTTTTTCTTCTTGACCATGTTGTAAGCTCTTCGTTGGATTAGATTTCTTAGATTTCTTTTGTGTCCCCATAACAGCTCTGGAATCTGTTGCTACTCCACAGAAACCTGTAAATTATTGAGAAAGCAGCTTACCTTAAAAAGGCCTATAGCTTGGTTTTCAAGTTAATTAGATCTGACCCCAGCACCTTCCCCAACAGAGTCAGTGGTGTGATTATTTTACTTGAAAACATCATCAACATAGAAAAATGCCTATGAATTAGTATTTTTTTGTCAGATTGCCATTTTTTTTCTTTTTCTTTCTTTTTGTTTAGTTGAATGGTAACTATGTACATTAATACACTTCTGGGGTACAGTGTGGGGGTTTCACACACAATCCGAAACACTTCCATCAAACTGGTTAACATAGCCTTCGTGTCATTTTCTTAGTTATTGTGTTAAAATGTTCATATTCTGGCTCGGCGCCTATAGCTCAAC
>NW_003852416.1:7971057-8059524 GCF_000181295.1 Otolemur garnettii
AAATATTTCATCTTCTTTGGCACTACTGTGAACAAAATAGAGTCCTTGACTGCTTTTTCAGCTATGAATTAGTATTTAACACAAAATGCAGTGATTCCTTCTTTCCACTCAGATTTTCCACTTGTTTTGAGCTATACACACTGTATTTATGTGCTAGGAATATGGTGGTGAATGCAACCCAGGTGGGTTGTTCCCTCTGAGGGGCTTAACACAGGAGTGGTCTGTCCACCCTTGTAGTGTGATGATGGATATTCTGTCCACCTGTGTACTGTGATGATGGATATATTTCCTATCTGCACCTCCCAACACTGGAGCCACTCGCCACATAGGGCTACGGAACATTTCACGTGTGGCTGGTTCAACCGAGAAATGGATTTTAAATTTCATATATGTAATTTTCATTATCTTATAGTTAAATAGCCCCACGTGTTAGTGGCTGTCGTATTGGGCAGGGCAGCTCCAGAGTCCAGTGCTGTGAGTCCAGGATTCACTTTCAGCTCTCTTAGTTTCCCAGAACCATCCAGCCGGAGATAATATAGAGACTGGCCTTAAAATCCTACCAGATGCTGGATCATTAGATGAAGGTTTCATGAACTCAGACATTTTAAAGAGCCTTTTCAATTAAAAATAAAAAAGCATATCTACAAATTCAGCTTCACTAAAGAACTCAGAACTAATCCCGCTGAATCTGAAAGGCCTCTCCCTTGGGGCCTGTTTATACTTTAAATTCTTCTCATTATCTCCAGGGAAAGTCACTTGGCACAAGCCCTGACGAGAAGCGGGTGGAGGGGACTGGGAGAGGTTCAGCCTCTCAGTTTATTGAAGAATTATTGTGGCTTCTCACCTGTCTTCTCCATCCCACCTATGTCTATATTCACACTTATGTACATGTATTTGAAGGGACAGTTTGCTCTCTACAGACATGAGTGCCTTTCTGGAACCCACGCTAACACGCTGACAGCTTCAAGTATGAGTGTATGTAATTGGCCCAGTGCACGTATTCGGCCCAGTGCACGTATTCCATGTCTTACCAGCTGCTTTTTAGATTTCACTGTGAATAGTTCGGATCCTCAGCCAACAGAACAAAGTGGAGACATATAGACTCCCTATGCCGCCTGTTCTGGATGCAGGAGGCAACCATTAGGAAGAGGAATGCTGGTACCTCCAAATGCCGTGCTGAGAAGTGCGAGTGCAGAAAATGTGTTGGCCTGGGAGCTGGAGGCATGGCATGGAGCTGGAAGCCCAGGCGAGTCTCTCCACATTTCTGGGCTCTGGTTTCTTCTCCGGCAAGACTGAGGAGGTGCACCAGATTCGGGGCACTGATGTGATGGCCTGGAATAGCTCTAGTCTATTTTCATTACTCCTTTCTCGCCCAGAAATTTGCCCAGTCAGGGGCCATCCCTGGCAGGGACAGCTGGGCTAATCACTCTACAGGTACCCAGCTCCATGTCACCCACCTGGAATCAGGTTGGGATGAACATTGGAGGATGGTCTGGGAGGGGAACAATCTGGATGGCATTATGTACCAGGGGTTGGTATGGTGGGCAGAATTCAGGGGGTTCCACCCTCTTAGTTTGGGGGAAATTATACATATACAAGGCACAGTCTTTTTCTGGTCTTCTAGCTCTCTTAAACATGTAGTAACAGAAGAGGGGTCTGAGATAAATTCCTTGATTACTGCACTCTGGGGCCAGGTGTAGTTCTATGCTTCCCTTGGGGCCACTACTGTTATTGGCAAAAAGAACCTAGGTTGAATCCTGGGCAAGTGTGGCTGAGCTCTGGCTCCGAGAAAGGGGAGGCCCAGAGGAATGAAAGCATTTTTGGAGGTGGGGTAGGGGGTAATAGTTTGTAGCAACTTTCAGAACTAGTGAAAACTATGGCTTCTCTCCCCTTACAAACGCCCCTGTGCAGACTCTGTTCTGTAGCCTCTCAGAGAACTCATGGGACTCTTATGGGACCCCTGGGATGATGTTCCCTGGACCACCTGCCCTCAAATCCTCTGGGTGGGGTGGGAGTGTGGTTATGAGAATGCAGATTCCAGGGCCCCCACACTGGACCTACTGAATCAGAATCTTTGCTTGGGAGAACCTTTGAATCTGCTTCAAGAGTAGATTGTTTGTTTGTTCCTTTGGGAATAAACCTTCATGTGAGAGAAACTCTGGGAGCAGAATCTGCTTAAAGAGTACCCCAGCTGATTCTGCTGCAGGAGGGAAGGTCTGGGATTTAGGGAGTCAGGAGCAGGCTGGCCGCCCTCACTGTAGTAGGCTGGGAAGAGCCTGGGACGGGGAGCCAGAGGGTCTGTGTTCCGGCCCCAGCATTTCCAGGCGCCCTGGACATGATCCAACTCCAAAGCCTCCAACTCCAAAGCCTCCAGCTCTTAGCCTTCAGTGAGGGGTGGAAGGAACTGGTGACTGCGGGTCGTCGGCTCCTTCTTTAAGCTCTGTGGGCACTGCCGCGGAGCCTCCTGAGGAAAACCACAGCCAGGCTCTCTGGGCTTCAAAGTAGGAAATCCGTCAACTTTGTTGGCTGCCTGGTGGTTTTCCCTTGATGGTTGGTTTTTTTGTTTAATTTCCTTCCCTGTGGTGGAAGTGTGGTTTCCCACTTTGGAAAGTTTAAAAAATACACATATATATTTTTTTCACACTTGTATGTTTTTATTATAAAAGTGACATATGCTCATATGCTAAACAAAAAAAATTCCAACACAGCAGAAATGCCTCTTCCCCCACGGCCAACCTTCATTGGGTTTCTCAGGAGTAATTCTTTTAATAATTTGATATGTGTTATCATCGACTTTAACTCAAAAAAGCTTGTCAGAGCAACGGTAGCGCAACTAAGACTACGTGGCAGGCAAGGTGCTTAAATTTGAACTGCAAGGTCAGTATCTCTCTCCCTAACTCAGGGTGAAAAAACGTTATATATACATGCAAACATCAAAAATCCATTTTTACAAAAATGAGACAATATTCTATTGCCTGTACTCTAAGCTGGTTTTCTCATTTTACTGTATTGTGAACATTTTTCCATAACTGCACATGCTGAACTTTTTAACGTCTGCAGTGTTCAATTATGTGAATCCTACATAAGCAATCCCCAAATGATGTTTTATTATTATTACAAACAGTGGTACCATAAGCTTCTTTCTGGCAGGTATCTTTATGTATTTGTGTATTTCTGCATGTAAATTTCTAGAAGCAGAAACAGTAGATCAAATAGGGCATGTAAATAAAACTTTGTTTATACTCCCCTCACAATGTGGATAACAGGAAATGAATTATATTTCTGAATGTCTCTTCTAAGTGCTGAACATCTTTTCAAATCTAAGTCCAAATTACCAGGTGAGAATCAGGATATGTGCTTCCCAGAGCTGGTTTTAGATTCTGGGTTCTGCCAGTCAACAGCTAGGAAGCCTGGAACCACAGAGCAGCCAAGTCTTGTCCCGTTCCAGACCGTGATTTCTTCCACGTGCCATGACAACACTGTAAGATATTGTTTCTGAAGCCTCCTTTTGCTCTAACATTCCCCAATTGGATTAGTGCTTTAGCTCTCTGCCTTTGTCTTCCTATTTATAAAAAAGGATTTGATTCTTTTGGCTTTCCAGTATTATTAGTTAATGCGCCCGTTAGTTAAGAACTTTCAAACTTTGAAGTGCTAAGTAGTTCCCTTATTTTTCATACAGCAGACAGATTTTTGCTGGATATGGCCTCAAGTGGCCTTGACTTCTAAAAAAAGTTACTGGATCTTTAAGAAAACAAGGTACTTATTGAATCCAGGAGGTTGCTGTGTCTCAGCACTCTGGAGAGGCAGGAGGTGTTTGGGAAGGCTGATCGGGTATCACACCTCTCCTGGGAACCTTGCCTTCCTGGAAGGAGTATTTCCAACCGTACATTCCTTAACAAAGGGATTGTGTGGACGACGACCTCATGGGACACACAGCGTGTACTACATGAGACGCTGACCCAGTCTGTGACTGTGGTGTTTGGAACAAAGTCTCAGATAATACTGAGGCCTTCCATTTCCACTGTGTGTGTCATCATCTCACACACTGTCTCAACATTTCTATGCAGTAGCCACAGAGGGGACAGTTATCCCTGCTGTTAAGATGCAGATGCAGAAATTCACAGAGTGCCGACTTGCCTCGTCTCGTGTCACGGGGTAGGCAGAGCCCTGGCTCCATCCTGCCTGGGCTGCAGTGGGTCCCAGGCACATTTCTCTGAGGTCCCTTTCTGGGGCACCTTTTTAATGGCCGGACTCCTCTTCAGCTCCCTCTCCAGTCCAGACTTACCCAGTCGAGAAGGAGCAACACCTTGATAATTTAAGGGGCACCTACAATCTGCAGTATGGAATTTCTCCGAATTTGGGATCCTGATGATGGTGAGTTTTACTTTCTAAAACACAAGAAAGAAGAAAATTACATGACTAAAAATTATCCTTGGCAGGGAGGAGGGGAGGGTTGTCAATCTGTCTTCACACGCATTGAAGCTGCTTCTGAAGAAAATCCTGCAATGAGCTATAATATCTGGGCCAGAAGAAGCCAGGGATGACTTGTGTATTCAGCTGGAAAGAGGATTTTTATTTTCTGGGGTCCAAAGGCCTGAGCCTTTAGGGCAGACTCCAGATGGGGCCCAGATGCATCAGGAACTAACAGAGCCTCTTGAAACTGGCAAATCAAGATGAGACCATCAGACAGGACCAAGCCCAGACAAAATGGGGAGGAAACTGAAATTTGATGAGTTTTGCTTGCAATCTAGCACGAACACACACACACACACACCTTCTCTCCAGCCCCTTGCTGACCCCACCCCCTCTACACTCAACCTCCCATTTCTCTCAACTGTAGTGCAACAGGTGATGGGCTCAGGTACTTGACAACATTAGGGGCCACTGATTGTTCCTCCTTTGGTGTCACATCTCCCACTTCCAGGGGAGTTTTTGGGTTTTTTGTCTTTTTTCTTACCAGGGACTGGGCATTTGGATTTTAAAAGAGGATTGGATATCCATTGTAGCATAAATTAAGTCAGGAATGGTGGGAGTGGAATAATAGGGGGTTTTCTGATCTTCCAGATAATCATGTCGGTGAATGCCCGTGTGTCAGTGACGTCTGGGAGTTGCTATCAAATAGAAAGGGGGGAGCCAGAACCTGCCCAAGAGAAACTGGGAGTTGCTATCAAATAGAAAGGGAGGAGCCAGAACCTGCCCAAGAGAAACGCCATTGCTTCCTTCCTGCGCAATGACTTCACAGTCTAGAACACCCAGGTAGCAACACCCGGCTAGAGTTCCTGGATCAGCTCTTAGGCAAAAAATCCTTTCTTCTAAGCCAGTGACTAAAAATTATCCTTGGCAGGGTGGGGGGAGGGTTGTCCTTCAGAAGGGCTCAGAAGATTATATTGACCACTTGGCTCCAGCATGGATCTTTGGCAGAGGAAATATCCAACAGTTACAGAGTGTTGGGCTGGGTCCCTGAAAGCTGCCTTTTCTCCACCAGGCAAAATCCTACTCGGTCCTCAAAACCCAGTCTAACATCACCTCCAAGACACCCTCTGGACCTCCTTCAAATAAATTCACTCTGGGCTTCCTCTGTGCTCCTACAGTTCACATCTCAGGGCACATACTGTATTGTAAGCAGCACATAATAAGCCTGTTTTGTCCACTAATCTGTGAGCTCCCTAAGCTCAGGCTTGAAGCCATTTTCATAGCTCTCAAACCTAGCACAGCATCCAGCATTCAGGAAATGCTCAGTGAGCAGAAAGTGAATGATGAATGTGTACTCGCTCTGCCACTCACTAGTCGTGCGTCTTGGACAACTCACTCATCCTCACTGGGCTTATTCAAGTAGATAATACGGATAGTAAAATTTGACCAAGAGAGTTAGTGTGAGATGCAGAAGAGATAAGAAAAATTCTTAATATAGACATGCTACATAATCATAAACTCTGAGAGCTGGGGAAATTCAGGACATCATCTAGTTTCAAAAACGTTAAGCCAAGAACCCAAATCAAGCACCACTAAACAGTATAACCAAAATTGTTTTTTATCCCTACAGTGTTTTGAAAAAAAAAAATAAGAAATTTAAGCCAAGAAACTGTTTCTTCGAGGAAAGCTATCAGGAAAGTCCAATATTTTGGACTGAACCTGTTTTCATAAAAGATCAGTGATCAATGTGAACGTCTCTAGTTGAAGCCCCAGCATACCGTTTCTCTCCTCTCCTCTCTTTTCATTCCCATCCTGGGGTGTAAGGAGTAATTTGAAAACCAACCCTTACTTTTGAGAGAATAAACTGAAGCCTGAAGAATGGGAAAGGATTTTCCCGAGGCACAGGGCTAGCTAGAATTAAAAGTAGACTAGGGAAGGAGTGGACAAAATGGAGAGTGTCCTGCTGTCCAGGATGACGGCTCATTCTTTAGGACACACATGCTTAGTGCATCCCCACATATCATGTTTGATTCTTACCATAACTCTAGGAAGGTAAAGCTATGATGACTTCTGAGATGAGGAAAGTGAGGCTTAAAAAAGTGAATTTACACTGCATTCCACAGCTAGTCATAGAAGTAAAAGTAACTAGTAACTATCATACTAAACAAGTACTGAGCACCTACTATGTGCCAATCACTGTTGTAAGCACGTTACTCTCATTTCATCCTCCAACAACCAGTACTATCATTATCCCTGGCTTTTCAGAAGAGAAAACTGAAGCACAAATTGGTTAAAGGAGCTGGTTCACAAGCCCTGAGCCAGCCTGATTTCACAGAAGCTCTTTTTGCCTTTGAGGTGCTGAACCCAGGTTGCCTATCTCCTAGCCCAGGGTTTTCTCCAGATGCTACTTGCTGTGAAAGAATTCTGAAAGAGTCCTTCCTAGGAGAACACTCTGTTTATTTAGACTTGGTGGCAGAAGAAGGAAGAATCCCATTTGTGTTCAGAGTTCTTTTCAGACTCCATCTGAGACCTCGATCTGGTTCCTTCTGGCACTGACTCGCCCTGGCCAGGGCTGGTGAGTAGCACTCACCTCCTTCTGGATGGATCGGGTGAGAAACAAGGAAACCTCCTCCAGGCTCTGGGGCTTCAGGTCATTCACTGCCAAAAGATGATCTCCATGGCAAAATAAGCATCCCAGGCGTGGGGGACCTTCCCACTGAGCCACACTGCAGGGGGAATAGGGTGTGTGAGAAGGAGCTCGCTGGGAGGGCAGGGCACGTGGGGGACACTACACTCTAAGGTGTGTCACTCTGAAAGAGATGACCTCCCTTTTCTGTTTGTAACTGTGGTCCCCAACGCCTGAGCAGCGGACCAGTAGTGGTCCATGGCCTGTTAGGAACCAGGCCACACAGTAATTAAAATACAACAAACAAAAGGTGGTACCCCACATCCAGGTCACACAGAGGCGAGTGTGGGAAACTTCATCTATATGTATAGCCACTCCCCATGGCTCACATCACCGCCTGAGCTCCACCTTGTGTCACATCAGCCTTGATGGGATTAGATTCTCATAAGAGCATAGGTACTGCTGTAAACCACACATGTGTCTGATCCAGGTTGCACGCTCCTTAGGAGAATCTAATACCCAACCCCCACCCCATATGTGGAAAATTGTCTTCCATGAAACTGGTCCCTGCTGCCAAAAAAAAGTTGGGTACTGCTAGTTTGTAATATTCTTTCCTCTATTACTGCTATGGGAACCTAACCCCTGCTACAAGGCCCAATTCAAATCATATCACCCTTACAAAGTCCTGTCTTCCATGCCTTTGCTATAATTAATCTCTCCTTCTCCTGGTCTTCTATTGCATTTGTGAGTACCTTACTTATTATATTTCATTTTACATATGCTTGTTTGTGTGGCTGTCTTTTTCACCAGGCTATGCGATCCTGAAGTAGGGTACCACTATTTGTTTCTAGTATTTTTAATTTTTACAAACCCGTGTCTCCAAATAAACATAGGGTGCTCAATACGTGTTTACTGGAATAAGTGGGTAGATAATGATTACACAATGAGTATCTAATAAACAAACGAATTAACCAATGAGCAAGCTCAGTCACAGAGACGTCCACAGTTTTGGTCAAGTATTTATTGAGCCTTAGAGCATGGAAAATTTGGAAAAATGGAACTTTATGGTTCTTCCCCACTTAGAACTTAGAAGACTACTAATGTGTAGCATTTACTGTACATTAAAGGTCCTTCTCTTATAAAAATGTAACCTTCCTTCAAAATAAATTACAAAGTCTTTGTAAGAATGTAGTATCAAAAAAACAGTGATTGCCTTGTGTCTGGAAGTCTTAGACCCTAATATGTCTGCCTTTATTATTTAGAACTTTGAATTTTATTAACTTCATCAATGTCATTCATTCTTCAAACACTTGTTGTTCAATGATTGGGAATGATGCCCTTGGACCAGATGTATTCCTGCCCGTTCTCCTTCATCTTTGAGAAGTCAGAAATTGGCTGCTTCTTGGACTCTTGGGTCCTCTTACACCCTTCCTCCCCATCCCAGGCTCCCAAGTGACTCTCCTCAATAACAATACCCTCATTTCTGCCTTGGAGACCTTCTCATAACAACAGTAATATAGCAATCCAAGCCCCCTACTCAATTTTGCCAAATACAGTGTTTCAAGACACAATTATTCTCACCTCTTCCAACTCTAAGTATAATCGATAACAGTCAAATCGCCAACCTACCATATGCGTCCTGCAGCTTCTATGAGCGTGAGATAGTTTATGACATCAGGAGGAGAAAGGAACACATTCAGCTTCTCCAGTTGGCCTTCATCAGGGACGTTGCTATGAGACAAGACGTTGTAACAGTCAGAGCTGGCAACTGGCCCTGGCCCTGAACTATGCTTTCTGAGTACACTTTTGGCCTCTTATTTCTGAGATGATACTTTCCAGGTAAAGGTTGTCCAAAATATTTGGAGAAAAATATAAATTCAAATTTCTGAAAAGAACTCATTAATGTCCTTCCCCACCCTCTTGGGATGTGGCAGTAGGTGGTAGGCAAGAGGAAGGGAGGCAGATAATGGACTAAATTGGTTACATAACTGTCCACATTGGCTCAGTCTGCATAATTCTTTGCAGGAAAAGATTCCATAGAAGAAGACAGGGAGATGAGTAAAAATTCCAATGATCACATCAAAAGCTCTTGGTATTACTTAAAACCTAAATCCCCCTCTCCTAGTTGATAATTAAGCCTCATGCGACTTTGTCTCCATAATCACGCTGATGTAAGAAGCGGGTGAATGCGACCTGGGTCAGTGTGGATCCAGAGTTCCAGGACATGAAAGATTGCCAAAGGAGAATTTGCAAAAGTAGTTGAACATGCTACCCCCAGCCCAGGAATTGCTTTGCCCCAGCAAAAGAATTTATTCACTCTCCTCTAACACAGCATCAATGACAAGGAGAAGCTGGTCAGATTCTTGGCTGACTTGGAGACTTTTAGGAACTGCTTTGAAATTTAAATTCTATGCAAAAGTAGAAAAAGATGAAGAAGAAGAAGAGAAGGAAGAGGAGGAGGAGGAGGAAGCTGCAGGAGCCTGTCAAGTTTTAGAAATTTGAGTTTTACTTGATTAATATGGACAACTGCACAACAGTGAGGGATGCCGACCCCTTCTGGTCACTTGTGGCCTGTGCTTCTGCACTGGCAGGTGAAAGACATGAATCACTGTCTGAGTCTTGCTCTTGCACGTGAGGCCTCCCATCCCGGGTCTCAGGTAAGGTCTGGGGCTCCTCTTTGCCGCCATCCTCAGACTTATGGGATGTCTCTTGGAAAAAACTAGAGAATGAGAAGTTAAAACAAACCCTTTTTTAGCATGTCTATTTACAATTTTCCACGGTGTGTGTCAGATTTGAGTAGCTAGCCGCCATGTGGAAAACTAACAAGGGCTTGAAGTATATCCAACCACCATCAGAATCACAGCCATAGTTAGAATCAGATCCAACAAAATTTCCTTCTGAAAATGGATATGGAATCAAAATAACCCTTTCCAGGGTTTGGAGGACAGAAGCAAGAGTGTGAAAGACATAAATGCAAAATAGAAAATAACTTCCCCAGGGAGACAGAAAATGTCCCGAGGACGTCATCGATGGTTTTCTGTGGGTGGGGAAACCTCTGCCACATTTTCTTGTTTTGTGAACAAGAAATAATATGCTGAATAATAGGCTGCACTTGGTCTGGGGTAATGTTTTGCATCAATTTATCAACTATTAAAATGAACTGACAGTAATTATTCTATGATAGCAGATTAGCTGAAATTAATTTTTTAAAGGGCAGTTTTCCTTACCAGGATTTCATTGACATATAATGACACTCCTTTCTCCTGGAGACCTGGCCTGGACTATCCCATTCAATGGATTCATCAGAAATGTTGGCAGCAATAACATTATCCAGCTATAGACAAGAAGAATACATGTAAAGATACGAGTCTACCCATCAGTCAGGTAGCTTCTTGTTCCTACTGTTAAGGCTCTGGGCCCTGAGATAGTGGGTCTACCCACACCAGATGACCATGTTTCTCATTTGGGGTATATGGACCAACCTAACCACAACCAGCAGACTCTGGGAGACTCAAAGTCAATTTTCTTCTCCTGAATCCCCCATGCTCCTGATACAGGTGTTCTTTCTATTGTATTAAATTGCTGCTTTCTGCTTCATCATTAGACACTTAATGACCTGAGAGCCTTCCCCCAGTCAGTTCTACTCTAGAGTCATGATGCTTGACTAGATCGATGACTCAGGAACAAGGTAGAGCTGGTGTTAGACTACAGTGTTCTCAGGTAGCCCAGGTTGCTAGGTGGGGAGGGGTGTCTAAAGGACTTTGAAAATATGGCTGTTGGGGCTTGGCTCCCATAGCACAGTGGTTACAGCATCGGCCACATACACTAAGGCTGGTGGGTTCGAACCCGGCCCAGGCCAGCTAAACAACAAAGACAACTGCAACAAAAATATAGCTGGGCGTTGTGGTAGGTGCCTGTAGTCCCAGCTACTTGGGAGGCTGAGACAAGAGAATTGCTTAAGCCCAAAAGTTTGAGGTTGCTGTGAACTGTGAGGGCAGCATAGTGAGACTCTGTCTCAAAAAAAAAGAAAGAAAATATGGCTGCTGGAAGGCTCTCAATAACTCCTTCAGAACAAAGACAGTCACTTGCAACAATGATTGTTCAAAATCCCTAAGGCTTCCTAGCAAGTTCACTGCTAACCCATAACTGGAACATTACCTCCAGTCGGGCCAGTCTTCCCATTGTCCCCCTTCCTGTCCCCACGTGCACCTGCTTCCTTCACCTGGAATGCCCCTCTTCTCTTCTGCCTATTGAAATCATGTTCAGGCCTGGCTGACGTCCCACAGCCTCCTCAGCTTGCCTCAGCCACTGCCAAGCTCTCCTTTTTCTGGATTTCTATTGCCTAGTTTTGTACTTTATTTTGTCTTTTAGCTTAGTCTTATCTGCCTTAGAGACTGCATCCCATAAGGTATCCAGCAAATGCCAGGCTTTAACTGGTGCTTGGTACACACCTGACTGGTTGTTTGGACTACCACAAAGGACTTAGTCCCAGGGAACACAAGCACAAACATATTTTTGGGGAAAGAAGGGCTCTGTGCTCAAACGAGCTTAGGAAATGCTGTGCGTTGCATCTGGCTTGGCTATTTATGATGCACCACGGCATACTAAAGGCTCTGAGAATTCTGCTGCTCAGAGGCTTGTCTAACTGCCTTTATCTGGGCCGAGGATGCTTACTCTGCAGAAACCCATGTCACCAACTTGTAGAAAACCCCCAATTTGGGAATGATAAGCCCCTCCACCCCCCTTTTGTTCTCCTATCTCCCACTTGGGCTCTTCTCTCTGCGGTCTGCTGCCCAGGTAGCTGCTAAGGATTAGGAAAGTTAGTTCCGGTTTTGCTACTTCCCACTCTCAGAAGCCATCACCTCCTCTACACTACCTACAGAATGGAGTCAACTCGGCACTCAAGACCCAGCATGATCTGACTCTTCTCTGCTTTATTTCCCACTATGTCATTCGTACACTCCAGGTTCCAGCCTAACTGAACTGCTCACCACACATGCACCAATTGCCATTTCAACCTGACTCTGCTAGAGAAAATCCATCCTTTCTATTGCTTCCTGAGCACTTTAACCATGCCTTTGCTGTCACACTGCCACACAGAGACTGATAAGACTGTCATCTCTGAGGACAGGGTCAATGTCAGATTCATTATTGCAGCCATCATGTCTATAGCATGGCCCAGGGCCAGTGCAGAGAAGGCAGTCAGGAAGGGCTTCCAGTGGATGAACAGACTGATACATGGCACCCCATTTGTCATCCAAGCACCTTTGCTCATACTATTCTGGCAAGAATATAGAAAGACTCCCTACTCTGGGTCTTTGAGTCAATCCCTCACATCCAAATTTAACCCATCAGACAAGGTCAAATGCATCTTTTCCGTGCAACCTTCCCTGGTCTCTTGTCCGGAAGTTAGCTCCTCTCCCCACGCCCCTCATGTAGCCCTGAAGCATCAGTCTTCAGCACAGAGCTCTTTCTATCTTGTATGATAGTCGGCTTACATTCAAGTGTTAGCACCTTGATCACATCACCTGATTCGCCTATGTCCTTATGGACTCCAGCCTAGTGTCTTGCAAATAGTGCATGGCTGGGACACAGTAAATATTTGTATGATGAATGGACAAGGTTGGGGTTACCTCTAAAAGAACACTACGAGGACTAAGGTAGTGACTCTCTTCCTCTGTATCTTCAGTGGTCTCTGAAAGGACGTCATCTGGTAGATGAGCTTGCCTGAATCCTGGAGAATCTATTTCCAGTGAATTCTGAATAAAAGAGAAAAAAAAAAAGGAACTAATTTTTTTTTCTTTGTAAGATATGGAATTAAATCACATGTTTTCCGGAACAGCCATAATAGACTAGTTGGGTTGAAAAGACCAGCAGATCTTCTAAGGTTACATCCAGAAGCCCACACAACTTGAATTTGCCTTTGGAGTCAGGGACACCACTGATGATATAAAAATATAAGCACATCATTCAGGCGTTGTTTTTCCTCTACCATCTGGAACTGTAACTTAGAACAAGTGGTTTTCTCCCGTGGGTGGCGTTCTAAGTCCCTAAGCTCTGCCATGAGTGCTCATCCCCTTCTTTTTCTGGTTATCATCCAATACCATCTGAGAAGGTAATTAACTCAGTGTCCGGGCACTAAATCTTTCCTTTTCCTGCTGGAGATTTCTCTTTTCTGTTCTGCTATCATACTTCTATTGTTTCCATAGCAATGTAATTTGGTTGTCTTGATCATGTGATAGTATAAACTAAAGGCTTCAAGGTGATCTAGGTTCAACTAACTATTGCTTCCCCTCCCCCAACTGATGCACAATACTCTACTACAAAGCGGCTGCTTTGTTTGGCAAGAAAACTGTGATAAGTACAATTTAATTCTTCCAAGAACTATGCCTTAGAGCAAGAGGTTTGGAAAGGACTCTCAATGTTCTCTAGGAGGTCCTTGAAAGAAGGTGACTTAACAAGAAAAAGAAACAGTTGTCTTTGTATCCATCTCTCTAGCTCCAAACTCAGGGAGCCAGATCTAGTGGAGTTGGGGGTAAAGAAATGTTCCCCACTTAATTTAAACAAGCCCCAGCAAGGCAAATGGTACTTTTACCTCGAGCTGGTTGAAACCTCACTGGATCTGAATACATAATGTGAAAAAGCAAAATGACCACTAATGTCGTCTCTGGGGGGAAGGAGATATCGTGAGCGAAAAACTGAAAAGGGGCAGCCTGCCTAAGTCACTGGTGTTTCACGCCACTGTTTCTACTCAAGGAATAACTAAGACGTGCTGTTTGGCCTGGTGAATTTGATATGCTACAGAAAGCTTTTAAAATAGTTGCAGAGCTACTAATTAGATAAAATAGGAGGCTGTGCCTCATTAGATGAGCTCAATGCCCACAGATGGGGGAAAGTCACTGAGTCTCTAAGGGAGGAAATAGTATCCACGCAGGAGAACAAAACCCCTCCGCCAATTTATTACCAATATCCAAACTTGGGAACACGGCAAATCCAAGAAAGCTGAGGGGACAATTACAGGTTGCTTTTAAGAGGAAACTGTATTATATTTTACTTCCTCAAGTGGATTTTATTGGGAATGAAGGTGAAGTGCCATGGAGCTATAGTGACAAGGAAGACCAATCAGGGCAAAGGTAGGAAATTACAAGCTCTCTGTCCCTGACTGTGCAGAGCAGACAGCACAGAGGGAATAGGCTGTGTCTGGGGCATATTCTTACGGAGGGATCTGTGTGCCGTGTGTAGAACAAAGGAAAAAGTTGCCAGACAAGATTTGATTTAGCCGAGGGATTTTAGCACAGTATCCCCAAATGCATGTCAAGAGCGTGCTAATGAGCCAGGCACGGTGGCTCATGTCTATAATCCCAGCACTCTGAAAAGCCAAGGCAAGTGGACTGCCTAAGCTCAGGAGTTCAAGACCTGCCTGAGCAAGAGTGAGACCCTGTGTCTAAAAACTAGCCCAGCATTGTGGCAGGCTCCTGTAGTCTCAGCTACTTGGGAGGCTGAGACAAGAGGATCACTTGAGCCCAAGAGTTTGAGGTTGCTGTGAGCTACAATGCCACGGCACTCTACCCAACGTGACAGAGTGAGACTCTATCTCAACAAAGAGCATCCAAATGAACAAACATGTTGACACGTATTCAGGGCCAACAGTGAGGCTCATCTGTGGCACAGAAAATAAAGTTCATATAGGGTCACTGTCAGGGCGAAGGATCATTGTCAAGGTGGGCGCGGTCAAAGTCAACTGCTAACTGGTAAGATTTTGAAGCATTAGCTGACTCCCAGGTGTGGTGTCTGAGAGGGAAAGAGGTAAGTATGATTACCAAGTCTGGGAGACTGTCCCTCGGAGAGCTAGAGCCAACAGCTTCCCATGTGCTGGAGCCAACAGCCTCTAATGTGCTGGAGCCAACAGCCTCCGATGTGTTGGAGCCAACAGCCTCCCATGTGCTGGAAGGACCAGGGAGAGGGCTGGGATTGGAAGAGGGCTTTTCATCACCCAGGGAGAGTTTCTCCTGCTTACACAAAAGAATGACGTCACCATAGCATGGCTTAGGTCTCACCCAGCTGCCTGCCTCCAGTCTCTCCCCATGGCCATTCAACACTCATATTGCTGGATGGCCAGCATTGAGTCACTCAGACAAGAATCTACCGTCTCTCTCCTATTCCCAGGCTGTTGACAATACTCAGACTGGCCTTCAGAGGTGACCTGACTTTCTCTCAGCCGATCTTCTCAACTACACTCCCTCATACCCTGTCCCCTTGGCTTAATCACTGGAGTCTACTTGCAGGCATGCTGTGCTTTCTCCTCCTTGGCTTTGGCTTTTGCTGTAAGCATAGAACAGCCTAGAAAACATGTTTTAAAAAGAAAGACTACCTAGAGACCGAAGTCCCATCTATAAAAGTCTGAGCTAAGAAGGGACTTAAAAAAATTAGCAGAGGCCCTTTGAAAATGATTAAAAACTTACAGTTATTAGCGCTTACATAAGAGACAGTATATTAAAATGCAAGCAAGATGAAAAACATTTTTATAGAAACCACCCTGGACTTAGTCACTTGAAAGGCAACTGGTTACGTAGCTTGAATAACAATGATCGAAAATACTATGGTTCCAGCTACTATTTTAAAATGCTAAGGTTGATTTTTCCTCCCCCTTCCATGATGAAGAAAATCTCAAGTGTCTGTATTTTAGCTCTCTGGCAAAATGCAAAAATATTTCCCCCCCTTTTTTTTCTTCCTATTGTTAATCATAAAAAAACAAAAACCAACCAGGGGCGTACACATTCTTGCTTATTTGTTCCTTGTATAAACACCGGTTGCTAAGGTGAAAAACAAAAGCCACCATTGTTCCCTGTTGAAGGGGGCTGTGTTCAGGGGCCCTGTTATTTTGTTAGTGATGGAGAGTCACCTCTGTATTCTGATGTGCTGCTTTTACATCCTGGCAAGATGATGACATGAAGGAGACCCAGTCTTTTATCTTCTCCCTGTTGACAGGAATACATTTTCAGCCAACAATGGCACCAATGGCACCTGCGTTCCTTTTGAACCAGAAAGGGAATCTTGTATTAAGATTAGAACAGGCAGGGAGAGCAGGAATCAGGGGAACAAAGATTTTCCCGAAGTAGTTTAAATGGCCCATCTGCCTTTGCACAGCAGAATTATCTCTCATGCCACCTTCATGGGGCAAGTTCAGAGAAACGGGAAGTAAAATAGAAAATAATAGTGGTGATCACAGGGTTTGGAGCTTTTGGCTTTGACACAGATTCCTTTTCTATTCTGAAGCGACCCCCCTAACATGTGGGCTCCATTTCTGTGTAACCATCCAGGTGCGTCTCCCCATAGGGAATGCACATGGTTATGAAGAATGTGCTTGAATGGTTTTGTATAAATCACATCTTCTGTTCTGTTGACTCACATGACAACTTAAAAGAAAGCATTGGGCCCATCTGAAACAGACCAGAGTTCTTCATACTTCAACTTCAGCATTTGCCACCACTCCCCCAACTCCCAAAGCCATCGGCCGCCCCAAACCCATTTGCCACCACTCCCCCAGCCCCTATAAACCCATTTGCCACTCACTGCAGCAGATAAATACTCACCAACAAAGAATCCACTAGGCATCACTGCCGGTACCAGGGCCCTCACTGGAAAACTGGAGACTCCTTGAGGGGTGAGCTCAGTCCCTCCCTAATATATGTACCTTGTACAGAAGTTTGTGTGTTGGATTCTTTTATGTAGAATGCATCTGGGGTGATGGTGACTGTTATGCATTGAATTTTGGCCCCCCTCATTCATATGTTCCAGTTCCAACCCCCCCATACCTCCGAATGTGACCGCATTAGAAAATACGGTTGTTGCTAATGTGATTAGTCAAGAAGAAGTGACATTGGAGTAAGATGGGCTCCTAACCCAACATGACAGGTGTCCTTATATAAAGGGGCAATTTGGACACAGAGACATGCGCACAGGGAGGACACCATGTGAAGCCTGGAGTTATGTTGCCATGAGCCAAGGGAACTGCCTATAGTTAGGAGAGAACATATCTGCCTGGAACAGATCCTTCCCTGGCAGCTTCAGAGGGAGCACAGCCCAACCAACACCTTGATTTGAGACTCTTAGACTCCAGAATAGACAATAACGTTCTGTTGCTCTAAGCCACACAGTTTGTGGTAGTTCATCTGACAGCTCCAGGAAACGAGTACAGTGACATTCCAAAGTGTTTTAACAAGTAATGAAGACTGACAAGACAGGTTGGAGACCCTGTGGCCTGGGTCTCTCCACAGAGCGTGTTTACCTTAAATTGGTTTAGAATGTTTTGTTTTCTGGGCTGATTTGTTCTGTGCACATGCTCTGGATGCTGGCACCACCCTCTCTCACCTGTCATGGCCAATGAGGAAGTATTCCCTGCTAGTCGTTTTGAGGGACATCACCTCATCTGCGTTGCATTTAAACATCTTCTGCACAGTCTGCATCTTTTCCTGGTTACTTATGCCAACTTCTACACTGGAATTTCTGTTTGATACAGACGCAGAGTATGAAATCAATGTAAGTACAAAAATAGAAAGAAAACAAATAAATATTTTATACTGGGAGTCAAGCCCAATAAAACTTAGACCTACCTGTTTGATACGTGTTTTGAAGGTTATCTAATAATTTTAGAAAATAAGTTGGGATTTTGGATTTGGTTTATGATTAATTAGAAATAACTTGGTGGAGCCTACAGTTTAATCCCAAAGTTCCTATTTTGTTTGGATTCCTGATTCCACAAATTATTATCGTTTTCAAGTTTTTTGTACATAATGTTTTAAAGAGAAGACAAAAACAGCTGATCTGAACATTTTCAAAATACATCTTGCTTTTATAAAATGGCAATTTCAGGTGCTCATCTGGTCCACAAATTACATAAATCAAAGGCCTTCTTTACTGAATGCTTCTTTTTTTTTTTTTTTTTAGACGGAACCTCAAGCTATCTCCCTGGGTAGAGTGCCATGGCATCACAGCTCACAGCAACCTCCAACACCTGGGCTCAAGCGAGTCTCCTGTCTCAGCCTCCCAAGTAGCTGGGACTACAGGCGCCCGCCACAACACCCGGCCATTTTTTCGTTGCAGCCATCATTGTTGTTTGGCGGGCCCGGGCTGGGGATTCGAACCTGCCACCTTAGGTGTATGTGGCTGGCGCCTTAGCCACTTGAGCCATAGGTGCCGAGCCCACTGAATGCTTCTTAATTAAAGATTTATCAACTATAACATAGACTATAAAATAAGTATCTTTTACTCAAAGCCTTCACTATTTCAGTTCCTGTTCAGTCACAAATATTAAATAACTCTGAAGCACTTGGTTGCTTTGGTCAGTGATTCAAGTTTCAATTTGCACACAACTTGTGTGCAAATTTGACTTCATACCACTAGTTATAAAAGTTTTCTCGCTTGGGCTCGGTGACCGTAATACAGTGGTTATGGCGCTGCCAGCCACATACACCAAGCCTGGAGGGTTCAAACCTGGTCCAGGCCAGCTAAAACAACAATGGCAACTGCAATAAAAAATAGCTGGGCATGGTGGCAGGTGCCTGTAGTCCCAGCTACTTGGGAGGCTGAGGCAAGAGTATTCCTTAAGCCCAAGAATTTGAGGTTGCTGTGAGCTGTGACCCCACAGCACTCTACCCAGGGCGATACCAGGAGACTCTGTCTCGAAAAACAAAAAACAAAAAACAAATTTTCTTCCTTGGATACACACCGATCAATTTCAATGGACCCTCGCTGGTGATGGTCTTTGTAGTAGGAAAGACTGAAGCCCTTTTCTCCATTCTTTGACAGAACAAAAAACCGCTTTTTCCAAGAGGTCTGAAAAATCAAAAAGGTTCTACATCTTGGTTAAATCTCAGAGGAAAGAGAGAAATTTTAAAAACATTCATGAGGCAAGTGGGAGGCTTGTTAAATCATAGTGAATACTTACCGCAGAGAAGAAAAGCTGAGGAGGTGGTGATTTAATAAAGTAATCCTGTTTGCAGACTTCATTTTCATAATAAAATGTAAACGGTTTGCCTAATAAAAGAGAAGTGAACAGGACCCAGTTTGTCCTCCCTTAATTTCTGAAAAGAATTGCATTAATTGGAAAACACTGTTTATCTCTGAAACAGTCCTCAAATTATTCAGTTATTGGAAAGTACACCTATAATAACCCAAGAAAACAAAGAACCCAGTGTGTAATTCTTATTTATCTACCATGTGAGGCCTTCATTCAGACAATATTTAAAAGCACCTAATTCAGCTCACACCGTCTGGCTCTGTTTCTGAAGTGCGCCGTTGGCTCTCTGGGTGTAAGCGATGATTTGTCTCCATTTCCATTGCAAAAGCATGATAATTCTGCATTGCCCTTTGGCTTAACAAACAAATGAAAACCACCTGCTATTAAAAATGAAGTGGCAAAGAGCTATTTGGGGAGGCCAGGGGGCAGGTGGAGTTGTTACAGACGCTGGGAAGGAGGGAAGGTAAGGACAGCTGCCTCCCCGTTATTACTGGGTGGGCACCATCAGAATAGTTCCAACAGCCATATTACCAAATCCTGACTGTTTTCACTTAATAAGGAGGCTTTAATTTTTAAAGTAAAGGCTGCCCCATAAAGAAAGATGGAGACTTTACCTCCTTCATATTTACATGGATGGAGCTGGAGAATATTCTTCTAAGCAAAGTATATCAAGAATGGAAGAAAAAGTATCCAATGTACTCAACCCTATTATGAAACGAATCTATAGCTATCGTAGGAAAACTATAACCCAATTTTAGTCCAAGAATACGGGGAAAGGGGAAAGGGAGGAGAGGATGGGTGGAGGGAGGGTGATTGGTGGGAACGTGCCTATGATTTATCCCATAAGGGTACATGTGAATCTTACTAAATGTGGAATATAAATGTCTTAACACAACAACTAAGAAAATAACATGAAGGCTATGTTAACCAGTTGGATGAAAGTATTCCAAATTGTATATAGTAACAACCCGCTGTACCCCATGATAGTATTAATGTACACAGCTATGACTTAATAAAAAAGAAAGAAAGAAAGAAAGAAAAGGCTGCCTTTTCCAAAACTAAGGAGGGGAAAACTGAAACCTACAGCCTGGATGGGAAAGCAAAACCAAGCTCAAAACAAATAAAGCAAACACACACACACACAAACCCCAAACTGAAACCAATTAATTTAACATTAATTGTGTTTTTCAAAATGATGAAAGTAGTACATATTTATTATAGACATTTTGGAAAATACAGAAAAGTATAATACTGCCTATAATCTCAACACTAAGAGAGGCAGCTAACATTTTGGAAACCTATTTATTTAACCATTTTTAATTGCAGGTGGTTTTGTTTGTGTCTGCTTAACACAAAGGGCAACCCACATGGTCCCCCTCAAGTATTCAACAATACTGATCAATACACGTGTGTGCTGAAACTACCTGAGGCCAGAGAAAGAACCAAGAAAGACTTAGAAGAACAGGGTTGTTTCCAAAAACCTTAACTGCCACCTCAAGGACAAAGCTCAAGATTTATAGGAATGTAAAAATATCCATGACCTGACAAGGCAAAATTTGCAATGTCTGGCAATCAAAACATAACCAAGCCTGCACAGAAACAGGAGACATGCCCTGTAATGAGGAGACTAACCAATCAATTAAAACAGGCCTAGACCTGACACAGGTGTTAGCCCTGGCAGAGGTCATTTTAAAAGTTATTAAAATAGTTATTATTGCCGTATTTTCACGAAGTTAGGCAGAGACATAGAAGATATAAAAAAGAGCCTAAGTGAAATTTTAGAGATGAAAACTACGATGTCTCAGGAAAAGAAAAAAAAAAAAAGCACTGATGGAAATGAGAGCAAAATCAGATTAAATATTGTAGAAGAAAAGATTAATGAACTTGAAGGCATAGCCATAGAGACTTTCAAAATAAACAAAGAGTGAACAAAAAATTCAACTTGTGATTTTTCTCAGTTTAAGCTTTAAAAGCTCCTAAACAAAAAAGCAAAACACAAACAAAAAAAAAAACTTAAAAAGAGCACTGGTACACTATGGACAATTTCAGGTGGCCTAATCCACAAGTAATAGGAGTCACTGAAGTGAGAGAGGGAGACAAAAAAAAATCCAAAGAAATAATGATGAACATTTTACAAACATTAACGATAAACCTAGAGATTGAAGCAGCTCAAGGAAGCCCAACACCAGGTAAACAGAGGAAAGTATGCCAAGGCACATCCTGATCAAATTGCTAATACCAAGGACAAGGGGAAAGAAATCTTAAAAGTAGCCAGAGGAAAAGAAAGACATGATATGAACAGAACAAAAACAAGAAGCAAATATACTGATCTCTCTTCAGAAACAATGCAAACAAGAAAGAGTGGAACAATATTTAAAACAATGAACAAATACTATCATTCAAACTTTATACTCAGCAAAAATGTCTTTTTAAAATGAAGGCAATTTCAAGATAAGGGTGAACATAGTCAATTGCACATGAACTTAGGTCTACCCTGCATCAAAGCTGAAGGAATTCATCACTAGGAGGCTTGAACTGTAAGCAATGCTAAAGGAAATCCTCCAACCAGAGGGAAGTGATATCAGATGGAAATCCGAATCGATACAAAGGATGAAGGATACGGAAACGGTCGCTACAAGTGTGAATATTTGTAATTTTTTCCTTACTATTTAAAACATTAAAAAATCAATCGATTGTTTCAACAAAAAGAATAACATTTATTGTGTGCCTGTACAAGTCAGATGTATTCCAGTGGTAGCATAAAGGCCAGCAGTCATAGAGGTTGAAGGGGTAGGAAATACATTGTTGTAAAGCTCTTATATTATATGTGAATTCGTATGATAACTTGAAGTTAGACTGTAATATGTTAAAAATGTGTTTAAACCTAAAGGAATCACTAAAATAACGAAACAAATAAGCCAGCAACAGAGATAAAACAGAATCACAGAAAATCTCAGTCTAAAAGAATGCAAAGGGAAGTGCCTGTGGCTCAAAGGAGTAGGGCGCTGGCCCTATATACTGGAGGTGGTGGGTTCAAACCCAGCCCTGGCCGAAAACTGCAAAAAAAAAAAAAAAAAAAAAAAAAAAAGAATGCAGAAAAAGGGGAAATAGGAAACAAAGAGCCAATGAGACCAATAGGGAATGAATGGAGCAAGGGAGGCAGAGAATAAATAACAATACGATACACTCATACCTGACTGTGTCAAATGGTCAGTGTCAAATGGTTCAATCACTATGGAAAACAGTTCCGGGGTTATTCAGAAAGTTAAAAACACAGACTTATCATATGACCCTTCAGTTCAAACCCTGGGTATATATGCCCAAAAGAATTGAAACAGGGACTCAGACAAGTACATGTATGCACATGCTCATAGCGGCATTGTTCATGATAGCTTGAACTCAGGAATTTGAGATCAGCCTGTGCAACAGTGAGACCTTGTCTCTACTAAAAAGAGTAAAATTAGCAGGGGATGGTGGCAGGTGCCTGTAGTGCCAGCTGCCTGGGAGGCTGAGGCAAGAGGATCACTTGAGCTCAAGAGTCAGAGGTTGCTGTGAGCTATGACACCACAGCATTCTACCCAGGGTGACAGAGACTCTGTCTCAAAAATAAAGTAAAATGAAATAAAATAACTTATGCATTTTACTGGATATCAGTTGTAATAACCTATAACAGAGTTATTTAAAAATATGACCAACTAAAATAGAAACCTGACCATGCCACTTCTACGCTCAAAATGCTTTAGAGGTTGCCTGCATGCAGTGTCCAAGTCAGGCGTGATATGGCGCCATCTTTCTGCAGCCACATCCTCTATTTTCTCCATCCTAACTCATAATCATACTCTGCTCTGACATATTCTGCCTTTAAACCACTTCATTGCTTTTGCTCATACCGTCCCTTCCGCTGAGACATGCTCTCTTTTCCAATGTCTTTATTTTTAATTTTTATTTTTTTAAAGACAGAGTTTCTTTTTGTTGCCCAGGAGCTCAATGGCTATTCACAGGCTCAAGATCTTGGACACAAGTGCTTATCCCACCTTAGCCTCCCAGGTAGCTGAGACAATAGGTGTGCACTACTATGTTTGGCTAATTTTTAATTTTTTTTTATAGAGATAGATATCTTGCTATGTTGCCCAGGCTGATCTCGAATCTTCAGGTGATCCCCCTACCTTAGCCTCCTAAAGTTCTGGGATTATAGATGTGAGCCACCAGGCCTGGGTTTAATCTCTTTTAAATTCCTACTCATCCCATTGGGTCTAGCTCAAACATCTTCTCCATAAAACGTCTCTGGATCCCCATTAGTACTTACATGTTTTTTCTTCTTCAGACTCCATAGCATTTTGTATTTATTTCATGATTCCTATCATAGTCTGACTGTATGTGCTGACACGAACTTCCTAGTACAGCTGCTTGCTTAACTTCCCAGCAGGATTACTAACTCCTTGCAGGTAATAGCTCTTATCAATGAATCTGACTCACTAGTAATGGGTGCTATACAAATATTTTCGAGTTTAATTAGATAATTTAACTGCCTTTATCCTAAATTCAGCTCTTCTAACCACTCACCTGCACTGACAAGAACATTTGAGTAATATACCCTGAGCTACCTCATAATAAGCCCCGATTCTAGGCAGCTTCTTTAAGCGGGAGTTTTATGTAAAATTAAGGAAATGTTTTCCAGTACATGCTGGGTCATAGTTTGTGCTGTAAGTACCACCTTCAAGCAACAGAACACTTTGGCCCATGAAAATCAGAAAATGCTGTATTTCTAGATGGGTAAACGCATGCATACACAACAATTAACTGAATCCAACAGTTCTTGCTATATTCTCCAAATCCCTGTCACAGAAAGCCACCCATTATTCCCACTGAAACCAATTTCTGTATCCTGGTTAGCGTGAAGGGACTCATTGGTCATTTTCAATACAAGGACTTCTTCTGAAATTATGCCTGTTGGGTACCTGGACTCTTCTGAGGTTTGGGTTCCATGATGGCTGTCTGCTCTCACCTGTCAAAAATAAAGGTTAAGCATCAGTTAGTCCCCAGACGACAGTGCATATGCTTCCTTGATTAGCCACTGAGTCACTGAGCAACTTAACGTTGATGAGAAGGGTTAGGGGTCTCCCCTTCCCATTCTTTCTTTAATATTTTCCTCCCTGCCCCCAAGGGAGGACGAATCCAAGCCCCTCATGCAGTGGAGGCTGTGCGGAGGTGTCCGACGCAGAGACGGCTGAGGAGTTGCCTTCCTTGCACCCTCCCTGTACCTGCTTCATAAGTGGCTCTGACAGGACAGCAGCATGAAAGAACAGAGATGAGGACAGGGCAGCGGGCAGAATGCCGTGGAACAAATACAGCTACTGGCTGAGAGGAAGCCCAAGACCCTCTCCATGCCAGAAGCTCACTTTCTCCAGAGGAAAACTTAGGACCTAGGATCAGGCCACTGTTGTTCTTCAACTGCCTCAGGCACCGAGTGGGCCCTCCTCAAGGCTGCCAGACCCTGGGGGCTGAGGCTGAATCTGAGAGGCTGAGTCCTCTTCTGGACAGCTGCTGGTGACCCAATGACCAACACAGGGTGGAAGAGGAAGAGAAGGGGACTCTCACAAGGAAAGGGTTGTAGGGTGGGGGAGATCTTTGAAACCAGGACATGTTGGTGGCTAACTTATTCCTAAGTTAGTAAGACTTGAAAGATAGAAGGCCCTGGGGAACCGTGAAGAAGATGAAGATGGCGGTGGCCAGGACCAGGGTCCTGAGAGTCCTGGGAGTACGATGGCTGCAAAGAGCAGCCCGGAACATGGGGCCGTTAGGTGCACGGACAGCCTCCCACATGACGAAGGATACGCTCCCGGGGACCTATCCTAAGCCGCCACTGCCAAGAAGTAGAATATACGTGTAGAAGACTGCGAGCCTTACCCAGACGATGGCATGGGGTATGGTGATTATCCAAACTCCCTAACCGCTCACAGCATGAGAGGGATCCATGGTATCACTGGGACCACTCAGACCTGGGTTGAACTGGGGTGAACCGATACACTGGGACCCAGACATGTATGTCAGGAACCGTGTGGACACGTCACCCAAACCTGTTTCTTGGAATGTCATGTGTAAGCAACTCTTTGGCTTCGTGGCCTTCATGATTTTCATGTTCTGAGTTGGGGAGATGTACCCCACCTACGAGCCTGTGGGGCCAAAGCAGTATCCTTATAATAATTTACACCTGGAGTGAGGGGGCGATCCTACCAAAGAGCCTGAGCCGGTGGTTCACTATGAGATCTGAAGAGGTTTCGTGGGCTTTTGTGCTAACTAGGACTCCCTCTTTCCTGGAAACTTGACCCTATTGAAATCCCTAATAAAATTTAGTGCTGTGAAAAAAAAAAAAAAATAGAAGGCCCTGACAAGGGAGGAGCCAGGGTAGCTCCAGATAAAATGGGTTGGGGGCAGAGGTCCCTCGCCATTCAACTGACATGTCATTCCTTCTCTTGGTCTTCAGCATAAACTCACTCATTCCTCCCCAGCAGAGATGACTCACAGCAATACTTTAATCACATATATGTGTGTATGTGTATATATGTGTGTGTGTGTATGTAGATATATTATAGGTGATTTTTAAACAGATAGGAAAGTCTTAAGATTAAGACAAGTTCTTAAAGTATACATTTGGTACAGCATATAGCAACTCTTTGAAGACTAGTGGGGACCTTTCCTGGACTGTGAAATCACATCTACTCTAGGGAAAGGTTTTTTTTCTCTTGAGGCATGCATAATAACAAGAGTGATTATCTGAGGCAATTGTAACTTCTCTGGGGCCTCCTAAGGCATCTGTTGAAGAAGTGTTGCCCTTAGCCCTTGCCTGGTATAGCTGGCACACTCAGCTCCGTGCGGGGAACTGTAGTGCTTGGGAAAGATGCCAAGCAGTTGCGGCCAAAGGCCTTTGTTTCCTGGAAGAGCAATTCTGTATAAGGAAGAAAAAAATAACCTACTTCAAACCTTGCCCACTCCCTGAAAGTCATGGACAATACAAGGAAACAATACCCCTGAGATTCTTTATCAGATCCAAGAGGTGCTTTCAACGTCAAGGTTTTCACTGACTCAAGAACTGGGGACAAGTCATTTCTTCCCACCCATGCTGTGAGACTCCCCTCCCCCTGCAGCATTTAGCCTCCTGAGTAGTGGTGCTCAAAGATCAGATCAGTGTACTGTGCCCAAGAGATTAGCTGTGGGTGACATATTTTAAAGCAATATGGTTCACTACAAATGATTTGGGGACTATTTTTGTCCAAAAGTTCCCAAATAATTTTTTTCTAGATGAAATATTTAATTATTTTCAAAGCCTATACAGTTTAAAAATTGCACTTGCCTACATTATTTCTTTTGTGTTTCAGAACTGTCCTGTTCTGAGATAGCTCTTTTTATAAATAAAAACACTGGGTGGAGGCTAATGCCTAATCCTAGCACTCAGGGAACCTGTAATCCTAGCACTCTAGGAGGCTGAGGCAGGTGGATTGCTTGAGCTCACAAGTTCTAGACCAGCCTGAACAACAGTGAGGCCTGGTCTCTACTAAAAATAGAAAAACTAGGTGGGCTGACACCTGTATGTAGTCCTATATACTCAGAAGGCTGAGGTAGGAGGGTTGCTTGAGTTTAGGAATCTGAGGTTGCTATGAGCTATGATGCCACAGCACTGTACTCAGGGCAACAGACTAAGACTGTCTCAATAAAAAAAAAGAAGAAGAAGAAGAGAGAAAAAAAAACACAAAAAAACCTGCATTGGAGAGAAGACTGAAGTGACTCACCCTTAGGTCCCCTGTCAGAGACTACCCTCTGCCGCCACCACACGCAGCACCTCACTGATGTTCATGGACACCTCAACCACATTCATACTCCCTGTGCACAGCAGATGGCAAAGTTTGCCTTGGAGGACATCTCTGGTTATCCTTGTGCTTGTGATGGGTCCTGAGTCACGTGTGGGGATCACTTCTGCCTCTTCTCCCCACCCACCATAAAATGAGATGACAGATAAGGCAGTGGGGTGTGGTGATTTAGAATATTAACTCTGGGGTCTGGGGTTCAATCTTATCTCCACTAATTATGAGAGCGGTGACCTTGGGGACACTGCAGTACCTCTCTGTGCTTCGTTCCTACCTCTGTAAAATGGAGGTCATACTATCACCATGCTCTGAGGACTGCTGCAAGCAACACTTGAGATAATCTATTGATGAGCCCTCAGTATACAAGAGGAGCTTGGTAAGTGAAAATCCCTAAGTCCTTTCCAGCTCAGATATTCCATGATTGTTTCCTGATGGCTAGAACTCACTAGTACTTAATCTATTCCAGGAAGTTCTATACAATATGCATATAATTAATATGTACAAACATATAATGAGTTCACATACACTATATGAAATCTCATCAAATTCTCATAACAATACTATAAAGCTTACGCTATTTAAAAAATCATACAATACCCATTTGCAGATAATAAAGTAGTTATTAGCAAGATTAAACACCTTGCCTTTGAGCACATATTTTAAGAGGCAGAGCCAGGACTCTAACTTAAGAGTTGATCTTAACCGTTTTGATCTTCCTCCTATCTGAGAAAGAATTAAATCTTTCCATGCATATCTCTTCACTGTCCCCAAACAAACAAAACCCCATCCAGTTTAGTGCTTTGATCTTATTAAGGAGAATCTCCCACAATCATGGCCTAACCTGTTCATTGTAACATTATTTGGAATTTGATGGGTGTGATTTATTAAGTGGTCCTATTTCCCTCTGACTGGGGGTCCTATTTCCCTCCCTATTTCCCTAAGCTTAAGAAGCTTATCAAGAAAGAGCCCGAAATAGTGATATTGTTCCTCTGAAAAAATTTCAGTTTTCAATTTTGCCATTGATCAAATCATTAAAATGTCCAAAGTGGTTTACAGATTCAATGCAACCCCCATCAAAATACCAACATCATATTTCACAGATCTAGAAAAAATAATCCTAAGCTTCACTAGGAACCAAAAAAGAGCCTGAACAGCCAAAGCAATCATGAAGCAAAAATACCAAATTTGGAGGCATCACATTACCTGACTTCAAATTATACCACAAGCCTTTAGTAACCAAGACAGCGTGGTATCAGTATAAAAGTAGAGACTTCGACCAGTAAAACAGAATAGAGAACTGAGAAATAAAACCACCTATGCCAAACCAACTGATCTTTGAGAAAGCAGACAATATACACCAGGGAAAGGAAGTGCTATTCAATAAATGGTGCTGGGAAAATTGGATAGCAACATGCAGAAGAATGAAAAAGATACCTGTTTCTCACTGTATACATAAATCAATTCAAGATGGATAAAAGACTTCATAAGGCACACAACCGTAAAAATTCTAGGAAAAAACATGGAAAAAACTCTTTTAGACATTGGCTTAGGCAAAGAACTTATGACTAAGACCCCAAAGGCAAACACAGCAACAACAAAAATAAATAAATGGAACTTAATTAAATTAAAAAGCTTCTAAACAGCCACTGAAATAGTCAATAGAGTGAATAGACAACCTACAGAGGGAGAACACTTTCACAAACTGTGTATCTGACAAATGACTGATATCCAGAATCTATAAAGAACTCAAACATATCAGCAAGAAAAAACAAACAACCCAGCAGAAGACCTAAATAGAAGTTTTTTGAAAGATGAGAGACAAATGGCCCATAAACATATGAGAAAGTCCTCCACATGCTAATCATCAGGGAAATGCAGATTAAAACCACAATGAGTTACCACCTTTCCCTGATCGGAATGGGCGTTACTAAAAAGTTAAAAACAATAGATGCTGCTGTGGACGCAGAGAGAATGGAGCACTTATATACTGTTGGTGGGACTGCAAATTAGTACAACACTATGGAAAGCAGTACGGAGATTCCTCAAAGAAACACATTTAGACCTACCATTCGATGCAGCAATCCCAGTATCTACCCAAAGAACTTGCACTCAAATGTTTATCATAGAACAATTCACTATTGCGAAGATGTGGAATCAACCTAAGCACTCATCAATTCACGAGGCAATGAAGAAAATGTGGTGTACATATACACCATGCCATAACAAGGAAGGAAATAATGTCATTTGGATGGACCTGGAGACCATTATCCTAAGTATCTCAGGAATGAAAAACCAACACCATGCATTTTCACTAATAAGTGGGAGCCAAACAATGGGGACACACAGGCACAGAGTGATATAAAGGACATGAGAAACCAAAAAAAGGAAGGGGAGGAAGAGGGTGTGGATTAAAAATTTACCTGTTGTGTAATGAACACTATTCTGGTGACAGACACAAACGAAACACCCTGCCTTAAGCTTTATGCAAGGCACTTATCTAACACAAAGACTCGTTCCCCCTTAATTAGTAAAATAATTAATTAAAAAATCTTCTAGATCACCACAGCCTTGAGAACCCAAACCAGTCACACCAAGCAGTACTTACTGGAAGCCAGGAGGTCATAGGGCCAGTGTTCAGGAAAGCGCTCTGTCCCTGCGTCTCCTGAACTAACCCCTGCTCTCTCTGAGCTCTGGTGCTAGGGTGAAGATGAAGCACAAGCTTTCTCTGCAATCCGAACCAGCAGGAATTTCCCCAACTTCTACTCTTGGGAAGATTTTACTCTCTCCCCAAATTGAAATGGAAGCTGGTACCCACGAGGAAGTCCTGGGTTTTCATTCTTGTGGTTTGGCACTGGACTGCCTTTAGTGTTCCAGCTGTCTAGCACCAAAAACTGAAAGCAAATAAATAATGAAATAAATAATTCCTGGCAGACTTTGGACCACAGTCACAATAACTCTCATTGAGAGCAACACAACCTACTCTTGACCTCCTGTAAGTGACTGCTATTGAAAAAAATCCCTTTGCTTCCCACCCATGCTTTATCTTACCAGTGTTTTAGGTAGGATTCCATACCGGATGAAGAAACAAAACACACTTGTACATGCCAGTGGTTTCCAGGAAGGGTTGCTCATTCATCCATAACAGAAGTGTTGTCATCAACATCGACAGGGTGGTACTGGACATGGTCTCCTGCATAGCCTCCCAAGAACTCTTACCAATAAGTAGGCCAAGCCAATGACCATTTTTACATCTGCTGGGTGGTCTGGTCACCAAAGGGTCTTAGGAATAGTCTCATTCGTATTACAAATTGTTGGGGGTGAGGAAGAAGTGCTGGTGAATGTTATCTTGCCTTTGGAATTGAAAGTACAGAATTTTAATCTTTATTATCTTCTTTGGGGTCACTGGGCTAAAACCAGTTCTGCCACATATTGCTCGTGTGGTCTTGGCAAGTTCCTTAAGTTCTCTTTCTTTGCAGACTGGGACGAATAATACTGATCCTGCAGAGTCTTTTTAAAAATTAAGGGAGACATCACAGATAAAGAGCATCTAGAACAGTGCCTGACCCACCACTAGCATTTGACAAGTGTTATTTCTGTTTTTCTCTTTTGTACCCTATGGACGGTACAGATATTATTGGCGCCTTTACTTAGCCAACCTAGCTGGACTTCAGGCATGCGAATATTATTAATTTATTCTTCACTTCCTGCACAGGACTGGTTTTGCTTGATTTATGAGAAATGGTTTCTTATAATGTATTTCCTGGATGTTGCTTTAAGCCAGCTTTTGACTATTCTGGAAATAGTATTTAGTATCTTTACATCTGGTCTTTAATCAGATATTAGTTGTAGCTTTACATTTCACTTACTTGGGAAATACAAGGGTATCAACAGCCCCTCATTGCAATATAGAGACCTAAGTAAAAAGACAAAGAGGAAAAAATTATTGGAAGACTTGTGTTCCTTTGGAAAGAATACTTATAAAACAGACGATGGACTGTCCATCACCAACCTGTTCATCTATCCATCTATCTATTTACCACTCACCCATCTAACACACCCTGTTCCAGGTTTTTTGTCTTATTTTCTCAAGAGTATTATAAAACTCTTTGGAGAAGAAACCTAATTACATATCTCCACAAGTGCCTAGGAAAATTGATAACAATGAAGATACAACCTGCAAAATAAAAACTTAAAAGCAAACAAAAATTGACCCAGATGCCAAATACTAAACTTGTGGAACATAAATATACCTAGGAACTATGAGCATAGTTTTTAAAAATTTTCTCCAAAGACATGTAAACCAAGTAGCCATCAAATATACCTGTTGCAATGAGCAGTCACCTGCTCATTTGAATGATCAGGATGAGTTAGTCCATGACTTGGCTAATTGTGCTTCTCTATCACCAAAGTTCTCTTTAGGTCTGCTTCCCCTTAACCAAAACACACAAAAAAATTTATGGGGAATTTTAATTTTATATAGAATATCTCCTTTAATCTCAACGATCTTGCAGTACAAATACTATTATTCTTAATTTTAAAAGGAGGAAATTGAAATTTAGAGAGTTCAAATAACTTGCTAAAGACCATGCAACTAGGATGTGATTGACAGAAGTCAAAGGGTTGTCTGTCCTAACTCTGAAGCCTGCATGTGCTCTTTCATATCCTACACCACATGGGTCCTGGACTATGATCAGATAGCCTGGGCTTCTGGCCTGCTCTGCTAATGACTGACTATGTGACATTGTGTAGGTTGCCAGACTTTTTGTCCCTTCCTCAATGAGCTCTAAGTAGTACTTATTCAGCTTTGATTATAAATATGGCCTTGAATCCAAGCTAATGATGTATCAACGTGCAGGTGGTCTCACTGCGTGCTCCATGCTCTCTGTCCACATGGATAGTAAATATGTCCTTGTCAATGACACCAGTAAAGGAGTGACATGAATCACATCACATCAAAGCATCCTTACTGTACCTCTTCTCTGGAACAAAGAGTTCAGGCAAGTGAAATGAGGAGAGAGATGTACGCAGGAAAAATTTATAACAAGGGTGTATTTTAAATTGTGTTCATATGATACCAGACAGAAATTTATTTTCTATCATTTGTTTGGTAGTGAACTGAATCGTTTTATGGTTGTAAAGAGAAAGGAACTTATTAATATAAAGTATTTTATATGACGTTATATGATTCCATGACTGAATTTTGAAATTGTGACTTAGGATTGCTTTGGGCTGCAAGTAAAAAAGAGACACTCAACAATAGTAGCTTATAATTTATTTATCATACATTATGCAAGAAGTCTGGAGGAAAGCAGTTCCAGAGGTAATTTGGCAACTGATGTTAGAACACTGAGGTTTT
Source organism: Otolemur garnettii (assembly GCF_000181295.1). Taxonomy (NCBI): domain Eukaryota; kingdom Metazoa; phylum Chordata; class Mammalia; order Primates; family Galagidae; genus Otolemur; species Otolemur garnettii. The sequence continues at coordinate 8,003,334 of NW_003852416.1, forward strand.
TTTCCTTTCTTTTTTGTTTTTGAGAGAGTCTCACTATGTTGCCCTTGGTAAAGTGCCATGGTGTCACAGCTCACAGCAACCTCAAACTCTTAGGCTTAAGCAATTCTCTTTCCTCAGCCTCCCAAGTAATTGGGACTATAGGCACCAGGCTTTTTTTTTTTTTTTTTTTTTCAGTTATCATCATTTAGCTGCCCCGGGCCCGGTTTAAACTCGCCAGCCTCAGGGCATGTGGCCTGGCACTGTAACCCCTGTGCTATGGGCGCTGAGCCAAGAACACTGAGTTGATGTCTCTGACTTTCTTGGGCTTTTCCATATGGTTGTAATTTGGCTGCCATGAACATCATGTTTTCACAACACAGCAGGGAAGAATTGGGGGGAAATGAACATGCTCTTTATGTGCCCTCCACTTTGAGGAGGAAAATTTTTCTATGAGGCCCAAAGAAGACTTTCTGTTACATATGATTGGGTTGGTAATATGTCACTTCAAGGAAATGAAGTGACATTATCCAAAAGCAAATGAGATGTCATTGGCTTGGACCAATCATGATTATTTCTCTTGAACAAGATTAGGGTTCCGCGAGCCAAGGGGAGGAGAATGGCCCCTGCTTCCCTCTCTGAGATCACCTCTCACCACGTGCTCACTGCTGGCTTCTGCATCCTAGGTACCTTGATCTCTATACCTGCTGTTCCCTCTATTTGGCCTGCTCTCCTCCTGTCTCTTCACCTGGCTAACTACGACTCATCTTTCAGAACTCACTCAAACATCAATTCTCAGTGATCCTTCTCTTCCTCATACAAGGCCAGATTCTCTTATGACACAGTGTTATTGTGAAGTGCTAACTTCAGAACACATTTTGCTATTTGTAATTTTATATTCATTTGTCTGATTATTCAATTCATACTTGTTTCTTCCTCTGCAAGTGTTTCTGATACATTAGGATTAATACTATGACTGTTTCTTTTGACCAGTGTATCCCCAGTAGCCAGCTCAGATGCCTACCCCACTCTTTATTTATTCTATGCCTACTATATTCCATGTGTCATATTAAGGATAAGTAGATAAATGAAAAGAGGGGAGTCTTCTGAAAGTTCACGATTTGGCTAGGGAGACCCCAAGGGAACTAACCCTAATTCTCCAATGGTCATGACTTCTACTTCACTCTTGTGCTCCATTCCCATGGCCACACTCTGCACCTTGGAATAACCATCTTTGTGTGACTCCAGTATCTCGCTTTTCAACTACGACCTCCCTTTCTTCTATACTTTCCATTTTCTCACTTCAGCTTCTCCAGGACTTCAAGATTCCTATGTCTTACTCCTTTTTTCAACATGTCTGCTGTGCTCCGAGTCCTTTTTTTAGCTAAAACTGCCATTCCGTCAGCCCACTGCAAAAGGAGATGAGGCAGGTTAAACTTTGCACAGGAATAACCACTAACCCTAGGAGTGGCCCTCCTTGGCTGGCTGGAGACAGAGGGAGTGGCCTGACACAAAGAACTTTGCTCAGCAGAGGCAATGGCAGCCAGCCAAGCCCCATTAAAATCCTTTCTTTCCTTTGCTTCTAAGTCCTCTTCTTAGCCTGTTCTCGTCTGTGCTGCTCTAGTTCCTCTGCTTCAATTTGCTTACTTCTGTACCTGTGGGTGATCCTTACCTTTCCCAATCCTCTGAGTTCCTTCCTTTGATGTTACATTTTCTCACTTTGCAAGTATTTCCCAATGTTGGAAGTACCGCAAGTTTACTGAGGTTGGTGACCATCAATTTGGCAAGGTTCTTCTCTGCCAGATGTGGGATTTTCTCTAGTGGCCTTTCCTGGTTTCGGAAAAGACATGGGGGAGCCAGAGACTCTTCATTTCAGATTAGCATTTTTACTGGGGAGAGGCCACAGAAGGACCCCAGAACAAAGGAGTTTAGGACTTCTGGAAATAGTGGTCAAAATGCTGAACCATGGAATCAGAGAGGCATAAGGAGGGAAAAGAAAAGGAGGAATAAAGGAAATAAGGAGGTAAAGGAGAGGAGGGAGGGTTCCTGGGGAGGAGGCCTGGTGAGGTGTACCATCAAAGGCAAATGGTATGACCTGGCTGGAGGGGCACAAGGTGGTGCTTGGAGAAAACAAGGTTAACCAAGTAATCTTGAAAGCATAACAATTGCAGGGAGCAGGGGGCTGAGCAGCTTAATGTAGGTGGAGGTTGTGTAGGGATGGAAGGAGGTTAAAGGGGCTATAAGGAGGTGGGAGAGAATTAGGGCCTTCAGGACAAGAAAGTTAGAAAGGATCCTGCAGCAAAACAAGGTATTTGGGGGTGGATATGACCTAGTTAACCAAGGATGCACTGTTCCTGCAAAACGTAACTTCTAGCCTGGACCCATGACCTTGTCCCATGAATGATCCCCCAGTAAACTAAGATAAGGATGCCCATCACAGAACAATGCAAATGGTTGCTACAAATATCATGAGATTAACAGACACCATACCATCACCAGTAAAATAACAGTTAATATACAGAGTAAAGAAAATTGGATTTATGTGATAACTAATGTAATCCACAACCAGTGAAACGAGGATGGCATGCCTGAAGGGTTCCTGAGGAGAACCAACATACAGGTAAATGGAGGAAGAATTGGGGTGAAAGTACTTACACTGGCGTGTTGCCTTTCTGTGGCGTCTCCTCTCACTTGCTAGGGGAACCCTTTTCTACTCTTGGAAAAGTCTATGCCTATCTCTACTTCCCTTCACACTTATTCTTCCCTTAAATAAAAACTTTGCTTCTACCCTGCTATATTGGAGTCCCAGCTGCCTCACTTTCCATTACTACAGTTGCTTGTTCTCCCTTTGACTCAGCCAAACTTGCTAGTTCTGCTGAGTGAATCAAACCAGGTCCATTGAAGAGCTCAGAGGTAAACTGTCACCTCTAAGGCAGGTCATTAGCCATTGACGGGTTTGGAAAAGCTCAGTGGCTTAGTAGGTGCAAAGTGTGGTAGGAGAGAAGAATTTGTGTAGGCCAAGATTAGGATCTAAAAGTATAAGTTTATTTTATATTAGAGGGAAAAGACTAGGAGGAAAGAGATGAGAAAGAGAGAGAGAAGACAGCAGAGCAGGGAGTTGGCCTGGCCTCCCCCCAAAAGAAAAGAATGCCTTCTAGGAGGCCCAGTGGCTAGTTGAATTTAAGGTGGACCAAAAGTAATTGGAGTTGAATTCATAAGATATTTTGAATGTGAATGCTGTGTCCATTTTTCCTCCACCAAGGATGAAGACAGACATTTTTCCAGCTGCTCCCAACCCTGAGGCCTGATTGTTCATATTCCATTATTGTCCATCTAAGACCCTCAGGAATAACTTGAGGCTTAAAGGAGCACATTTTAAAAGACAAAGTTGCTGGGGAAATGTAAAGAGAAAGAATTTACCTTTCCTTTTGGACTACTGGGTTGGGCAATGCTTTGTGAAAACAGACATCCACGGGGGTAGGGAGGGAAGGAATTGGCGAGAGAAAGAAAGCAGGGAGAGCAGCGGTTCTCAACCTGTGGGTCTCGACCCACAGGAACTGTATTAAAGGGTCATGGCATTAGGAAGGTTGAGAACCACTGAGGTAGAGAGATAGATTTTAGGCCTGACTGCAAAACTTAGAGTTAATAATTTTTGTATTATTGTAATAATTTTTATATCAGTGTTTGGGGCCATGCCCATAAAATCAGATTACACAGCCCATTTAGCAGTGTGTTTTATTCTTCTTTTTGTCCTGAGAGAGCTTATATATGTTTTAAAAATGCTTTCTTCCCTTTTACCTCCTATTCAAGTTGAAGGCAGTTAATAGGAAAAAAATATTTTATTTCAGCATCTATTCCTATCAGTTGTGTAACAGGCACAGTAGAACACTTAAAAAAAAATAAAACATAAGCCTTTTTCTGTCACCTTATAAGTTAATATGGCAGATAGATCTGTACAGAAATAATCAGTGCGTCAATCAGGGTAATAGCTGGAAATACCATGCTCAAAGGTTTTGTGGAAGATAGTTATTGATCAAAGGGATGGTCAACAGAGGCATTGGGTAAGTTAAGGGAGCCTCCAAGGGCCAGTGCTGCACCCATGGTCTAGCAATAGTGGGAAGGTTTTACTACCCCTGACCTGCTGGGATGACAGGAGGGAGAGGTGTCACCAGATTCTGATGAGAGCTATAATCACACAGAGGCAATGGTTGTAGGAAGGGCAAGAGGCCACTGTCCAAACCATGGCCCAATATGGAAGGCACAGGGGTAGCTGGGGTGAGGTAGGATGAGGAGGAGCCAGAAGAGGAGGTTACAAAGGAGCAGGCAGATGAGGGTCTGGTGTCTGGCAGTGGAAGTAGGTATTTGGGGAGGGGGGAGGATCAGCCACGTCAAACGCTGCCAAGAGGATGAGTGAGGTGAGGATTAAGACCTGACCTCTGGACCTGGAGGGATGCAGGTCAGAATGGCTTCTGTAAGACGTATTGTTTAGTGGAGCAAGAGTCTGATTGGAGTGGGTGAACTAGAGGAAAGTCCCTGTGCTGAGGACCCTCAGGGCAGAAGAGAGTGGAGGGGCCTAGAGAGGTCAAGCTGGGGACCATCCAGGAGTGCCATGTGGCAGGTGCCATCAGAGCAATGCGGAGCATGAATCACGGGAATTCAGGGGAAAGACCTGCTCTTCCAGAGGGGGAGGAGGAGGAGAGGGGGGAGGTCTGCAGGAAGAGGCGGCATCTCAGCTGGGTCTTACAGGCTGGGGTGGGCGACTGTTTCCTGTACTGTCCTCCTCCCTTCCATTCCCCAAAGTCCCCAGGGACCCACGTGACTCTTAGTGGACACACTCTTGACTCCAGAGTTGGCCACAGCCACAGTTCGGAGGCAGAGGGAAGCTCAGAATCCGTGCCTGGGGACCTGAGTGAGAGACTTCCTCTCTTCCTCTGGGCGGTGCAGCATGTGGACGACGGGAGAGCACTCGGCTTCCACCAGGGAAGCCAGCCTCCTAATGACATGACACAGGGAAAGGGCAAAGCGAAGGCCACAGAGATCCAGAGCCGCAGTCTTGATGACTTGGACCAAACTGTGCTAGAATTCCATTCTTCTTATAAACCTTCCAATCGCTATGAGAAACTAAAATTCTCTTGACTGTTTAAGTCAGTTTTCATCAAGTTGTTTGTTCTGGGCGACAGCAAGCATCTTGATTGAAACTGCTATGGCTTCAACATTAGGAAACTGGCCCAAGGGTGAGGATGAGGGGATGGCATTTGGAAAGAGAAAGGATAAAAAATAAAGGAAAAAAATCTCATTTCTAGCCATCCACCCAGAAGAACAAAAATCATTTTACCACAAAGACATTTGCACTGGAATGTTTATTGCAGCTCAATTCATAATTGCCAAGTCATGGAAGCAACCAATCAACCCATGAATGGGTTAACAAACTGTGGCATATTTATTCAGCCATAAGAAAGGATGGAGACTTTACCTCTTTTATGTTTACCTGGATGGAGCTGAAACACACTCTTCTTGGTAAAGTATCTCAAGAATGGAAAAAAACCCCAGTGTACTCAATACTAATATAAAACGAATATATAAACAATTACATACCCATATGAAGGATAAAACACAAACATAGTCTAGCAAGGGGGAGGGGTAAGGAGGGAGAAGGGAAGGAGCAGGAGAAAGGATGATTGGTTGGAGGAGGTGGGAGGAGGAAGAAGGGAAGGAGCAGGAGAAAGGATGATTGGCTGGAGGAGGTGGGAGGAGGGGGGCAATTGGGGGATCTCACCTAATGTGCATAATGGGAGGGTGTTCAGCCCCCTGGGTGAAAGGCTCTTCTACAACTTGAACTTTACCTTGGAAGTGAGAAAAATGTAACCTAAAAATGTGTACCTTCATATTAATTTGAAATAAAAACAAATAAATGCAAATAAAAACAAATATATACAAAAAAAGTGAAGTTAATTTGTATGTCATCTTACTTAAAAAAAAAAAAAAATGAAGGCACTCTATATAGTATGGTATTTCCAAGCATGGAGCCAGACTTCTTGGGGTCATTGCTATGCTTCACCTCAGTTTCCTCATCTTTAAAATGAGAATGATGATAGTGAAGGGATCACATCGAAACCCACCCTTTTCTCTTGGTTGGTTAGCAGAAAGATCATCTTACAGTTACGGTAGATTAATAAGAGAAAGGTTGGTTTCTAAAAACCACAAGAATGATTACCCGAAGTCTTAGTGATGGTCAGAGACCTTTACAGATGCCTTTTGGAAGGGACAGGGGAGAATGTGCAAAGTATGCGTGCAGCAGGTGTTTGCTAGGGAGGGTGTGTGTAGATGAATGGAAACAGATTGATTTGTAGATTAACCGGAGACACAGGCTTCAGATGACCTTGGGGCCAGGTCTATTAGCATGTAATAAGGAAGTCATCAGCCCCCTAGGATTCTCAATCAGGTTACTCAGCTTTTATATAGATAAAGGGAAGGCCTCCTTCAATGCTTCCTGATCATGAATGGCCTTTAGTTGGAAATATTCTTTATGCACAGAATCACATTTGGGGGGAAAATTTCCTTAGCTCCTTCAATAGAACCTACTTGCTAGTTATAAACATTAAATGAGCTGATATTTGTAAAGAACTTAGAATAGTGTTCTGCATGTGAGAAGCCCTTTATAAGTGTTTGTCCAATAAATGGACCTTTTGTCTGTAATTTATAGTGAGCTTGTGCGTGAATCCTATCTTAAAGACAGGGGCTAGGCTTCTCTCGGGGTTTGAAAAGTCCCCAAAGTGCTTTGTGTAGTGTCAGGCCCATGTTTCATATGAGTAAACAGAGGTCTTGTTAGAATCAAAATCAGGTAATCAGAGAATCTGGTAATAAACATCAGGATGAGTTAAATCTCAGCAGACTAAGAATCAGGTTTCTGAATTTATGTTTCTGTTCTGCTTCAACTTCACTGGAGACCTCAGATCTGTACCTTGTCTCTCTCTCTTGAGGGTGTGGGGGTGGTGACCAGGTAACACCTGGTGGTAACAACGCCTGAATTGATTCTACACCTTACCATTTATAACACATTTGTACAGCCCCTCCTTCCGCTCACATGGGAACCTGGTTAGGGAGGCAGTGTGAATGACATTTTCCCTATTTTACGATCTAGAAGATAGATAGATAGATGATTTGATATCAGGTGAGTTACCAGTGAGGGTAACAGGAGCTATACCCTCCTAGGAAGCCCCAGGAACTGGTATAGAGCTCCCTGAGTTATTCCATCCAAGGAGGAGAGGGTTGGGGTATTAATATACCGACATCTGCCAATCATCAGGGGAGCGTTGATTTTTTTTTTTTTTTTTTTTTTTTTGAGACAGAGCCTCAAGCTGTCCCCCTGGGCAGAGTGCCGTGGCATCACAGCTCACAGCAACCTCCAACTCCTGGGCTCAAGCGAGTCTCCTGCCTCCGCCTCCCAAGTAGCTGGGACCACAGGCGCCCGCCACAACGCCCGGCTATTTTTTGGTTGCAGCCGTCATTGTTGTTTGGCGGGTCCGGGCTGGGGATTCGAACCCGCCACCTTAGGTGTACGTGGCTGGCGCCTTAGCCGGTTGAGCTATAGGTGCCGAGCCGGGAGCGTTGATTTATTGGCACTTCCAGCCTATTGTGTATATAGCATAGTGGACTCATGTGGAGAGCAGGCCAGCACACTGACATCATCAGCAGGAGGGAATGTGGGTGGCGACCACCAGCACCTGCTGCAGTGTCCCTTGGGCAAGGCTCTCTTGTCACCTTTACCTGCAAATTTGTGAAACCTGGTTTCTTAGGTGAGTATGTTGCTATTCTGAACTCAGTTACCTTATAGGGCAAAGGAGACTCTGCAATTGTAAGTTAAGAATCTTAAGATGGAAAGAGGCTCCTGGCTTCTCCAGGTGGGCCTGATGGAATCACAAGAGTCTTTATAAGGGGAAGGGGTGGTGAGAGGAGAAAGATACTGTTCGGATGGCTCTGAAGGTGGAGGATGGAGGCAGGCAACAAGGAATGAGATGGCTTCTAGAAATCGGAAAAGGCAAGGGAATGTATCCTTTTCCAGAGCCTGTAGAAGGAACAGCCCTGCCAACACCTTGATTTTTAAATCTCTGACCATTATAGCTCAAAGAGAATACATCTGTGTTGTTTTAAGCCCCCAAATTTGTGAAAATTTGCTACGGCAGCATTGGAAACTGATCCAGGGAGAATGCATACTACGTGGGTTGATGGAAGAGCTTGCTGCAGGGACCAGCAGGTATCTTACGTACAGCTTGCGTAAAACAGAAATCTTCATTTTCACTGCTCAGGACCCTCCCACCTGTTCCCAGTCTTAGGAAACAGCACCGTTTCATCCACCTGCTTAGGCCATAAACCTAGGCGTCATCCTGGACCTTGAGCCTTTTCTCTCACATTCCCACTGCAGATCCTACTGGCTTTGCCTTCAAGATAAAGCCCAAATCTTAATGGTGGTGATGGTTTCATAGGTGTACAAACTCATGGAATCATGTACCTTACATATGTACAGTGTGTACAAATTTTGACCTGTCAATCATACCTCAGTAAAGGGGTTTAAGAATAACAAAGGTAAAGCCTAAATCTGATGACTTCCCGACTCCCCTGGCCCCACTTCCCCACTGAGGCCTGCTTCTCCCTGACATAGTCTCCCACCAGGGTGCCCGGCTCCTACTCATTACTCCATTCCCTAGAGTATCTTTTACAATAATACGTGGGGTCCTATCAATCCCCTGCTCAATCTCTCCGGTTCTGTGTCATTAGAATGGCTGAAACCCCTGCTTGGTCTGGCCCTGCCTGCCTTTCACCCTTGTTTCCAGAATCCTGCTGTGGGTTCTGGAAGCAATGGCTTTCTTCATGTTTCTCAAGCAGCCCAGCGGGTGGTTGCCTTGGGGCCTTTGTGGTTGCTGTGTGCTCTGCCTAGAACCCTCCTCTTGCAGGTATCCTCCTGGCCCACTCCATCACTCCACTTGGTTCTGCTCAGAGGCAGTCTCCTCCCAGAGGCCCTTCCCAGCCTTTCCCCTCACTCAACCTGCTTCTCTCTCCCCTGAGTCTTGGAGCTTCTCACCTCTCCTAATTTATCTTTCCTTATAACGCTTCTCACTTTATGGAATTACACTAACTTCTTTCCCCACTTAAATATAAATCCTCTCCAGACTATTTTGTTCCCTGCTCTATCCCAAGTGCCAAGAACAGTGCTTGGTGCACAGTGTAATAAATACAGGGTGGCCCTAAAGTCCGTGTGCAAATACAGGATGGCCACCGTGTTGGTTGATTGAATATATATACATGTAAGGTTACTTTCTTTTAGGTGTCATGGATAGTTAAGGACGGGGGTGACTTCCAGTGTAGCTGTGGCTTACTTAGAACATGGGTTGGTGCATTTTTACATAACCACCCACACCTCTTACATCTTTGTGCCTGAAAGAGAAATTGGTCTTCAGCTCCCACAAGCCCTGTCAAGTTAGAAGAGAAATTGTGAACCAACTGTGATTCCATTGAAAGTGCAAATCCTCCAGCACAGCCCTTTTCAATCTCAAATGGATCTTTTTGTGCTTGCAACTGAGAGGGACCATTGTCCCCATTGGGTATGTAGCTGTTGAGTGCTGGTTGATGAATGATGCCAAATTCTTACCTGTTATTCTTAGCTAAACGACTATTTTTAGCTCATACCCAAATTTGCTAGCTTTTACAATGGCCTCTTTTGTTCTTAATACTTATGTTATGTTAAAATACACTTTAAAAGAAAAGCTGATTGGATATATCTATTTTTACGAATTCCTTCATCCCTTGATTTTCTGTTTTCTGTCCTCCCCTTCTTAGAATCTGCCTCCGACTAAAGCTTCAAGGTTTCTAAATGGTCCCACTCACCCTTTGCCAACTATTCTACCACTGGTTATAAGCTTGGCTGGAAAGTAGAATCACCCTGGGAGGTTCTGCCATGGTGACTGCTGGGTCCTAGCCTCACGACTCCTGACTTACTTAGGTGGTCCAGGTGCTGCTCGGGTGTTGAGACGGCAAAGCTCTCCCAGTGATCACAAGGTGTCACCATGGCTGAGAACCTCCCAGCTAGGCCCTCTCAAGGGGTCTTCAGAACACCCCTCAGGAAGAAACTCCCCCGACAATGTGAAAATTTCCATATATCTCCTTAAATTAACCAAGACATGCCTTTTGTTTGATGACTCTGTGCTCATAACAACACTCACCAAGGGAGATATCGTCTTTCTTGATGTCGCTCTTTGGAGTTTACGAAGCTTTTTTTCTACACGTTATTTCTCTGGTTCTTCTCAACATCCCTGCGAGGTGGGCTTTTGGGGAGCTAAGACAAGGCAAAGGATTCAGGCAACAGTGTAGAGAAATAGAGCTAGGGGCTTCTGACAGACACATCTCACCAACAAAAATTAGCCTCACCAAAGCAGGATGCCAATAAATTGGAATTTATGTAGAACTATTTATATTTTAAGACAAAACCCCAGAATTTGGGGGTTCTTTTTGAGACAGTCTCACTCTGTCACCCTGGGTAGAGTGCTGTGGCCTCATAGCTCACAGTAACCTCCAATCCTTGGGCTTAAGTGATCCTCTTGCCTCAACCCCCCCCAAGTAGCTGGGACTATAGGCGCTTACCACATCACTTAGCTAGTTTTTCTGTTTTTAGTAGAGATAGGGTCTTGTTCTTGTTCTTGCTCAGGCTGGTCTTGAACTTGGTGAGCTCAAGCAATCCACCCACCTCCGCCCCGCAGAGTGCTAGGATTATAGGCCTAAGCCACCATACCTAATCTGGAAAAATAGTTTAGAGAGGTTAAGAAACTCCTCAAGGTCATACAACTTAAAAGTGCCAAAGTTGGGATTTGAACCCAGGAGGGCTGTCTAACATCAGGGCCTTTTTTCTAAACATGCTAGGAAAACAAGAAGAGGGTACTGGAAGCCCTATGTATTTGCTATTCCAAGTTTTCCAGCTTGTTCAAGTTCACTTCTCAATCTCCTGGGGTTTGAAATAATCACTGGATAAACCTTTTCCATTCTGTGTGGGTGGCTTGGGAGATTAAAAGTGTTGACAATACAGCAATCCATAAGATGCATACATATTCTTAGAAACCTTATTTTTAACCCTGAAAAAAAAAAAAGTGTCACCACAAGGCTCTAGAAGAAAGACTTCAGCAGCCACTGCCAGCAAAGTAAATACTAAATCAACCCAGGGACAATGTTCTTTAAACACATTTGCTTAGGCTAAGGGGCAAATAGTTTATGCTAATTCTGGGTAACCAGCTACAAATATGTGTCAAAGAGGCTTTTTTCCAAGTATTCCATATCTTTTTTGGTAGAAGATCCTTCTGTGCTTTAGCACTCCGTAAATATTTGTGCAATTAATGTATGCTGGCAAATGTCTCAAGAGGAAAGCAGGCTAGGAAATGCCAAGCAAAATTGTAATTAGTTACACAAAAGAAAAAGAATTTGTTTCTTTCATCCCAGTGCTTCAAAACTGTCAGCACTTAAGACAGCTGGGAGCTTCAGAAGAGATAATTTGCAGAAGCTGATTTTCCTAAGCGTTTAAGAGTTAGCCCTATATGCTCACATAAAAACACACACACACAACAAAACCATTCACTTGAATTATTTGTTCCTGCCCCTACTTAATATTAATTATGAAAGGTGTTTATGGAGAAAAAGGTCCCTTTTAGAAATGTCGACCTAAAAATGTTGTTGGAAGGGAACATTTGGGGAGGAGAGGACCTGAGTGGCCCATCTTGTCTAGAAATGATTGCCTGCGTTATTCAGCAGGGAGGAAGAGGAGAGAGGTGCGCCTGCCCACCAGCTGGGGAAGCCAGTGCACCCGGACTTCTTGAAAAGCTGCGTGCTCAGCTGCTGCTCCCTGCCACTTCACAGCCTTCCTCGAAAGTTGCCCTGGTGCCAGGTGCCGACAGCCAAGGTACTGCTGGCCCCTTAGTGATCTTGTGTGGTTGTTCAAATCAGGCTTTGCTGTCAGTTGTGCAGGACTGCAAGGGAGCCTTTTGGTATCAGTAAAAAGCCTGCCTGGGACTGGAGGGCCACCTACATCAGAATCTCCAGGCTGGGTGGTTAGACACGCACGTTCTTGGTCTCCGCCCCGGAACTACTGAATTGCTATGGGGACGAGGTGTGGCACAGGAATTTTCTTCATAAACAGTTCTTCCAGGAATTCTCAGGCACCCTAAATATGGAGACTCACCAGAGTAAAACAACTCCGCCTTCTACCTGCTCCGTTAGTTTCCTCTCCACTGCCTTTCCCTCAGCCTGCTGGGAGGCTGGAGTGGAAACTGGCATTTCCTCTGGGAACCCCTGTCTGAATCCCCAGGCAGAGGGACATTCGTCGCCGGGGTTCCGGAGTACTGCATGCACAACTCGGTTACTGTTAGATTTTACTGGAGTGGTTTGCTCACCTCTGGGGTGAGCATCATTTCTTCGGTCATTTTTAAAACCCCATTCCTATGTAACATTTGGCACTTAGAACAACTCTTTCAAGGGCTGTTGACTAAATGAATCTTTGGCATAATCTCTGCACTTCTGGAAGGCCTCAGTTTGAACGCATAGGCTGGAAGACATGATCAAGGAGTGATCCTCGAGGCAGAAAGAGCATGTGGAGAGTCTAGCCGAGCGCCTTGCATTCTTGCCTGTCCAGGAGGCTCAGGTCATCATCACCACCACTTTCAATATTCACTGCTTATTGACCACCTTGTTCCCAGCATTGCACTAAGGACTTCACAGACATATCATCTAATCTTTGCATCACTAGCCTTATAAGTAGATGAGGAAATGACAGGATTGTCTACAGTTACATGAGTATTTGATGGTCAAAAGACAGAGCTGGCATTAGAATTTGGATTGGACTCAGAGCCTAATTTTTAAACACTCATGGTTAAAAGCATCTCTGCCAAAAAGTTTGACCCCATGCTGATTGAGATCTGCCTTAAACAACTGAAGCTGGAACTAGCAAGGTGGGTCAGACCCATCTTGCCCTTTAAACTCCCCTCTCCCAAATCCTTCCTGAATCTCATGCTATTTGCCTGGATCAGACCATCAGAGCTCAAGAAATGCTCAGCTTTGCCTATCTGCAGCCATAACCCCACATGCCTTCCAAATTTAAATCCTTTGACATAGTTTAGCTTTAAATGCCTAAAACAAATTTGAAAGAGAACACTAGTGCCATAAATATTCATAAAGTCATACAAACCAAAACTCACACCAAAGCCAACTCATTGCATTTGACTTTGGTGATTTCAAATGTTGGTCACATACGTTTAGAGGGCTGTTCATGCATTGGTCTACAAGCTAATGGAATTTCTGTGTCCACAATGGTACTATGGAGGTGGCCAAGGCTTTCCAAATATGTTCTTTTAGTGTGTTTGTGTTAATGATTAGTAAATCAAAAAGAATTATTTGCCGTTTGATCCTAAACAAAGTACTGCGGTCTATCCCAATAGTGACCTGTAAGCTGAGGGCAGACTGGCAAGGACAGGTAATAATTCTCCTCATGTCCACAGGGCTCCAAGGACAGGTAGGAAGAGACGCCCTCCAAGGCTTCAATGGAGAACAGTTCTGCTACAAACGAAAACGTGCAAGGAATGGCTCCCTAAATCCCATTCTGTTTATGAGGACATTTTAACAACTGCAGTTCACACTGGCACACTCTTTGAGAACACGTAGCCAATCCTGTTCTATCACTCAGCAGAGGTTTATTTAAAATGGAGATAGGCACAGAGAGTAAGAAGTATACCATGTAACTTAAGGGTATTCTGGAGTTTTAAGAGAGGGTTGTGCTGAAGGTTAAGAGAGCCTCCACCACAGGTCTTTCAGGAAAGCTCAAACCAAATATGTTCTTTTACTCATTTTTTTGCTATGCTATTAGCTCCATGTTCAGGGCAGAAGGGAGATAAAACATATATTTATATGGTGGTCCTTGCCCTCAAAACAGAGCTGCTTGAATTGTAATGCATGCACGATCTGGTGAAAGGCAAATTCACATTGAGGGGGTCAGGGTGGAGCCTGAAGGTCTGCATTTCTGACCAGCTCCCAGGGAATGCTGGTGCTGTTGATCGGTGGACTCACCCACACACTCCCTCCACCATGCAAGACACTAAAACATTCACAAGGCAAACAGTGTGGGAGAGTCTTTCCATCTGCATATGGCTGAAGAACTCTTAAAAATCACATGCCCCATGGGTGGGGCCTGTGGCTCAAAGGAGTAGGGCACTGGCCCCATATACTGGAGGAGGCGGGTTCAAACCCAGCCCCGGCCAAAAATTGTAAAAATCACATGCCCCAGAAGTAACTAGACATAAACAGAAGTTACTGCTATTTGTTCCCTGGCCTACTGACAGAGAAGAATCACTGCTAGAAATAGGTGAGCAGCACAGCACAGCCGCTCACCTGGCTAGATGTTTTGTGGAAGAGGAAAGATCCAAAGGCAATCTTTGGTCACCAGTGTAGCTGGTAACAAGCTTTCAAGGATGAGCCACAAGAACAGACAAAATAAAGGATGTGTCCACCTGTGTCTAGGACCTGTCAGGGGATGTCATTTTCTTTCTCACACAGGGGCCTTGGTTTGCTCCAGGTCTTAAAGCATGTGATGACAATGAACCTCCTACTTTATGCTGAGACCGATTTTGAACAATTCATAAACATAATGGGTTCGTGGATGCGTTCAGAGAAAAAGCTCAGGGTAGAGCCCGAAGCTGGGAATATATAACGACTAGAACTTTAAACAGGTACTCTAGTGGCATCGTGAGGAAAAGGAGAAACGCAAACAGAAACCCAGGGTAGAGCCCATTTCGCCAGTCAGGAGGCTGCAGACGGAGCTGTCCTCCTCGTAGGATGAGAGCAGGGCTCCCGGCTGCTCCTCCTGCAAGGCAGAACTTCGGTCCTCAACAGCAGTGTGAACCAGGAATGTGTATTTACCAGGACTGAATGCTCCTTTAGGGTAACTTGTCATCAGAAACTTCATAAAATAAAAGGACAAAGTAAAGTTCAAGAATGTTGGTGTGACTGAAAACCTACAACTCGGAGGAGGATTTCTGATCTTGATAAACAAGTGACTTGTTAAAGTGACTTGATAAACAAAGACTCTTAACAGCGATTTTACCTCTGATCTAAGGGATAGGAGACGGTATTTGTTATCTGTAACCTACAACTTCCCAGAGAACTAAGAAAAAATTAACACTGATACTTGGGATCATTCTTTCCCTTTCATGAAGCTTACAAGTCAGCTACATAGAGGGCTACGGTTTTTATTTCAGATTACAATGCACTTAGCCACGTTTATTTCGATGATGGGGACCTTCAATACGATAACTTATTTTCCAAAGAACAGCCTGTGAATTCTGGGAATAGTAAGGTAGATGTCTGTTGATTCTTGATTCATGGTGTCCACTTAAATTTTGAACATTTGGGATATTTTAGATGGCAGGAAACCAGGGACAAGTCTAATAACTGGCTCTAATTTAGCTTCCTTATTTGAAAGAAGATACTTTTACACTAGCTGATTTTGCTGCCAAATTAATGAGTGGCAGCCCAACACAAACATTTTTAAAAGTTGATTAACCCTTTGTGTGAAAAGTCTCAGCTTCCCAGTGATTATTTTATGAGCATACCAGCTTTGAAAAGTCATGTGTTATATTTTGTGTGATGGCAAGTCAGGAGGATCATTTTCATCCTGTTTTCGTATTTCCTTACTGCCATAAGCAACTCTAAAAGGAAATCAAGCCAGGCTAATTAGGAATTAGGCAATCACGTTTTAATCAATAAATACGAACATTATGTTAACCAGTTATTAGGCAGGAAAAAAACATGGCACTTTATGGGGAATTCAAAAGATAACACTACCTTGAAAACAAAGTGTCAAAAATCTCTGCCCATAAACTGTTCCACACTGATAGAACCAGAGGTAACAAAAATTTTATTCAGAATAAGATTTGAAATCATCTACAAAGTTCCAGATATACTGCAGAGATGAAACAGATTATCTTGCACATACGTAGATTATCTGACAACCCAACAAATAAATGGTTGAATGGGTAAACTGTCGAACATCAGGGAACACACTCGCTTACATTCACATTATGGGCAAGGCTCACATCCATTTCTTTTTCCTCCCCCACCTCACTGTCCCTTGCTCTGCTCTTATCAAGTAAACCGCTCTCCCAAGGGCCTTGGCTAGGTCGTTTCCAGGTAGGGCTGGAATGGTAAGAAGAGTTGCGGGCAGGAGAGGCGAGGCCAGGGTATTTCTCCACGTCTGATGCAGACCTGGTCTTGCCTCTCTCTCAGGGAATGGCTTTGTCCTTGCAATGGCTCCATTTCCCACAATCCCTTGGTGGTCCTCGCTCTCACCAGGCAGGTCCCACCATGCTTCTAGATCCTCCGATGATCTGAGCTTTTAGATTTAGGAAACCATGCCTCTTGCCATTGTCCTCAGAGCCTTAGTTGTGGGAACAAAGTCTTGCTATTTGGCTTCTCTTATAATCTATATAAGCCAATTTCTTGTATTAAATTATCTCTATTCGCCAGGCACAGTCCTGTCGTTCCAGGACTTTGGGTGACCAAGAAAGGAGGATGGCTTGAGCCTAGGAGTTTGAGACCAACCTGGGTGACAAAGTGAGACCCTGTCTCTATAAAAATAAAATAAAAATTCCCTCTACTGAAACACCTAAACATTTCTATTTTCCAGACTGATACATATGAATCATTAGATTTGTTTTCTCCTCTAATGTAGGTGAGAAATGTATGCATGAGAATCTGCCCTAAGCCAATAAAAAAATCACTCAAGTCACACTCAATACCCACTTTCTACAATATAGGCCAATATTGGCTATTCTGTCAAACACTGGGATTGTCTTTGCCAAGTGCAGATCCAACTCTGACTCTCTACCAGTGTCACCACCAATTACAGTGGACAAAGCCATCGGTCTTCTCCAGAGGTCACTTTGGTTGCATGTACTAAGTGCAATAACAAAGTGAAAGAAATACGAAGAGAAAATTAACCCTAAGAGGAAATTACAAAGTCATCCGGGGAATAACATTGTAAAAAAAAAAAGTCTCTGAAAATTCAGAGAACATAACAACAGCACCAGAAAGTTTCTTCCCTGTTGAATCAATAAATTTTCCTGAAATTAAAATCCCGTGGATTTTCCGGATATTTTAAGAGCATTAAAAAACATCTGATTCATCGACAAATGATCCATAGCTTCTGAACTAGAATGCACCCTGGAACGGTTACTAAGAGAAATAGAGTTCTTTGGTAAGCATGGAGACCACGCACGGGATCTGCTTCTTCTCGTGGAAGCGTGGATCATCCGACTGAGACTCGAAGTGCCGGGCCACCCTGTGGTTCACCCTGGTGAGGATCTGCATAATCTCCAGGTCTTTCCCGTGCTCCTCCAGGATGGAGCAGAGGGCCTGCACAAACCAGGAACCTCTTCCCGGGCTTCTCCAAGAATAATAGCCTTCAACAGGAGAGAAAGGAGAAGGTCAGATCTGCCAATTCAGCTAGCTGCTCCACTCACCCAGCTCAACGAGCTTTCAGTGTTCAGGGCCTTTGCACCTGCTTTTTGGAAATTATCTCACCCTACTCTGCACACAGGTCACCGATGAGGATTATGCTGGTGTGCTCAGGGAGCAAACATCTTTGATTTAGAGGGATGCATGAAGATGCTCAAAAATGCTGGCACATAACATCACACGGGGTGAGGGAGCTCTCCTGCACTGGTTTTGATGGAAGTTCCTGCATGATGATTATCAGATACATGAGTGTGAGACCAGTCTGCACATGAAGACTTCTAAAGACATGCAGTTCCTAACTCTGGAACTCCTCACCATCCTTTTCGGGTCAGGGCTACTATCTAATCCAAGCCTAGAGAGGGCATCTAGAGGGAACCTCAGAGAACTGTGAGATGTGTTTCTGCTGCTGGGGGACAGTGATCTAGAGTTGGGTCCTACTAAAGAAATCCAGAGGCAAGAGGTAGCTAAGTGCCCACTTGCTTAGGGGTAGAGCCAGGAGGGCCCACTGGCCTAGGAGAGCCCCCACTGTGAGGGCAGGGATGTGCTTTTCTCACGGACCACATGTGGTCTATGGGAGAGGAGGCTGGCTTTTGGGCTGCCCTGGGTCCTGTCTAAAAGTTCCGTTGAAAGGCCAAGAAGATCTCAGGAGAAAGAGAATGCACAAGTGCCCTGAGGATGCCAGGGAGTTGGGGAAGGAATTCCAGTGCCTGACCTGGAAAAGAGTAGGGCCCAGGGCCCAGGGAACACTGGAACTTGAAAGCCCCTACTTTCAATCATCTGCCTGGTCTGGAGCACCAGAGGTAGATGACTGTGGCATTTGCGTCTCCTACCCCTACTCCATTTCCTCTAATATTTGACACCGAAAGAATGTAAAAGAGGATCTGGCAAGAGATGAGAAAGCTAAAGGATGAAGGCCCCCTGAGCTCCCCAGCCCTGCAGTAGGGCTGATCTGGAATGGGGAGAAACTGAAAGCCAATTCAGGTTTGAGGATTTTAGTTATTATCTTAGACTGGACATCCCGGTTGAGGTATTGTAACTATTTGTGACTTTAGAAAGTGACCAGAGTACTGTCTCTGGGAGAGAGGATGAGGAGCAAAGCTATCCTAGGATGAGGAGCAAAGCTGTGAACCTGCTGGAGTTTTCATCCAGGGCAAGGGAAGATTCCACCTCATGGTGTGAGACAAAATAAAGTTGCATTTGGTTTACACGATGAGCTTGATGAGAACTGGGAGATCGTCGTCACCATTTCTAATAGTTACGGAGTCGATGTGCAGTAAACAGAAATAACCCGTGTGTGTACAGTGACTAAGTACACTTGGAATTCTTTCTTGCAGAAGGCATGAGCACAACGGTTTCATTTGTGTGTCTGGGGGTCGCCTGTGTTACTTCACTCAGTTTAATAACCTGGTGAGACTGGGTTACCCTTGAACCTGCCCTATCAGGTCTTAAAGGTAACTATTCCAAAAGGCAGTGTCATCCTCTGACTCCCTGGGTAAAGTTCAGGCTGCTTAGTACATACCCAGAGTCCACTTCAGCAAGGTCCCTTGCCTACCTCTGTGGGTTTGACCCTTGCTAGGCCCTGTGCTATGGACTGAACTGGGTCCCCGCCCCCAAGACTCATTTTTTGAAGCCTCACCCCATAAGGTGACTATGTTTGGAGATAGAGACTTTATGGAGATAATTAAATGAGGTCACAAGGGTGGGGCCCTTGTAAGGACTGGTGTCCAGAGAGCTCATTCATATTCTTGTCTCTCTCTCCCCCCTGCCATGTGAGGATATAGCAACGTGACCATTTTCAGCCACCTAGGGAGTCCTCCCCAGAAACCAAATTAGCCAGCACTTTGGACTTCCCAGCCTCCATAACTTAAAGAACCAACCTGCTATTGTTTGAGCCACCCTGTCTAGAGTATATCATTACAGCAGCCCAGCAGACTGACACATCCTGTGATCCAGCCTTGAGTTTTACCAAATGCATTGGGCTGCTTTCCCTCGGCACTATCCAGCAAGCCATCCTTCTCTTTGCCCTGTTGTTTGCATTTTGGGGACTCAGTTACACCAGCCCAATTTTAGGATGAGCTCTCTCACCTGCCTTCTTAGCAGCATTCACCCTTTCTTCTTTAGTTCCTCAGGTGCACCTGAGACTCCGCTACAGGGTTTGTGTACACAGATCCTATGATACTGCTCCTTCTTGAAAGCAGGAAGACCAAATCATTTTCCATCTTATACTATCCTTAAAACTTGTGAAATTATTATTCTCACAATTCTCATCTACAGATCCTGCCAGAGCTTGTTTTTCAAACCCAATCAACCTATTTATTATAACCAAAACCTTTGCCCCAAGCACTTGACAGTGGGGAAAATTCTAACTTGGTGAAGTTTTATGCAAAACTTTAAAGGAAGGACTTTCACTGAACAGACTCAGTCACACACCGTGACTGGTAAACAATAAGCAGGCTTGCTCATTATAGCATTTTCTGGTATCTGCAGACAGGTTGCAAAGTAAAGGAGGCCTAGTTTGAGCCATAGCTCTCTTGTACACCAAAATCTCTGTCTGATCTTTGGCACATCAACTAAGCTCACCCAAGCTTAATTTTGTTTTCATCTATAAAATCAGGACAGTAATAATCATCTGTAAAATCAAGGCTGTAATAATAACTTTTCTAACTACCTACACAATTATTATAAAGATGATAGGAGAAAAAGACAAGAAAAACATTCTAAATTGTAAAGCATTATAGAAATGTATGTTATAATTACCAGTAATAATAGTAACAATAAATGAGATAATTTAGCTTTCCTGGACAGAAAAGGGAATACATCCCTGTGGTTGGCAGAATAATAACCTGTGAATATGTTACCTTAGGTGCAAAAGACTTTGCAGATGTGGTTAAGTTTATAGGACTGAAATAGGGAGATGACGCTGGATTATCTAGTGGGCCCAGTCTAATAACAGGAGTCCTTTCCCAGCTGTGGTCAGAAAGGGAGTGATGTGATGACAGAAGAGGAATCAGAGAGATGCAAGGAAGGGGCCGCAAGCCAAGGGACACGGGAGGTTTAGACATGCTGGGCAAAGGCCAGGAAATGGAATTCTAACCTCCAGTACTGCAAGATAAAAGCCACTGGGTTTACAGTAATAAATGAAGTGGTAGAAACGACGATACTCCCCAAGTCTGCATGTTAATGGTGAAATGGGCTGGTGTACTCAGGAGCCAATGGACTTGATACCTGGAACTGTGGAGTAAGCGAAGAGAAAGTCGGCTTCCACTGGGATCTTATACCGGGGATTAGCATCTGTGTCGTTGATGGGCCCGGAGTCGGCTTGGATGCCATCATCCAGCTCTGTCCCCCGACAAGCCTAAAGGTCAAAGCAGAGACCACTCCATGGGGCTGGGCACAAACATGTGCACTGTCCACTGTAGCAGCATCCCAGTGCCAAGAACCATGCCTGGTATACCCAGAGCTCAACCATCACATGATGAACTGATACACAAGTGCATGTTGTGTCGAATTACTAGGCAAACAAATGTGCTGCAAGGTCTTAAAACTTTGTAACTTGTGACCAATGCAAATACATATGCCAACCATTCAGGCAGAAAAACAAAACCCACATTTGTATACCCCACGGAAACAACAACTCCATCCCCATCACCGTGCAATCTCTTCACATCTTCAATTATATTGGCTTTGAAAAGGAATTACCTGAATGAAGAAGAGTTTGGGTTTCTCTAAAAGGGTTTTGCATCTATCCCCCCTAAAATGGGCTGTCAAATCCTTTATTGGGGTCACGCCATCTTTTCCATAAATTAGATTCTCTTCTCCGTGGCTTAACAGGATGCAGGCAAAGCAGGCTGAATTTGAATGGTCCTCCTCAGAAGCTGCAAACAATGTGAACAAGAGTTAAGACACAAGTCCTGTGGGACTTCGGACACCCAGAGGTAACCTGGCAGCTGCCACTGCCAGAGGGGACAAGGGAGAAGACCAGGCTCTTCTCAAAAAGGGCTGGACTTTATGTGGACTGTCCTCTGAAAAAAATAAGGACCAGCAGGGAGAAGTCAAAGAGAGGGAGAATTCAATCTGAAAGCAGCTTGGGGCTGCCCTAAGTGACCAGGTGAGCCCTGAGTGCCACAGGTGTTCCAGCCACCACAGGTGGCCGAGTATTGGGGTGCTGACGGGCACAGCCAGTGCTATGACATCAGGCATGTTACTTAACCATTTGTGCACTGGTTTCCTCGCCTATAAGGCATATCCATTAAATGAGGTGCCATTTGTAAAGCAGACCACTTAATAAGCATCGTGCAAGTATTTGTTAAAGAATATAAAATAGTATACTAATTGAAATAAGCCAGTCACAAAAGGACGAATACTGTAGACTCCACTTTCAGGAGGTACCCTGAGTAGTGAAGTTCACAGAGGGAAAGTAGAATGGTGGTTGCCAGGTGGGGTGGGGGGAGGAAATAGGGAGTTAGTGTTTAGTAGATGCAGAGTTTCAGTTATACGAGATGAAAAGAACTCTGGAGACAGACGGCAGCAATGACGACACAACGGGAAGGTACTCAATGCCACTGACCGACACATAGTGGTGTCAGTGGTAGATCTTATGTGCGTTTTACTACAATTGAGAAAACAGACAAAGAAAGAAAAAGAAATACAAGATTGGCTGTTCACTTAGGATGCTGAAGAGAGAAATCACAAATCACGAAGCCAGCTTCCACTCAGTTAAGGTTCTGTGATACTAACTAGCTAACAAACATGTCCTTTCTTCTCTATGATCTATTATGGAGGAAGAATCATACTTAGAATTTCTTGAGCACCTACTATGTGCAGACACTGATGTAGGTGCTTTATGTAAGTTAACTTTAGCCCCCATAAGGACCTACCCCTGTGAAATGTATACAGGCCTCATTTATCTTTATTTCACTAATAAAAACAATGGCATCTTGGAAAGATTTTGTAGCCTTGCCCAGAGGTAGCCACAACCTGATGAAGCTTGGAGTCAGGGTTCAAGCCCAGGACACCCTGCTGCCTCACTGGCTCCAAACAGACCAAGGGTGGTCTCTCCTACTGTAATCATCAAGATGCTGCTGCATCAGTCTGCATGATGAATTTTGTTATTAGTTTCAATAATACAGGTAAAAGATGATGGTGATGAAAGCTGGAATTCTTAGCTTATTTTAAGATCAGATGAATTAGGACAGAGTCAGAGATGAGAGTTTTGTCCTCACTGGAAGTGATTACACATACAGTCAAGAAAAATAACTGCTTTACTGTTTTGATAAGGTAATAAACACGAATTTCTGATTGTGACATGCTCTGGGCATGGGTGGAATGATTTGCGCACAAGAACAGAAACTACAATTGGGACAAGTCCTTATGCCTACAGAAGCCATTATACTTCTCCAATCTTGACTCTGTCCCCAGTCATGACCTTCGTTTCAGGAAAGCAAAAATAAATCAGCCTGGGTCGCCCAGCTGTTAGAAATTGGGCCAGACCCAGAACTTGGACTCTTGATTTCTTGTCTGATTTATCTGATGACCTACTAGAATACAAAACGTCAGCTTATCAGACTGATGTTTGAAGAAATTAGGAAAAGATGCCTACTTTAAAAGAAAATAAAGAGGGAGTGTGGTCTTTTTCTTATTTAGCTGCGTAGGTAAGAAAGCAGCCGTGATTTGAGCTGAGTTCCCCTCCACTGCCTGTGGGCCTGTGTCTAATGAATGAAGAGAAGATATTACTTTCAAACAATTGCTCTAAATGCCAGAGTAGCCTGCGGCGTCCATTAGATAGGCTGTTGCAGCAGGAGATGCATTGGTCGTGGACGGGGAAGAGGCTGTGGATTTCAATTCTGCTCCTACTAATGACAACTTCAGTATGTCTTTTCTCCTCTCTGAAGTTTCAGCCTCACATAGAAAATGGTCATAAAAACATTTTGTTGGCCAACACTGTGGGGGCTGTGTTAAAGATAGGACAAAAAATATTAAAGAAATAATTCTGTGAACATGCTACATTAAAAAGTAGTTCTCACGTACATGGGCCTATTGTCTAACTGCCACCAGGGAAAAGTTACTTCCCAGGAATTAGCCTTTTGAAACTGTGGCCATTTTCCATATGCAGAACCTGTTTCTCTTGCTGGAATTTAAGGTGATTTCATCTTTTTACAGCAAGACCCTGAGAGACCTGGCTACCCTAGGGCAGGAATGGACCAGAGCAAGAGAGAGGCAGGCTTCTCAGGCTGAAGTCCCTCTGCCCGGTGAAGACATCCTCCTGAGACCGGCCAGCAGGGCCCTGCTCCTCTTGGGGGCAGAAGAAGGCAGAGGAGTGGGAAAGGCTCACCTTGCTTCAGCAGATCTTGCATCTTGGCACAAGAGCAGTCGTTATAGACGACCACGTCAAAACCCAGGCTCCGGAAGCACTTGTAAAGGGCCTCGGCGTCTTTGTCGGTTCCGTTTCGGACCGCCATACCTGTGGGAATCAAGCCGGGGCCCACAGCTGAGCAATCTCTAGCCGAATACCACGTGAGGGTGTCCACAGGCCAGGTGAGGGAGTACTTAAATTCAAATTCAAGGTCACAGTTTGAACGAAAACCAGAAGCAAATTCAAAGGAGAGGCTGCTAACTCAGTCTGCCCATGGCAGAGGAGCTTCCTCAGGGTAGCTTCCTGCTCTGGTCAAAGCCAAACAGCTCCCCTTCGCTTCTCAGCCCTTTGCTTCAAGTCCCATTTCAGGTAACACAGAGGACTGGACCTTAGACTGAAGGTTCTCCACTTCCCTGCCTCCCCTTCCCCCTGAACATTCCCATTCCTCCTTCGGAGGGACAGGCTGTCTGTCCCAGTAAGTGCATCTCTCTGATGAATGTCTGCTCCAAATTAGAGAAGACACAAGGGAACAGGAACGGCCACGCTCGCCCACACACCCACCTGTCACCTTATCGAAGTTCTTGTTGTTTATGATGATGCACCTGCCCACCTTCTCAAAGTTCATGTTATACTGATAGGTAGGTACTCGGTCCCGTGTGGTCTTAACTGATTGTCCTGTGACATTTTTCTTCTTCTTACTGGGGAAATACAAAGCCAAGGAGGGGTTATGTTAGAAATTTGGACAGTAGTATCTCTTGACTTCACAACCCATGAGATGGGGGTGCATAAGAAGGCCCTCGTGACTTTGAAGGAAAGAACTGGATAGACAAATAGTTGTTTCATTCCAAGAAAGCTCCCATGTCTTTGAGGGAAAGAACTGGGCAGACAGATAGCTTCACTATCTTATGTAAGTGGAACAACAGGATCCTCTGGGAAATTTTCTTAAATACCAGTTCCCACTCACCAGAATGGCTACAATGTCAAAGAAACCGAGTGTTCAGCAATTACCACACACAGCTGGTGGGAGCCCACTCTGCACTCCATTGTGGAAAACTGGTCCAGTCTCCTAGAACCGAGTGTACGCACATCCTAGGACAGTGCAACTTCCCTGGGAATGCACGCATGTGCACCAAAGACAGATCCACACGCTGTTCACAGCAGTACTGTTTAGTAACAACTCCAACAGGAAATAATCCATACATCCAAATAGAATAAGTTGAGTGTTCATATAATGAAATGCTACATGACAATGAGAATGAACAAGAGCCATGACCATGGGAAGGAACATGAATAAAACTCACGGATATATCACTAAGAACCAACCCACAAAAGGCACCTAAAGAGCTAAAATAAACTAATCCCTGGCATGAGAGGTCTGGAAATGGATTTCCCGGTGGTAGGAACACCAGGGACCAGAAGGGCCATACAGACTTTCTGGAGTGTGGGTCACATTTTATTTCCCAGTATGGGTGCTGTTTACATGTGTGTGTTCATCAGTGTGAGGCTTTTCTATGTCAATTAAAAGGAGAAAGCAGGTTCCTGCCAGTCTCCAGACAACTGGCAGGCCAGTTTGACAAAAGCGTGGCCTGTGGTGGCATGGGGCACCATTGAGGGGGCAGAACAACACAAGTCCAGGGAGAGCGGGAAGCCGCCTGGTGGCCATCCACTCCAGCATGAGCTCCAGGAAGGAAGAGATTTTTATCTGTTCTGAAATGAAAATCACTCATCCCCCGGCATCCAGAACAATGCCCAGCACATACATTGCTCAATAAATACCTGTTACATGAGTGAGCGAGTGGAATCTTACTCTTCCTCTTACAGATACAGACAGGTCCACAGGGAGGCAGGGGTTGTCCCAAGCAACCTGGCTAGTGACGGGTGGGTCACAGTGGGGAACCCTGAACCCTGGCGTGTACTACCTGCCCTACCTTCTCCCACAGTTCCCAGCTGGAGGTGAAAGAAGCTCCCAGCTATCTGCCTGACAAACATGGGGCCAGGGGTGTGTCACTGAGTTTCTGTGGATTCTTCACGGTTGGTTTCTGATCATCTCCGACTGTGCCTTTTGCTACCCCCTCCCTTGCCCCAGATTACACCTCAGCTCTGTGGGTCTGACCTTGAGATTCCTTACTGGTGTTTCTCCACTTCAATATGACTTTATCCTCCACTTTTAGAAGGTCAAATTTCTTCCATGATGCCATTTTTTCATTTTTTTAGAGAGTGCCATGGTGTCATCATAGCTCACTGCAACATCAAACTCCTAAGCTCAAATGATCCTCCGCCCTCTGTCTCCTGAATAGCTGGGACTACAGGCACATGTCACCATGCCTGGTGAGTTTTTCTAGTTTGTGTTGAGATGGAGTCTCATTCTTTCTCAGGCTGGTCTTGAATTCCTGGCCCCAAGTGATCCTCCCATCTCAGCTTCCCAAAGTGCTGGGATTACAGGTGTGAGCCACCATGCATGTCCCCCTGATTCCATGTTCAAGAGAGAAATAGCCCAAATCTGCCTCCTTGCCCTCCCTGGGCTCCTATTTCCCTCTGTGTTCTGTCAGGTTTTCTCCAAACTTCCCCTGAGAGTCAGCCCAAAAGTGTTGGACTTGGGGTCAGTCAGAGCTCTGCGTCCATCCACCGAGTCACCAGAGACGGTGAGTCACTGCCATGCCCTCGGCAGAGAGCCAACTTCCTTTCCTATAAAATGGAGCCACCTGCATGCAAGAGGTGAAGCCTCTGGAGCGGTCACAAAATCAGATGGGAGATGTGGCAGAAGCAGGTACTTCCTGTGACTTCTTCCCCTCGGAGGACATGAGTATCAGCACAGTGATTTTCTGTGACATTCAAGGACACAGCACACAGGCAGGGGTAAGATCATTTCCTCACCTGTCACCCTGGTTAATGACCCCTATTGATAGTATCCTCTGTTCATGTCAAAACATGTGCGGACAGCCGTTCACAGACACAAAACCGCTGTTCTTCAACAGACACCTCAGAGGTAGGAAGCGGCGTATAATCTTACCCACTTTGCAGGCGATAATAACAATATTTGTCAATGCTCATGCTGGCCCTGGTTCTTGCTAAAACTCTCATCTGCCTTTTCTCACTGAATCCTAACTGCAAGTCAAAAAGGGAGGCAGATATCATCAGCCCCCCCTTTGAGGGGGCTCAGGGTGCGTACGTAATGGGCTCAGGTCTATGAGCGGGCATGGAAGGTCCCGATCCAGCCAGTTGGCCCTCAGAGGTTGTCCTCTTGCTCCCTGGCCAAGGGTGATCTCTAGATGGAAATTGCAGGTTATAGGTTTCTGAATGAACTGAAACCACAGCAGGTCACCTGCCCCAAAGAGGTCACCCCATGTTCCTGGCCCCAAGACTGACAAGGCAGTGTCCAGGTGATCCTCCAGGGGACGTTCATTCAGTAACCTGTCCCAGGAAGTCTCCTCACAGAAAACATCTGAATGTGCCAGCCTCCCAGGCTGGGTCAGCAGGTGAGTCAGGAAAAACGGAGGTGCATTGGCCACCCAGACTCTTGCCCAGTGATTTTGAACTGGTGTGTCACAGCACATTAGTGTCTTATGAGAGGATCTTAGGTGTGCCACGAAAAATTTTAAAGCTCATTAATTAAATCATTCTTGAAAGAAGTTTAAAGCACAGTAATTATATTCTTTTTTTTTTACTCTTTTTTTTTTTTGATCAACATAATTTAAGTGTGCCACAGAAGTTTAACTAGAGGTTCAAGTGTGATGTGAGATTTTTTAAAAGCTTGAAACTCACCGCTCTAGCCTCTGAGAGTTCCAATTTTCTCACTGGTGAAAATAGGTGTTGTTATCACTATCAGGATCCAGTGGCATGAGGTGTGTGAAGGTACTTTGAGATCTACAGCATTCAAGATAAATACAGTGTAAGTACGTAGCTTTTCCTTATTAGAACCTGCCACCTATGGGCCAAGAGCTATGGAATCCCTGTCTGTTTACACAGCCATGCTGATTTTGGACAGATAAGAAAGTTCAAGTTCAGAACTGGGATGTGATTCTGAGTGATCCAGCCCCGCCGTGTGTGTGTTCTCTGAACAAACACTGTCTTTGATATTAAAATTCAGGCCAGGACTTACTCATCTTTCATGTTACTTCTGGGGAAGTCAATATTTAATTTGCGACCTTTCTTAAACTGGGTCTCCCAACCCAGTGAACCCCTCAACAAAAGCAGCTTCAGGGCTTTATCCAGCCTTTTCTGCAACCCATGAGAAAATACCAGGATGGAATAAAAGGAGAGAAAACTGAAGAGGTAAAGTAGGGATTGTTACACATGGATTGTAATTCACAGCAAGATTTCTGGGTCGATAGCTATTGAAGGTCATTCAAAGACCCGAAGAGTAGCATTAAGCCTGGCAGGCTGGAGGTCACAGTAAATGCACCCAAATGCTTTAAGGGACAGGTGTCTGTCTCCTCCGACATGGATCTCTACGACAACTTCCAAGTAAGCACCAAGATATGTATTGTTTTTAAAATGCCATTAACTCATCCTCAGGGATAAGCAAAACAGAACCAGCAAGTATCTTTTATAAGAAAAACAGGATTAGATATAAGTTATGTGAAACATATTGCTTCTATCAGAATAGAATTTGGAAAATTAAATGGTTAAAAAAAAGAGAGAACACAGGAGGGAAATAAAGATACACACACTGTAAAGAAAACACTGTCCATGGTCATGAAAAGTACCTGAAATTTGAATATGAAATATGACTCCTATCCCTGGCAAACATCTCAAAAGGGTAGAACCTAGCCTGCCCCCACATTGAACTCTTATTTTTCAAAATGAACTTAATATCCGCTGCCTCCTTCTGGATTTCAGTCAGTCAATATTAATTTTCCCTTTTAACCAAAATAGCTTACCTAGGCTGCCCCTAAATTGAACTCTCTTTCAAAATGAGCTTAATATCTGCTTCCTTTTTCTGTATTGGAGTCAGTCAATATTAATTTTTCCTTCTAACCAAAATAGTTTTTTGTTAAACCCAGGTCTTCCCAGACCACAGATGTGCATTAGAGAGAGATTATCCATCCATTCTCATTGAATCCATCTTCCTAAGAAGAGCTGGCCTTAGGAAAACTCCATCCACTTAGAGGATGCAAACCCTGATGATCAGCTTAAAGCAGGTAACCAGAGAGAGACTTATGAAAGGTGGAAATGACTGTGGAGAAGGCATCAGCGAGAAAGTGCCAGAATAAAAGGAAGGGAGGGGAACTAAAGCCCACTGTATATAGCTACATCTTGCAAGAATGAGCGTCCAAGGGGTTAGTCTGTCACCAAGGGCAGTGATGCTTAGGCACTTTCTTTCTGGATCATCTCCCTCTCACCCGCATTTCCCTTGGAGTGAGAGTTACCATGCTATGAGAAAGTGATTTCCTGTCCCACCCCCTGACCCTATAGCTATCACTGATTGGTCCAGGGGTACCTGATCCCCAGGCTGGGCCAATCAGCCCTCTTCCCTGGGAATTTGAGAACTGAAATTGAAAGAAAGGGTCAATTTCTGTCAAGGTGGTTAAACTAATTGTTGTTGGTAGCCACATTTCACCATGTGGCCTGAGGAGCCAAGACAATAGATTGGCAAAGTGGAGGCAGAACAAAGCCAATGGATGAGAGAAATGTGGGAACAGAGGAGCAGAGTGGGGCCTGTTGAGCCCAAGATTCCTGAAGCCTGAGCCCAACATCGCCATGTAAAACCCTCCTAGGGTTCCCCGTGGAACTCTGATCTTCCCTGCTGGCCATCTGGCCCTGGCCCTGGTGTGGTACTCGCCTGCAGTCCTGGACCTGCTCTGATTGCTCCTGGAGGCTCACAGGGTGTGCCAGGACCCAGGCAAGCCAGGTCAGGCTTACACCCTGTTGAGCTGGCACCATGTAAGTTTCTCCTATCTCTGCACAAGACAATTTAGTGCACTGAGCATCTCACTGCTGGAAGGCTCAAGCCACATCATCTCCTGACCTGATATCCACCATGAACTTTGAACTGGCCTCTCTCCAAATTAAGCTTTGAAATGAAAAAACAATAAACCAAATCACATTTGTTCTCTGCTCAGGGCCATCCAGTGCTCTCCCCCTGTGCTGGGAAGGAACTCCAGGGTCCTGCCTACAGCCCACAGGGCCTATATGAGTTACAACTCCTCATCTCTTCCCACTCTTTTCCTGCCGCATTCCACTTCAGAAAACCTCAAACTTGTCCAGCCTGGGGCTGCCTCAGGGCCTTTGCTCCTGCTCACGCTTCTCACAGCTCCAAGAGGCCCAAGTCCCCCTGCTTCAATTCACTCCGACCTCTGCTGCCACCTCCACCCCCTGCCAACACCCTCCAACCCTCACCAACCAGTCATTCTCTGTGTCCTGTCCCTGTATTAACTTTTAAATCGTACCTCATCATCTGACCCCAAACTCAGAGGTACTGTCAACTCGTACAAGAGTGTAAACTCCATGAAGGCAGGACCCGGACTCATTCACTGCTGGTCTTCCAGCTTCTGGAACAGTGCTTGGCATGTGATACTCAAAGACATTTTGTGAACAGTGAAGGGAAGGCAGGTTTTATGCTAAAGGAGCGTCACAGGCCCAGGCCCTGGATAGCCTCTAGTTGAAGCAGGTGTGGACTGGCCTAAACAGCTGCTGCCCATGCCAAAGCACAGGGCATTTCAGAGGCAAAGGGAAGGGCGCACTGGGCTCTGCACTTGCAGTCTGCCAACTGCTGTTAATAGGCTGCTGCAGAGATATTAATTAGCCACAGACAGGCTCCAGGATCACATGTAGGAAGGGAGCTGATTTCTGAGAGGGAACTAAGTCGGGCCCAAGCTGCTGATTCTGCAGGAGCACCGGGTGATGGTTTTGCCTGAGTATTTCTTTTGAGTGGGAGA
This sequence comes from Otolemur garnettii, assembly GCF_000181295.1. Classification (NCBI taxonomy): domain Eukaryota; kingdom Metazoa; phylum Chordata; class Mammalia; order Primates; family Galagidae; genus Otolemur; species Otolemur garnettii. Next base: position 8,034,078 of record NW_003852416.1, read on the forward strand.
TCTAATGCTACTTGAACATGTTTCTGAATGGACAGGTTCTCTTCCCTTATTCCCTTTGACTCTCAACTCCATTTTCAAACCTTAACAGCACACCTCAATTAAAATAGCCCTGTGTTGCCAGGCATAGTGGCTCATACCTGTAATCCCATAATCCCAGCACTCTGGGAGGCCAAGGCAGGTAGATCACTTGAGCTCAGGAGTTCGAGACCAGCCTGAGCAAGAGCGAGATCCAGTCTCTACTAAAAATAGGCAAATTAGCTGGGCATTGTAGCAAGCACCTGTAGTCTCAGCTACTTGGGAGGGTAAGGACAAGAGGATTGAGGTATCAATCCAAGAGTTTGAGGTTCCTGTGAGCTATGACGCCATGGAACTCTAGCCAGGGCACAGTGTGATTCTGTCTCAAAAAAATAAACAATAAAAGAGCCATGTGGCAGACATAAGTTTATTCAATTAATCTCTCACTTCAGGGCAGGTATAAAGTACCAGTTCCTTCTCCACTCCCTGGATGGACCACAAAGGGAAGGTCTCTCATCAAAATCACATAGCATTGTGAACAAGAATGAGGAAGCTCTCTGGGACTTCTAAACAAAATAAACTAATAAGATATTTTAGATTTGTTCACATGTACAGGAGGAAACACTCAAAGGATGGTATGGTTGATAAATCCATGGATTCTGGGGCTGGACTGCCTGGGTTTGAAATGAATCCCTTCTCTACTACACAGCTGTGTGATCATAGACAGGTTACTTAACCTCTCTGTGCTTCATTTCCTCATGTGTAAATGATGGCAGCTACCCCAGAGCTTGTAAACAAGTTCATATTCACTAAGCACTTAGTGTGTGGCTTATAGTTAGTGGTAAATAAACATCATGAGTATCACTGATGTTTTTCTTGGAGATTATTACAAGTGGTTACCTTTGCTATGGGGGGCTGAGAGCAGCACGAAGCAAGAGTGGGAGGAAGAATTTTGACTGCAAATCTTTTTTATTATATGCAAATAAGTTAACTATTTAAAGCACTAAACTAAAATTTACCACTTAATAGTTAAAAGTGACTTGCTGCAAATGGATTTCCAGATCTAGCATATTTTGAAGATTATTGGATTCATACTTTCTGGCTCTGTACACACCCCATTTTTCTGTTTTCCACTGTGACTGTACCCTTCTCCTTGGCTTTGTAAGTTTCTTACAGTGCTGTGTGCCAACAGTAAATACCATTTGGATCACTCACTGCTTTACATACATTACCTCATTTAATCTTTACAACAGTTCTGTGAGGCATTAACTCCATTTCATAGAGGTTAAATCAGCTTGCCTGAAATCACATAGCTTGAAAGGGGTAGTGCTTGGATTTATTCTGAGATCTAACGCCAAGCCTCCTATTCCAGAGTCTCTCAATTCTGTTAAATTTCAGATTCCCAGGCCTTGCCCTGGCCCTAGAGAATGAGAGTTGTGGGCCAGGCCTGGGTGCTTTTCTGGAGATGCTCAGACCGTTTGAAGTTTGAGGGCCACCGGCATGAGACTGTCTGCCCACTGTATCCCACTGGCCCCCTTGGCTCTGACATTTGATTGCAGTCTTTCATTTCATTTCAAACCCCTCAGCTATTTCCAGCGCCCAGGGGAGCAGAGATTTTTGGCCCCCTGTTCCTGTACAGTGGCTGTTCACACACCTGTGCAGGGCAGAGGGCAGCAGGTCACTCTACCACACACGAAATGCCCCTCCATGTGGGCGTGGTCTTTTGGCTCCTTGGCTCTAGGCCAAAGGTGGAATCTGACAAGCCTCAGGAAGCATAGCCTTCTGGAAGGTGCCCCGGGGCACCAATGCTGGCCTCTTGGTGAAACCTGCAAGGTCTCCTAGCAGTGACAGCTGAGCTAAACCTCAAACTGAAATTAACCACCAAAATGCTTCCAGGAAAGTCAACTGCAGTTAGGCCTCTCCTTTGGTAACAAACCATTTGGAGTTCCCAGGACAGCCTTGGGATGTGTGAGCAGGAACACACCTGGCTGGACAAAGTATGCTTTGAGACCCTGGTCCTAGCAGAGAGTAGAGTTACCTTCTGTTTAGAAACCAGCTGCTAAAGCCAAGCAGATCACCAGATAAACAACTAAGATTGGACAGAAGAAAGGGCCTTAAGGGCTCCAGGGAGACTGTGCTAATTAATTAGCCGACTGCAGAAAGAAGGCATTGGTCCACAGCTCAGCCCAGCAGGTCCTCCAAAGGTTGGGGAAACCAGGGAGGGAGTAAGGAGGGAAATAAGAAGCTTTCAAAGATCCAGATTAGAAAATTCTTCAGCTGGCGGTCACCCTGAAAGACAAGACTTTCTAAAAGCGGCTGTTCTTGCTCCAGGTTCCTAGGACTTTTCTGTAGAATATGCTGGAACACGTGAGTACTGCTGTCAGCCCAGGGAGATCATTACAAGTCTGGATCAATAAACATAAGTCTCTCTCCCAAAGCTGAAGAACAGTACAAATGGTGGAAGAACCACTTTAAATTATTTTGATGATACCAAAACAAGTATCATCAACTTTTTTACAGGCCTGTGCTTTGCAAAGTGAATTAAAGACAAAGCAAATAAAACTGGCCAGGGTATTTTTTAAGCCAGATTCGACCACTTCCCATTCTATCCAACCTGCCTTTTTCTTTTTCTCCTCCCTTTGCTAATCCTTTGCTGATACACCTCGCTTGATTTTGGCCCTTTTTACATTCTGAAGACTTTTGCCAAGATCACTTTGCTGAGAAGGAACACAGGATTGTTGCTTGGGAACTTGCCATTAAGTGCAAAGTCCATGATAAACCAGGCTGGTGAATTAAAAGTTCTAAATCCTCTTAAAAGCTTGTGTGTTCCACAATTAATTGCTGATTTAAAAAAAATAAATCTGGCCACTAAATCTCTATGCTCAGGGCCAGACAAATAAGATCACAACAAACTACGATACCCTCACAGAATGATTTACTAAGGGCACTTAAGTGTGTGCTAAATTGCAAGAGGAAATTAATTAACAGAGCAGGCTGAATACGATGCTTCCTAATCATCCTCAGTGATCCTGGGTATTATACTTCCTCACCTAAGTGGGCAAGTCCATTATCTTCATTTCCCAGACATACCCACACAGGCGTACAACTCTGCTAGGAACACAGATAATGCCAGCATCAACTATCTGGGAGGAACCAGATTATCCTAATTTCTCAGGAAAAGCCATTTCTCACCACCGCAGATTTCATAGTGAGGGGCCAATTCAGTGATTTTCATCACAACAAAGCCGAGAGTCAAAGAAATGACAACCAAACTCTGATGGTTATTTCCATAAAAAGACCTCCTTGAAAAGCCTCCAGCAACTCAATCCCAGAAAACAGTCCAAGATAAAAATATTCTGTGCACTTTACAATGAAGTGAAAAACCTTAGAAAGCGGACGATGGATTTTTACAATCCACTCGGGGTGCAAATACAATTTTCCCCACCACTGGAGTGGATAAGTACAGGTTTTATCCTCTTAGAGATCCCCTAGGCTGCTCCAAACATGAACTATGCCTTTCTATATTTGGAAGGGAATATAAGCATTCAAACCCACTCCTGTTTATTTTCTAAAGCTTCTCCATGAATTGGCTTCCCAATAGCCCTATCTGCTTACAGATATTCATCAGCATGAAAGTAAACACACCACCAGGCTCCCACCTCCCCGGGTGCTGTTTCATTCGGAACTAGAGCTCTGGTTTTTGTAGCTGCTTTGTCTAAACATTTTGGGGATGATTCATTCATGGTTTCAACATTTCAACAGAGGGCATCCCCACAGTCCTAACATACCAAGGCACAGAACAAGACAGGGAGGGAAAGAAAGAAGGCAGAGGCAGTACCTAGTGTCTCCGTCTGAAATCGGCCCCCTCTGCATCAAAACCAGGCTTCGCTCTGAAAGGACCGGAAGTGAGTTTCCTTCTTCTCTGTAATAATAAAAACTCAACATGCTTGGAGCTCAGCAGGGGACAGAAGACTGGCACAGGCCGCCTGCCCTGAAGGCCTGGGACTGAATCAGCAGTGAACTGCATGCTGGAGTTTTCCATAGGACCATTCAAACTCGGGCCAGGAAGGTCACACTGGCCTCCCCCTGCTCTGCTGACCGGCAGAAATGCCCCGGCTCCCCATTGTAGCATCCCCCTGCCTGGGACGGCTCCGTGTGGAAACAAGCAACTTTCAATGAGCATAGGGTCTACAGGGCAAAAAACGAACCTTCACAACACGCAGTGAGGAGCACAGTCTTTAAGAGTGGAAAAATTGGAAATGAGAGGGGACTGGCTAAGCAAAAGATGGAATACCAACAGGATAAAATATCACGCAACTATTCAAAGTTGATGAGCGTGCACACACCGTCAACCCACCCAAACAACAAATCTACAAAAGGCTGCAGAACAGCACACACGCACGGATAATAAAATACGGGACAGTAGATGAGGAAAAGCCGGAAATGAGTCTGGGGTGAATCCAACAGTTCAGGTCCATTAGGTTATCTTCTCTTTATAAAGGGACTCACAACAAGAATACAAGCAACAGAAGACCGTGGCGGCATACCAAATCTGTTAGTTTTAAAATGAAGCATAGAAACATTTTTCAAGGGTCTTGCATAAAGTGAATGACCCCGGAGTCAGCACACTGCCCCCTCTGAACCCTCCAAATGCAACAAGGAAAAGGGAAACACACAAACCCCCAAACACTTATTAAGCAAGCTGCCCTGCAATGCTTTCCCTCCCTTGTGGGTGCAGGGTCACAGTCAAGGAAAGGTTCACACTTGATGAAGTGAGCTTACAACACCTGCTGCCCTGGGCAAACCTCCAGATCGGATCAGCTGCCCTCCGCAGGTCTGTGAACAAGACAGAAAATCAGCTCTGTGTATTTTTCTCTGAAACTCAGTTTGCAAAAATACATGAACATGGAGGGAAAAATAAAACTGTTTCAAACAGGCTAAGGAGAAGAACAGATCCCACCCCCCAAACTTATCAACTGTGTTTTTCTCTTCCCCCTAAAAGAAAAGGGGACAATGAAACTGACAATAAAAAATGGACAAAGGACTTAAAAAAAAAAAGTCACCCAGGGGAAATAAAGGGCTGAACTGTCTTTAAATAGCCTAATAGACTCAGCGGAGGTACAATGGTCTGTCTGTATTACCATGCAGGGTCAAGCATTTAGAAGGACTGATATACTTCAGGCCTCATCCTTCCTTACAAAACCGCTTTGCCCATCCTTTTTGCCTTCAGCTGAGCCGCGTACAAGCTCACCATCACAGATCCTTGACAGGCAGAAACCCAGCAAGCTCAGGGTTTGAACGTGTAACGCCCTCCACGCGCACACATTTCTTACTCGTGACCCCATGTTAACATGAGAAGCAACTGGTTATATTTTCACTGCACTTTTCTATTAACCAGACTTAATTTTTCTGAACTAATAGTGTTTTAAATTTCTATCACTATGGAAACATGATTATTTACCTCCCTTCTTTTTTCCTTTTCACCTTGATTTTTCCCCTGTAGGACACCAGGAGCCGAACCTAACTGGAGGGACCCTCCACACACGGGGCTCCCAGAGCCTGTGAGTTGTAGTGGCGTGTGCTCTGTGCTCCTGAAACGTGCACTTGTCCCTCTTTCTGGGGAAGTCCATTGCTAGCCCTGTTGGAACAGCTGTCTGTGTCCCATCCCTCAGCGGGAGTGAAGCAGAAAGGGAGCAATTTACATAAAGAATTAAATTTGCTGACCCACTTGGGTGGAAGAAAAAAACCCACTCTGTTGGTGGATTAATGTGGTTGAACAGCTAACGTCACCACAGTTGTGAGCAACATTTGATGTAAGGCGGTGAAAGCCTGGACCCAAGTTAGGCCAGAGTCTTGGCCGTGGTCCTGCTGGGTGACTGCCCTTTACCTCTCTGGTCTTACTTTCTTGGATCGTAAGGAAGGGAATTAGATGAATGATCTTCCAAGGGGTCTTTCAGTTTTCACAGGAGGGCTCTATGATTTCATTCTCGTCAGGTATATTCAGGTAATTCAGGAAGCTGGCAGTTACTTTAATTCTCTGAGAATTCTGGAGATACAATTAATATCCATATTATGCAGATGAGGAAAGGGAGGCTCTCACGGTCATGTGACTTGCTACAGTCCCTCAACAAGCAAGCATGAGGCAGGGCCAGGATCTGAACCCAGGGTGTCCTAGTCGACTCTACCACTGCTAGTGCTTTATGCGGTATTATCACTGCTCCCCATGTATGTGTCTTTAATACTCTCCACATGCAAATTTGAGAGATAGGCGTCCAATCTTCTGCAGAGGAAACTAAGGGCTTCCTTCATGGAAAAGTAAATGCCCTGGGTACATTTTAAAGTTCATATTTATTTTAGAAGGCCCAGACCTGGCTTCTTTCAATCAATGAATGTCAGTGCACAGCTTTTGCTTAATTTGGAACATATTCTTTGGAACAAGGTCAGGTCTGCCTTCTTTGCTCTTGTCTCTGATTCCAAAGCGTTGCTTTTTCTGATACATTTGCCCCCGTCTCTCCAAATAAAAAGGCAGGCCACCTTGATCTTCCTCGTTAATTCCACAAACAACACATTTTTTAAAAATAGGGACCTGCTTACACGTAATACTCACTGGGGGAGAGTCCAAGGTGCAGCCAGGAGGGAGAATTATAACCAAGTGACATTCCTTTATTAACCACTCTCCAGGGGGACAAAGGCTGGAAAACAAAGATGATGCCAAGGAGGAGGCGGCTCACGGGATGGAGCCAGGGCCTCAAAAATAGAAAGTTTATTGAACATTGAGAATGAGCCTTTTCTCCTGCCCTCTTCCACTGGTGACCGGACAGATAAACAAACAAGAGGACACGAGAGGCTCCACCGGACCCTGGGGACATCTGAGACTGTGTGAGATGTCTGCTACTTTGTTTTATGTTTTCTTGAATTCTGACCTTGAGCAGAGCTCAGAAAGGAGCCTCTGAGGTCTCAGGTTTCTAGATGAGAACATCTTCCAGGCTGATGGCCAGGCCTTGGTCTTGGATGTACAATGCCTTACAGGGCCTGTGCCATCAAGACCAAACTCACCCTGTCCAGGGCTTCCTCTCACTGTCCCAGATCGAAGCTGTGTTAGTGGCCTGGCCAGACCATCATTTCCACATTGGCCCCGAGGCTCTGCCAGTCCGCAGTACCCTCATTGTCTTTTTCTGACTACTCAAGTTCCAACTCCTCTAGTTCTCCCAATCTCCCCACCCAACCTCTCCCAGCTTCTTCAATTGAATCCTACAATTCAGCAGTTAGTTATTATTTTTTGTAGCTATGCCTAAGCATTTGATAAAAACTTGACTTTGTATCTAAGGCAAGGACCACATGGTCACCTTGGAGGGCAGGTCACCTGTACTAGAGCTTCAGAGGGACCTTTCCATCAAGAGAGCCCTTTTCCAGTGCACGGGGAACCCTAGACTGTGTTCTACAGACTATAGTGTATAATGAATGGAGACTACCCCCATCTTGATTTCCTCTAAATATTTTTTTTAAAACCTGAATACTGATTCTATAGCTATCTTAAAATATTTTTCCTTTGTGCTTTTCTTTGTTTTCCAAATGTTCTTCAATAATCAAAAAAAAAAAAATGAGAAAAACATCTCAGTATATTTGTTTAAGAAAAGTGAATTAAAGAACAGTTTGGATTAGTCAGGGCCCAAGGAATGGGAATAAAACGATGCTGTCCTGCCATCTAGTGGCAGGATACAGAAGAGCCAGGACGGGTCTGAGAGCTTAGAATTACAGGAGGCTCCTGCCCTGGCTTTTGGGGGAACAGGGACTCCTTTCTGTGTCCTACAGTCCTTGAGGCATCCAAGGGAGGACAGGTGGGCAGACTGGTCTGTTAGAGACTTGGGGAGATTGCCACTGCCTCCTCTCCTTCCTACCTGGCAGCAATTCTCCCTGGAGAAGGTAGAAGGGCATGGGGTGGGGACAAGGGGCCTGCCATCAGCTGCAAGGAGCCAGCAATGCTGCCACACATTGCATCCTCTACTCTGATAGTGGGGTACACAATGCCCCTAAAATTACACAGGGGACCTCGAGGTATTTACCACCTATTTGATAGTATGAAGCTTGATGTCAACATCTGTCATGCCATAAAAAAGGTCCTGGAGTGTTGATAATTTAGGCTTACCTTTCCAAAGGACTTAGAGGAGGATAAAAATCACACCACAAATCACATCTACTTTTGCAAAATAAAGGTTCTTTTTAGGCAGAGGGCTTCTAGCAGGGGGCTCAGTGACTTTCCAAGAGATGTAGATAGAGTTTTATAGGAATAACTGACCAGATTATCAACTTCCATTTATATTTTCTTCTAAACTGGACTGAGACCCCCCTCTTTCCTCTCCCGTTCTCCCATCTCCCGCTGTATAAAAGACCTCCCCACCCACCCTGAACCTTACTGACAGGGCATCAGAAGCACTCAGTAAACAAGTAAAACACCACTCCCTGTGAGTCTCCTTGAATCAGGCACTGTGGTGGGGCTTCCAGCTTATTCATGATATGGGTGAAGTACAGCATTAGAAATGGGGGTAATCTGGGAGCACACTGGGCTCTTTCAAATTCAATTACAGGCATATCTCAGATAACGATGAAATTTGCTGCATTGATTGACCCATCCTCTCACAAAAGATTGCTGTGGAGCAAGTGATACTGTTTGATTGTATTTTACCCACAGCAGAACTTCTTCCTCTCAAACCCTGCCTGCCACTAGTTTATCAACTAAGTTTACGTACTACTTTAAGTCCTTTGTTGTCATTTCAAAAATGTTCATAGCGTCTTCACCCAGAGTAGATTCCACTTCAAAGAATCATGTATCTGCTTATCTGCAGGAGCAACCGCTCGTCTGTTCAAGTTCAACGGGGAGACTGCAGCAATTGAGCCACATCTGCAGTCTCCACCGCTCATTCCAATTCTCTTACTGTTTCCACCACATCTGCAGCTCCTTCCTGCACTGAAGCCTTGAACCTCTCAAAGTCATCCACGAGGGTCGGAATCAACTTCTTCCAAACTTCTGTTCATGTTAATGTTTTGACCTCTTCCCATGAGTCACAAATGTTCTTAAAGCCAGTCTGAATGTGAATCATTTTATCATTTCCAGGTTTTCAATCTAATTTGCTCTAAGAATCACTATCTATGGCAAATGTAACATTATAAAACGCACTGCTTAAAGAATAAGACCTGAAAGTTGAAATTACTACTTGATCCATGGGCTACTGATATAACTACTTGATCCACAGGCTACATGGATATTGTGTTAAAAGAGACACACAAAAATTTTAATTTCCTTGTACATCTCCATCAGAGCTCTTGGGTGACCAGGTAGGTACATTGTCAATGAACAGTAATATTTTGAAAGGAATCTTTTTTTTTCTGAGCAGTAGGTCTCAACAGTGCACTTAAAATATTCAACAAACCCAACTGTAAAGAGATGTGCTGTCATCCAGTCTTTATTGTCCCGTTTATGGAGTACAGGCAGAGTAGATTTAGCCTAAATCTTAAGGGCCCTAGGATTTTGAATGGTAAGGGAATGTTGTCTTCAATGGAAAGCCCCCAGCTGCATTAGCTCCTAACAAGAGTGTCAGCCTGTCCTTTAAAGTTTTGAAGCCATGCATTGACTTCTCTTCCCTAGCTGGCAAAGTCCCAGATGGCATCTTCTAATAAGATTTTCATGTCTACACCGAACATCTGTTGCTTAGAGTAGCCATCAATGCTCTTAGCTAGGTCTTCTGGATAACTTGATGCAGCTTCTACACCAGCACTTGCTGCTTCACCTTGCACTTTTACGTCATAGAGATGGCTTTTTTTGAACCTCATGAACCAACCTGTCCTACCTTCCAGACTTTCCCTTGCTCCTTCCTCACCTCTCTCAGCCTCCACAGAATTGAGGAGTGAGGGCCTTGCCCAGGACTAGGCGTGGGCTTAAGGGAAGATTGTGGTTCGTTTGATCTTCTATGTAGATCACTAAAACTTTCTCCATGTTGGCAATAAGGACATTTCGCTTTCTTATTTTTCCTGTGGTCGCTGGAGTAGTACTATTAATTTTCTTTTCTTTTTTTTTTTTTTTGCCAAGTTTAACAAGAAATTTAATGTTTTTTCAGTGCTCTAATTCAAATTCTAATATTCTCATGATGGCAAACAAAAACGGGAAACAATTATGAACTCCACTCAGCAAGACACTGCCACATGTTGACATGAACACAGTGGTAAGACACTGATATATCAAGGTTATAAAGCCTTCTTAAGTGCTTTGTATAGTATACCAATATAAATGGCTAATGGCAAGTTCACAAAGTTAATTGTCAGAACTTATATGAATACTGGGGGGAGGAGGCATAACTCAGCCCATAGCAATTGCTAATAAGAACTATTACTGCTACACTTGGAAAAATTTAACCACTGAAAAGCCCAAATACAAATATGTATGTAGGCTGTAGTTTTTCTTGTGCCACAGGCACTAGAAAGTTCAGAACAATCTGTCAACACATTAGTAGATGTGAAAGATTCTGCAGGGTACATAGGGAGTGTCCCTCCACATGGCAGGTGTCATTACTGTCACGTTGCAGATACGGGGTCTGTGTGTCTCCCACAGACATGAAGCATTGTCTTCTGTGCCCAGAAGAGCAGTACTCGAGCCGCACCCGAGACCACTGCCTGCCTAGGACAGAGACCTTCCTGGCCTTTGAGGAGCCCATGGGCCTTATGCTGGCCTCAGTAGCACTCATGCTGGCTGGGCTAGCAGTGCTGGTCCTTGGGGTATTTCTGAAGCACCGGGACACACCAGTGGTCAGGGCCAACAACAGAGCTCTCAGCTACATGCTCCTCACCTCTCTGGCTCTTTGTGCCCTCTCTGCTTTGCTCTTCATTGGCCGTCCCACCGTTGCCACTTGCCTCCTCCGCCAGACCACCTTTGCCGTTGTGTTTACTGTGGCTGTTTCCTCCATCCTGGCAAAGACCCTGACCGTGGTCCTGGCCTTCAGGATCACCAGACCAGGGGACAGGGTCCAGATGTGCCTGGGACCCAACGCCTCCGCCTTGGTGGTCCTCGTTGCCTCCTTAGTGCAGGTTGTTCTCTGTGGGGTCTGGATGGGCACCTCCCCACCGTTCCCAGATAGAGACACAGTCTCAGAACCTAGCCACATTGTCATCCAGTGCCAGGAAGGCTCTGGCATTGCTTTTTCCTGTGTGCTGGGCTACTTGGGCCCCCTGGCGGGGTTCACCTTTTCTGTGGCCTTCCTGGCAAGGGGTCTGCCCAATGCCTTCAATGAGACTAAGTTCTTCACTTTTAGCATGCTGCTCTTTTGCAGTGTCTGGACAACCTTCCTGCCCCTGTACCATAGTGCACGGGGCAAGTCCACAGTGGCTGTAGAGATCTTCTCTATCCTGGCCTCCACCGCAGGGTTGCTGGGCAGCATCTTTATCCCCAAGTGCTACATCATCCTGTTAAAACCAGAGTGGAATACCCCAGGCTGCGTGAGGCGAGGACCTGGGATTGGTAGGAAAGACAGAGCAAGGAGTTCCAGAGCCAGCATCTGCATAGGCCCACTCCACACATCTTCATGAGCCAGTCCTCCCTGAAGACATATGGGCCATTGATTTGAGTTCATTGTTTCCAGGCCCTCGCAAAGCCGGCAGTGGCGCGGCGGGGGCGGTCTGGCGCTGCGACAGCACCGCCCACCCCGGCCCAGCTTCCAGTACTATTAATTTTCTTCACGCACTATTTAATGTTCCTTTGCATTCATGATGTGGCTAACTAGTTTAAAAGCCTGGCTTTCAGCCTAACTTGGCTTTGGACACACCTTTCTCACTAAGCTTAATTATTTCTAGCTTTTGATTTAAAGAAACCTGTGATTTTTCCTTTCACTTGAACACTCAGAAGCCCCTGCAGGGTCATTACTTGAACTGATTTCAACATTATTGTGTGTCAGGAAATGAGAAGGTCTAAGCAGGGGTCCTCAAACTTTTTAAACAAGGGACCAGTTCACTGTCCCTCAGACCGCTGGAAGACCGGACTGCGGGCCCTGGGACAAGTCAGCTGCTAAGCAGGACAGGCAGCGGCCGCAAAAACACCCAGCAGGCCGGATAAATGTCCTAGGTGGGCTGCATGTGGCCCGTGGGCCGTAGTTTGACGATGCCTGACTCTAAAGAGTGAGAAAGAGACAGGGAATGGCCAGTGGGTGGAGCAGTCAGAACACACGATATTAAGTTCACCATCTTATTTATAAGGGTACAGATTATTATCTCCAAAACAATTACAACAGTAACACCAAAGATCACTGATCACAGATCACCATAACAGACAGAATCATAGTGAAGAAGTGGGACATGTTACAAGAATTAGCAAAACGTACACAGAGACCTGCAGTGGGCACATGCTTTTGGAAAAATGGTGTCAAGAGACTTGTTTGAGACAGGGCTGCCAGAAAACCTGATTTGTAAAAAATGCAGTATCTGCGTAGCACAACAACACTGCACAAAAAGAGGGGGAAAGCGAGACAGTATTGCATCCTTTGCAATCATCTTGACAAGAATTTATATGTCACCTTAAAATATATAAGGAAGTACAGTTTTATAACATTATTTTGGGGCTATGTGATAATGTAAAGCATGATAAAATGAAGTCTGCCTGTATCCACTGGAAAAATACTTATATATATTATAGAATGGAAAAGAAGTGATGATGGTTCTTGTCTAACGACCTTTCTTCTTTTATTGAGTATTCCCAGAATTCTCATCCAACCAGGAATTAGAATTGAGAATTCAGGAACGAGATGACTGTTATAGAGATACCTAATAACACATTTATTGAACCCAAGAATGCTCTCAGAATGCTCTTTATTGACAGAATACTATCTGGCCTGGCTAGCCCGTTTGACAAGAAGGACTGGTTTTGCCACCAGATTCTGTAACAGTCAACTTCCACAAGTGAATGAGCCAGATATACAGCTCCAAGGTCTTACCAGAAATATATTTTTAAAAGCATAGGATTTCAAAGCATTTTATAAAAAAAGAAAATCGATAAAAGTTTATTAATGCTACTTTATCTTTTTTGGAATATTTTGAGTTAAACAGGTTACCTCTAAGTAAAAAGAGGAAGAGATTCAATTAATGATTGTTTGAAAAATTTTGACATAGACTTTTTGGTGTGCTTTCCAAAACTGAAGAAATAAATACCTCTAAAGGCTGAATAAAAATTCCTTTTGGAAGTTAGATCATTTCCAATTCTGCACTTTAACACAGTTGTGAAGGACCTAACTGAGTTGTCATTTGGAGGCACAGAACTCAAAAGGAATTCAAAGAATTAAGTGACATTACTATCACAAAACTCCTACTACTCCATGGATTCATTCACGATTTCTCAGGGCTTAGCTCTCTTAAACAAAAAATGTGAAAAGGAGGCAATATAGAACTCTTCTTTTATTCCATTCCTAAGTATTATTTGTCCATTTATTTAGAAACTACCTTGTTATTAAAAGCCTATTCATTCCACTGTAATATGAAATGTCAGTGCAACTGCTGTTTAATAATTATTTTGATGAGTAATGATTTAATAATACTGATTATTAACAAGTTTTAGATTAGCTGTGAATAAGCTGAAACGGTAACAGTCTAGGAGAAGTTTCTCTTAATACTCATGATATCTGGAAAAATGTCTTAAAATTTATACGGACATATATGTGCATATATGTATATGTTAGAGACATGTAAGGAGGTGATTCAGAAAAGACTTTCAAGCAACTAAATCTATTACAGCAGAAAATATGGGTGAAAAAAGAATAAAAAACTTATTTCAGGAGACAAAAGAAACAACATAAAAACTCTAGCTGTCAAAGGAGAGCTGTTCATCTATTTTTAACAGGTAAAGGTAGTTATGAAATCACTATGGACTTAGATTCCATTGGCTATATTTAAAGAAATAATTTTTTTCCAGTCCCCTTAGACGAGCTAACCAACCCCCGCTCCCTTTTTAAAATGTCTATATTTAACAATGCGCAATTCATTTTCACAATCTCTGGGAAGTAAACAAAAAGGCTTTACTAAGACTCATAAAAGAGTATCAGACAATTCCTGTTTCTTGCTTACATAGAGGCAACCTGCATAACCCAAATACTCAAGAAGAGTGGCAAAAGTGAAATAGTATAATAATAATCGCACCCTTTGCAATTCTCTTGACAAAGAATTTATATGTCACCTTAAAATATATAAGGAAATACAATTTTACAACATTATGTTGGCACACGACACGTGAGCAAAAACATCGGACGACCATTCATTGCCCTAAGGATCCTTCCTTAGCGGTGTAGTGATTATAGTTCAGCCTGAACCAATTTATCCTCGCTTCGGAATGCTTCCAAGAGTTGGTACTGCCTTTTCCAGTCACTTCATTAGATATTCTAAATGGCAAACAATAGAATTTGCGTCCACAGTGTTGGAGTCCTCCTGATTTTCCAACTCTTGTCTGGGACGATATGATACGAGGCCCTCTTTGTACTGCAAGGAGCCAGGCTGCCCCTCACTACCCACTAGTCCCCTCCTGAGCACTGCCTGGGAGCACTCAGCCTTTATCCCTCTTAGGGTCTCTCCCAGCATGGACTTGACTTAGGGGACACAAGGCAGCCTTATGCTTCTGACCCATGTAGAGGTCCAACCTCTCATCAGGTAGCACCACTCACTGTTCATCCATTAAGTCACCAGTTCCGGTACTGCTTGGCTTCTCATATCAACTCTACCGTTTATTAAATGTCAGCAGAGAGGCGAGCTACTAAACCTCTTACTGCTGCAGTTTCCCTAACCGTTAAATGGTCATAACAACAGAACCAACTCCTTGGATTATATGGACTAAATTCAGTTAATACTGAGCAGGCACACAAAAGTTTCATCAATTCGATGACACTATTATCATTGTTATTAAATGTAAAATTTTAAATTTTGAAAGCGAACTCAAGAAAGGAAAAGGTAGGAACAGTAAACAGGATGCGCCCCCCACCCCACCACCTGCGGAGTGCCTCTTAAGGCACAAGGTGGGAATCACCCGAAAGCTTGGCCCCAGGGCTCTGTGTGTTAGTCAAGCTTGGTCCCACTGGTAGCAGCAGCCCAGGCTCTGCTCTGAAGGTGACTGTGAATCCCCTCTACAGCTGCTCATTCCTGGAAACTGCCACACAGACAAACAGCCGCTGAGCAGGGGACCACACAGCATGGTTTCCTCTCTTTCCTGGGCTTGCCCCAGAGATAAGAAGGTGCACTTGGGGAACCCTACTGTTGCTACATATACTCAGCACGACCCTGTGCAGACCTCTCATGCACAAGGTGAACTTCCTCTTTCCCACAGCTGGGTGGAGGTGGCAGATGCAAGGCAGGCCAAAGGGGCCCAGGGTCACAGATTAATCCAGCGAGGGCGGAAACTTACCTGAAGAGTGATGGCACAAAGGAGGACCGATCTGGCTTGGCATCCACTGAGTCATTTGCTGAATCCCCAGCTCCCTGCTCCCCAACATGGTCCTGATCGTCTGCCATCTGGGAGAAGAGAAGAAAAAACCCTAGAAAGCTGGTATGTAACCTTCTGTGTTATATTTAAATGACACTCATTAGGTCTCATTAATTAATTTTTAATTAATCCTAGGGGTGAGTAGTCTTTAAGTTCCAGGGCGACTACATCATCAGGGCATTCAAATTCTTGAATGTCAACTATATTCCAGGCATCATTCCAGAAACCGAGTGTATGGCAGCCAAGAAAACAATATCTCTGCCCCCAGGGAGTGTTTAATCTAGCACCCTTGGTTTTGTTTAATGCTCACTGCATACAAGAAATTGTGGCCCCACTGCCTGTGGCTCAGTGAGTAAGGCGCTGGCCCCATGTACTAAAGGTGGCGGGTTCAAACTTGGCCCGGCCAAACTGCAACAAAAAAATAGCAGGGCGTTATGGAGGGCGCCTGTAGTCCCAGCTACTCGGGAGGCTGAGGCAAGAGAACTGCCTAAGCCCAAGAGCTGGAGGTTGCTGTGAGTTGTGACCCCACAGCACTCTACCAAGGGCAGCAAAGTGAGACTCTGTCTCAAAATAATAATATTAATAATAAAAGAAAAGAAATTGTGGAAGGTGTATCAAGGTTTATAGCAACAAGAAACTCCCCCTAAATCCCTGGCAGGTCCAAGGTGCTCATACACGTTTAAAAACAGCAATAACCTGGTTCTCTTTCTGTTTTAGGTGATTTCACACAGTTACTCCCAAAATAGATTTCCATCAAATTATACTTCATTCAAGAATTATTGGGAGATCCCCCTTAACTAAAAGTTCAAACCTAAACCCATCTCTAGATTTTAAGGTCTTTCCTGATCTAGTCTGGATGTTAGGACACTATGGCTCATCATTTTCTTGTGGTTTTTTTTTTCTTTTTTTGTAGAGACAGAGTCTCACTTTATCACCCTGGGTAGAGTGCCATGGTTTCACACAGCTCACAGCAACCTCCAACTCCTGGGCTTAGGCAATTCTCTTGCCTCAGCCTCCTGAGTAGCTGGGACTACAGGTGCCTGCCATAATCCCCAGCTATTTTTTTGTTGCAATTTGGCCAGGGCCGGGTTTGAACCTGCCAACCTCGGTATATGGGGCAGGCACCCCATCCACTAAGCCACAGGCGCCGCCTGGACTAAGATATATAGCCTTGGACACTTCAGGGCACTCCTCCAGGGGAAAGAAAAAGGCGGCTCTTAGCACCAGGCCTGGCTTTGCAGGATTGAAGGAAGGCACACAATCCTTAACACTCCTAACCACCCCCACCCCCACCCCCACCCCCACCAGAGGGACTAAAAGGTGTGAGGCAGATGCATTCAAGGGAAGAGGTCTGAAAGACACCCAGAATCTCTAGCTGGATTCACAGGAGGTCTTTCTCTCCCAAAGCCTGTCAGTAAAGACTAGAATAGATGACTGCTTCTTCAAATGTGAAGACACAATGCAAGTCTCCAAGGATGTAAATCAAGGAAATATAACACCACCAAAGGGACACAATAAAGTGCCAGTGGCTGACCCCCCCCCCAAAATGGAGATCTATAAATTACCTGACAAGAATTCAAAATAATTATAAATTTAGTAAGCAGTAAGAGGACAGAAAGCTAAACTAAGTCAGGAAAACAATACATAGAAAAAAATGAAAAGTTCAACAAAGAGAAAGAAACCATAAAAAAGAACCAAACAGATATTCTAGAAGAACAAAATATATGAACAGAAAAATTTAATGGAGAGCTTCAACAGCAGACTTGATCAAGCAGAAGAAAGAATCAATGAATTCAAAGACAGGTCACTTGAAATTGCTCACCTGGAAGAATAAAAAGAGAAAATAATAAAAAAAGATGAGAAATTCCATGGGACACCATGAAGCAAATCAATACATGTGGTGTGGGTATTCCAGAAGGAGCAGAGAGAGGGGCAGAAAGCATGTTTAAAGAAATGACTACAGAGAACTTCCCAAATCTGGAGAGGGAAATGAACATCTAGATTCTCGATGCCCAAAGAATCCCAAACAAAATAAGCATTAAAAGGTCTTCACTCAGTTACATTATAATCAAACTGTTAAAAGTCAAAGACAAGGAGAAAAATTTAAAAGCAACTTGTCTTACACAAAGAAATGTCCATAAGACTATCTGTGGATTTCTCACCAGAAACCACACAGGCCTGGAGAGAGTGGGATAATATATTCAAAGTGCGAAGAGAAAGAAACAGCCAACCAATAATGTTATATCTAGCAAAGCTGCCCTTCAGAAATGAAGGAAAGATGAACACTTTGAAAGACACACAAAAGCTGAGAGGATTCAACACCACTAGATTTGCCTCATAAGAGGTGCTGAAGGGAGTACTTCAAGTTGAAATGAAAGGCTGGTAATTAGCAACATGAAAACATATGAAGGTATAAAGCTTCCTAGTAAAGGTAAGTGTATAGTCAAATTCAGAATACTCAAATACTTACACATAGTCTATGGTCCAACTTACAATTTTTTTTTTCTATGAGACAGAATCTCACTATGTCACCCTGGGTAGAGTGCTGTGACATCATAACTCACAGCAACTTCAAACTCCTGGGCTTAAGCAATTCTCTTGTCTCAGCCTCCCAAGCAGCTGGGACTATAGGTGCCTGCCACAGTGCCCAGCTATTTTTGTTGCAGTTGTCATTGTTGTTTTTGCTGGCCCGGGCTGAGTTCAAACCTGCCAGCCTTGGTGTGTGTGGCTGATGCCATAACCACTGTGCTACGGGCAACTTACAATGTTTTGACTTTACAAGGGTGCAAAAGCACTGCACACTCAGTTGAAATCATACTTCAAGTACTTACACAACCATTCCATTTTTCACCTTCAGTATAGTATTCAATAAAGTCCATGAGCTACTCAACACTTTATTATAAAATAGGCTTTGTGTTAGATGATTTTGCCCAACTGCAGGCTAATGAAATGTTCTGAACACATTTAAGGTAGGTGAGGCTAAACTCTGGTGTTCGGCAACTTAGGTATATTAAGTGCATTTTTAACATACAATATTTTCAACTTACGACGGGTTTTTTAGGATGTAACCCCCAACATAGCTTAAGCAGCATTTGTATTGGTAGTATGCATATCACTTTTAACTCTACTAAATTAAAAGACAAAAAGTATTAAAAATAACATAACTATAGCTTCAATAACTATAGCTATAATAGTTATTGATAGATATATAATGTAAAAAGATATAAACTGTGACATCAATAAATTGCAAAAGGAAATAATAAGTATTGAATTTTAGCATATAAATGGGGTTAAGTTGTTGCTATGGTCTGCCCTCCAAAAATTCATATGTTGAAACCTTATCACAATGTGATGGGCTTGGGAGGTGGGGCCTTGGGGGATGTGATTAAGTAACAAAGGTGAATCTCCTCCCCCGAATGAGATTAAACCCTTATAAAAGATAGCCCGGAAATAGCTATATACACCAAGGGAAGATGCCGTAAGAAGATGGCATCTGTGAGTCACAAAATGCACTCTCACCAGAAACGGAATCTGTTGGCACCTTGATCTGGGACTTTCCTCCTTTCAGAAGTGCAAGCAATATATTTCTTTTGTTCATAAACTCCCCAGATTATATTATTTTTTAAAGCAGCCCAAATGGACTAAGGCAGTTGTTACCAACATAAAACAGAATGTTATATTTCATATAAGCTTAATGGTAATCAAAAAGAAAAAAATAACCTACAGGAGGTACACAAAAAAATATAGAGAAAAGGAATAAAAAATATCATCACAAAAATTTATCAATTAACAAAAGAAGACAGCAAGAGAGGAAGAAAGGATCACAGGAACCATAAAACAGAAAATAATTACAAAATGGCAATAGTAAGTCTTTAAATGTAAACGGATGAAAGTCTCCAATCAAAATACATACAGTGAATGAATGGATTAAAAAGTAAGATTCAAATACATGCTGCCTATAAGAAACTCACTTTAGATTAAAGGGCACACAGGCTAAAAGTGAAGAGATGGAAAAAGATTTTTCATGCAAATGGTAACCACAAGAGAGCAGAAATGGTTCTAATTATGAGAGACAAAATAGACCTTAAGTCAAAAACTGCGAGAAGAGACAAAGAAGGTCATTATATAATGATATAGGGGTCAATTTATCCAGAGGAAATAACAATTGTAAACATGCATGTACCAACATTAAAGTGCCTAAGTAAATTAACAAAATAGAAGTGCAGGAATAAAGAGACAGCAATACATAATAGTGGAGGACTTCAACACCCCATTGTCAACAATGGATGTATTATCTGGACAGAAAATCAATTAGGAGACAGCAGCCTTAAAGAACACTATGACCAAATGGACCTAATACACATATACAGAACATTCCATCCAATAGCAGCAAAATAGGCATTCTTCTCAAGTGCATATGGAACATTTTCCAGGATGGATCATATGTTAGGCCACAAAACAAGTCTTAACAAATTTAAGAAGACTGAAATCCTATCAAGCATCTTTTCTGACCACGATGGTATAAAACTAGAAATTAATAACAGGAGGGAAGTTGGAGCACTCACATATGTGAAAATCAAGCAACATACTCCAGAAGAACCAACGAGTCAAAGAAGAAATCAAAAATAAAATAAAATAAAATCTTGAGAAAAATTAAAATGTGAACACAACAAATCAAAACTTTGGAGATGCAGTGGAAACAGATGTAAGAAGAAAGTTTATAGCAATAAATAACCTATATCTTTTTTAAAAAGAAAGATTTTTTTTTTTTTTTGAGACAGAGCCTCAAGCTTTCCCCCTGGGTAGAGTGCTATGGCATCACAGCTCACAGCAACCTCCAACTCCTGCGCTCAAGCGAGTCTCCTGCCTCAGCCTCCCAAGTAGCTGGGACCACAGGCGCCCGCCACAACGCCCGGCTATTTTTTGGTTGCGCCGTTATTGTTGGTTTGGCAGGCCCGGGCTGGATTCGAACCTGCCACCTTAGGTGTATATGGCTGGCGCCTTAGCCACTTGAGCCACAGGCGCCAAGCCAAAAAGAAAGATCTTAAATTAACTGCTTAACTTTACACTTCAAGGAATTAGAAAAAGGAAACCAAACTAAGACCAAAGTTATCAGAAGTAATAAAATGTTAAAGTAAGGAGGAAATAAAAACTAAAAAGTCAATCGAAAAGAGAAACGAAATTAAGAGTTGGTATTTTGAAAAAATAAACAGAATTGACAAACCTTTAGCTAAACAAACCAAACAGAAAGAATCAAAGAGATGTTGTAACTGAGACCAGAGAAATACAAAGGATTATAAGAGACTATAACCAACAATAATATACCAACAAACTAGATAGCCTAGAATAAATGGATATATTCCTAACATTCATATCTAATCACAAAAAAATCACAAATAACCAAGGCAATCCTGTGCAAGAACAAAGCTGGAGGAATCGCAGTTCCTGATGTGAAATCATATTACAGAGCTATAGCAATCAAAACAGTATGATATTGGCATAAAAACAGACACAGACCAAGGGAACAGATTAGAGAGCCTAGAAATAAAACCACACTATACAGGCAAATACTTTTTGACAAGGATACCGAACAATATACAACAGGAAAAAGACAGTCTCTTTAATTGTGCTGAGTAATAAAGTGGTGTTGAGAAAACTGGATATCCATGGGAAAAAAAATAATTGGCCTCATCTTACAACATACCCAAAAATAAACTCAAACTGGATTAAAGACTTAAATATAAGACCTGAAAACTTTAAATTCCTAGAAGAAAACAGAGGAAAAGCTCCGTGATATTGGTCTTGGCAATGAGTCTTTGAATAGGACATTGAATGCACAGCCAACAAAAGCAAAAGACATCAGTGGGGTTACACCAAGCTAAAAAGCTCTGCAAAGCAAAGAAATCATCAACAAAATGAAAAATCAACCCATAGGATGGGAGAAAATATTTACAAACCATATATCTGATAAGGGGTTAGGATCCAAAACATACAAGAAACTCATACATTGGAATAGCAAAAAATCGAATGACGTGATTAAGAAATGGGCAAAGAACCTCAATAAACATTTCTCTAAAGACATGAATGGCTGACAAGTACTTGGAAAGGTGTCACTAATATCAGGGAAATGCAAATTCAAAGCACAATGATATATCACTTCACATCTGTAAGAATGACCATTATTAAGAAAGATAAATGTTGGCAAGGATGTGGAGACCAGCGAACACGTACACACTGTTGGTGGAAATGGAACTTGCAACAGCCATTATGGAAAACGGTATGGAGGTACCTTGAAAAATTGAAAGTAGGAATATCATATGAGTCAGCAATCCCACTTCAGGGCATATATGCAAAGGAATTGAAAACAGGTCTCAAAGGGGTATCTACACTCCCTTGTTCACTGTTAATATTATTCATGACATCCAAGATACGGATATATCTATTAAATCAATGTCCATTGATAGCTGAATAAAGAAAAGGTGGTATATGCATATAATGGAATATTATTCTGCCATAAAAAGGAAATCCTGCCATTTGTGACAAGCTGGATAGACCTGGAAGGCATTATGCTAAGTGAGATAAGCCAGACACAAAAATATAATTATTGCCGTTCTCACTGATATGTGGAATCTAAAAGAGCCAAACTCAGAAGCAGAGAATAGAGAAGTGGTTTCTAGAGGTTGTGGGGAGGAGGAAATGGAAAGTGATGGTTAAAGTGATAAAGTTTTACTTGTGCAAGGTGAATAAATTCTGAAGATCCACTACATGGCACAGTGCCTATGGCTAACAACGCTATATTGCACACTTACTATGGTATTTTATGGTTAAATGTTCTTATCACACACAAAAAATAATAATAGTAAAGGGACAGGAGGAAACTTCAGATATTTGATGGTGGTGATGATTTCATTGGTATATATTTGTCCTCAAATTCAAGATGTATGCACTAAATAGGTACAGCTTTTTATACATGAATTATATCTCAATAAAGTGTTTTTTTTTTTTTTTAAAGAGGCTGGGTACAGTAGATCATGCCAGTAATCCAGCACTTTGGGAGGCCAATGGGGGAGAATCACTTGAGGTTAGGAGCTCAAGACCCTGTCTCCACAAAAAAGTAAATTCAAAAAAATTAATCAAGTGTGGCGGCACCCACCATTATATTGCTAGCTACTTGGGAGGCTGAGGCCACAAGATCACTTGAGCCCAGGAGTTTGAGGCTGTAGTGAGCTATGATCACAACACTGCAATCCAGTATCATGGGTGAGAGAGCATGATCCTGTCACCAAAAGAAGAAAAAAAGAAAACAGAAAAAAGAAAAGAAAAGAAAGATTCTAAGGAGAATGGCTCCTAAGAAAGCCAAATGTACTGAGTTCTAGAGACCTCTCTTCATTCATTCAATAAGTATTTGAGGGAACTGCACACTCATTAAACATTTCAGGAGCTTTAACTCCTCATCCTTCCCAGCCATTAGGAGAGGGCCTTGGAATTAGCTATAGGGATGTAAAATTCAGGCTGATTTCTAGGGTTCAATAGTGGGAGTCTTTCCAGAAGTTTATTTCCAAACACTAGGTCAGGAGATCTTGTGCCTGAAGCCTACAGCATCCTTCTGGGTTGGTGCTGACCACTGGCTAAGGTTCTGAGTCAGCCTAAACTAATAAGTCACTTTCTTATTCCTGTGAGGCTGGGCTTGATTACTGTTAACGTCCAAAGGGCAACCATGGCCAAAGGTGGTGACTGAGTGGCAAAGCCTAATCTCAGCCAGGTCATTTCATTCAAGCCAAGGCCTGGTTTTACTCCTTCTTTCTTTTTATCCTCACAGTCCCCCCAAGAAAATCCAGGCCCATCTCAGTTCTGCCCAGTTGCCCCAAGCGGGCATGTCTGCCATCATTTCCTGTATCCATCCCCTTCTTAGGGTCCAGGCTGCAAAGAGCAATCTTTCAAGGGATGTCGATTATCCCACTGTTAGATCTGCCTAACTGCTTTTTAAATGAATTAATATGTGACCTACTCAAAGCACTGGCAATGCCAGGTACAGTCTTGGTTATCACTATTATTATTGTTACTATTATCCACCAGGACTGTAACTCTTTCCAGATTTATACCTTATTTTAATCATCTTTTTTTTTAATCATGGAAAAGCATCAGGTAAATGGCAGGCACCCAATAAATATTTCTCTATTAATGTAACTGAGTTGTATTTTTAAATTCTTCAGTGACCTGAATAAACTGCTGACCAAACAGAAACAAAGGGACTAGGAGAGTATTTGAGAGCCCTAGAGATTAAAGATCGAATCAGTTCTTCCACATAACAGACATGGGACCTTGGAAAAAGTACTCAACCTCTTTGAGTCTCAGTTTCCTCATCTGTAAAATGGGAAAACAATGGTGTCTAAGTTACAGGTGGCTGTAAGGATGAACAAAACAAGGCATGTAAAAATGCCTATCATGCTGTGGCACATTCTAAACAGTCAATAAATTATTCCAAGCTCAGGAGTTAGAGACCAGCCTGAGCAAAAACAAGACCCATCTCAACTAAAAAAAAACTAGCTGGGCGTGGTGGCATACACCTGTAGTCCCAGCTGCTGGGGAGGCTCAGGCAAGAGGATTGTTCAAGCCCAGGAGTTTGAGGTTGCTGTGAGCTATAATACCACTGCACTTTACCCAGGGCAACAAAAGTCTCAGGAAAAAAAAATTATTCCCTATTATCCTCATGGTCCCCAAGACTAAGAAAACATTCAACTGCCAATCTTTCCCAATATTTTAAAAACACATCGATATTTTAAACTGTTTTGGAGGAAATGGAAAAAATATCCTTCATTATTATTTCTAAAAATGCTTAATAGGTGCCAACATGTTGGAGCAACTGGTACATAGCTTGACAGGAAATCACTTCCCAACTATTGTTTAAACGTTTTCTTTTCATGAGGTGGTAATTAACTAATCACAGCTGCTTACCCTTAAAAGTGACATCATACAATTTGTGTTCCAGTTCTTGCCCAAATAAAGACAATTTTCATAAAGGGCTCAGAGAGAAGCACCTCTAAGACCTTCACCTCCCGCCTCTAGCAACTGGTAAGTGGACAGGGGTCTCTGCTGGGTACTCCAATGCTCCACTGTGTCAACTGAGGCTCAAAGTACTTAGGACACTGCAGCCTTGACATTTCCCTCACTTCCCCGCCCCCCTGCCCCAGTGTTGTAGAAGCAGCTTCCGTTTCTTCTGATATATTAAGTAACCCACCCAGAGCCTCACATGTGGCTGAAGGTAGATTGTGAACCTAGGCGACAAGCAGTAGAGTGGATGAAGGTAACGCTGGAGACTCAGAGGAGGAAATAGCCCATGAGAAGACAAAGGTCAGGACCACATCAGTCAGCCCGAGGAAAAGTACAAGGGCTGGGAATGACTCACCCAGAACCACCCAAAAGTAATTTTACTGTCCCATAAACCGTAAAACTATTGCCCAAGAGTCCAAACGTCCAGGTGTTGCCCGCCTTCTTTCCACTTCAAATACCTCCAGGAACCGAACACCAAGATACACCAGCAATGATGACAATAAATAGTTCCAGCGCCCTCAGCCTGGACCACCACACTGTTACGCCCCCACAAGCCCCATCTTCTAACCCCGCAGCAAATCATCTCCGGATCACCACGATTCCCACTTAACGGACGATGCACAGACAGGGCCAAAGTCCCACAGGTGGCAGGCAGGGGCTAGAGGACTGGACCCCAGGCCTGTCGAGCAAGGGAGCCCTCTGCTAACCGCTGTGCCAGACAACGAACCTCCTTCCCTTCAAAGCCCTTTCCTCTTTCTCTTTCAGATCCCGAAGAGCCCAGGGTGTTCCCAGCTCCTGACTAGGAGGAAAGGGAGGACGAGGCAAAGGATGGCTGTTGCAGAAAGAGCTCTTTCCCCCAGAGTTTCGGTGCTAGCCGGGGGGGGG
>NW_003852416.1:8059552-8158592 GCF_000181295.1 Otolemur garnettii
CACGGTGCAGTCCTCAACCCGGCTTCCACGACTGTGCGGGGGGTGCAGAGGGAAAGGAGAGAGCGGGGCGGGAAGGGGAGAAGAGGAGGGAGGAGAGGGAAGGCGGGAAGGGAGGACGCGCAGGCGGCGGCCGAAGTTACCGTTCCCACCGCGCGCAGCTGGCGTCCTCTCAGTCCCACGGCAGCCAGCGTCCGGTAGCCGCTGCCGCCGAGAAAGCGAAAGTAAAAGCCCCGGAGCCGCGGAGGGAGGGGCCGCCGGGGCGGGTCGCGGGGCCGTGGGCACCGCCCCTGGCTCCGGGACAGTGCGCTCCGCAAAGGGGGCCCCAGGCAGTCACCCGACGGTGCTCTCTGCACCGCTGGCCACACGCCGAGTGGCACGGGCCGCCACTGGCGTCCTGTCCGGCGGTCTCCTCGGCAAAGTTGGCTGCACACACCGGGAAGCTCGCTAGGGACAGTCTGCAGAGATGGAAGGAGTCCCGCCAGCGCGCGGGACAGCACATTCTGCAAGACTGGCCACGCTCCAAGTGACCCAAAGAACGCAAACTTCACAGGGGCGTGCGATGATGGGGACGCTTGTCATATCACCTCCACTTCCCCGCCCTGGGTCTAGGTCTCGACCTAGGCCTCCTCACCAACGCGGGGACCAGTTCCCACTGCCGGCGGGCTCTTCCGCAGCCAGACCCACAACCCCAGCCCGTTATTGTTCGCGTCCCCCGGGGGCTCCGCGCTGGCACCTGCCTGCGTCACCTTCCCGGACGCCGACCCTTGGGCCAGCTGCGGGATCGCCGTGGTCTTCCGGCCTCCCGGATGGGGCCGTGCCGGGCGCCCTCCTTCGGGGCGCAGATCGCTAACCGCGTTGGGTAAGCCAGTACCCACTTCGCAACAACCTAGCAATGTGGCGCCAGAAACATTCCAGAAGTATTTGTTGTGCGCCCCCACGTGTCAGGCAGTGGGTATGTGGCTGTGAATGAGTCACGAGCGGGACGGAGAGCGCCGGCACTGGTTCCAGCTCCGGGGGACCTTACCTGCATCCCCAGAACCGCCCCATCTCCGTCTTCCTTCACTGCCCAAGGTTGTAAACTCGGCTTCCGATGCCTTTCTCCCCAAGACTGCTCAAGGAAGCATCTCACACTAAAGTGTGAATATCTGAAAAGAAACTGTAGTTTTATTCATACCAGAGATAAAATATTTGCTTTTAAGAACTACCAAAGCCTCGAGCGAAAGGCGGCATACAAGCTTAGCGGTGACACGGGGTGAGAACCACATCTTTTTGTTTGGTTGTTTTCGCTTGCGCCTGAGGCTTACAGATTCTCACCAGGTGAGGACACTTGCTTGGTTTGAACAAGGACTGGCCCCCACAAGTGTAAGGGAATAATTATTATACAATTGATTAATTGCTGTGAAAAATCCTGAATTCCTGAATATTTTTCACAGGTAGTAACACAGTATCTAATGTGGCCACATGACCATTCAGAACTCATGTCCCTGACTGGGTAAACGAAGCCATTCCAGCCACTAAGATAATTTACTTTGCAAAGAAATTCATAGTGAATTATTTGAGAAATGACTCCTATTGGCAAAGTAAGTTACTCTCTGATTTATCTAATTTGTAAATTTAGGATTTTGCAGGTTATTCTTGAAATACAGTGGAATTTAGAACCTTCATGAATAATGTCTACTCATTCTATAGATAAAGAATCTTGAGCTCAAGCAGTTGCCCAAATTACAAACTGGCTCGTGGCAGAACTACGATTAGGTTGCCCAGGAAAATAATAAATTTTCCATTCACAGGAAAGGCTTTGCCATAAATTATATGAAGCAAATGCTATATTACACTGTGTTAGCATGTAAGAATCCATAGCTGGCTCAAATGAGAGGTGGTTTGCAGGAAAACTTTCTTTTCCTGTTCTTTGCTATGGGCTGGTATTAGAAATTCCAAAATGAGTCTTCTGAGGCTGGCTTATCACAAGGAAGTATGGAAGGGAAGAAACCATCGTGAAATGTTCCCTCTCTAATCATTGTGCTGACACTGGATCCGAAAGCTAATCTCTTCTATAGTGTCTCCTTCCTATGTCACTCCAGCTTTGGGCCATGTAATCGTTTTATACTCCTGTCTATATTCACATACTTATAGCATGAACCCCCCATTTCAGAAAAATCCCCCTGCCTTCCCTATTTGGATGGCTTCCAAAGGACTGGCCTCATGGGTGCTTGTAGGCCAGTCCCTCTGGACCTTCCCTACAGCCCTCTCCTCCGGTAACCAGGCTGCTTGTAAGCTCCCCATCCCTACCCTGCTGGGCTTAGCACCCATGAGGGGTGACACCCTTAATGGCTTCTCTAATACTCTGCAAACTCTGGCCCCTGTTTAGGCACCAGCAGGCTTCTGCCAGGTGGGAAGCTCAGGGTCCAGGTGGAATCCCTTTCTTCCCTGAAAAGAGGCATTTCTGCTGCACCTGTTATCAATTGATTGCCTCCCAACTCAAAATTCACCCTTTCTGTCTGTTCTGTGAAAATTGAACTGGGCTCTTTAAGGGGCTCTCTTCCCGGGGGTCTTTGCCAGTGGCCTGGTGTTAAGCTTTGTCAGACATTATGGGATGGAGAGGGTTTTGCTTCTGGGTTCTGGTGTGTGATGTGCTCCTGCAGGGAAGGTTGGGTGGCCATCCTTTAGTGGAATAATGCAGAGGCACACCGTGCAATTTCTCAGAGAGTCCTGAACCAGATTGAGCCCCAGCTGCCCACAGTGGTCACTAGCTCAGAATATACCCTCTATTGACGCTTCTCTCTTCCCTGGCTCATTCTTCTTTAACCTTCACTCCTACTCCTGCCTCATGGGCCCACCTCCCAAATAACCTAGCTGCACCTAAGCCCTTGCTTTGGGGGAGAACCTGAATTAAAGAATGCACAAAACCCCCAGTGCAAGAGGGACAACTGCAATCTCCCCTGGGCACCAGTGAGAGTGAGGGGTCAGTAGCTGCCCTCTCACTTCATATTAATCATCTCTCCATCATTTCAAAACCAGTTCATATGTACAGCGCTGGAGGGCCTGGGAAGTGATGCAGGGCTAGGAGGAATTGCTTCACATCCTGGATGACTCAATCAAGGCACAACCCTCCCCCCCATCCCTGAAGTAGGGAGCCCATCATCCTCTGGATGAAATTTAAAATAGATAAATAGGGAGTGCTACCCTGAACCTCAAAAAGGAGTCCCGTTGCTCACTAATGTGCAACAAAAAGGCTGTGAGCTTTTCAGTCATGAGAAGCTCCCTATGAGTGAAAACAAAAAAGCCACAGCAACATGGGGCGGTGTTGGCAGAAGCTCTGTGGGATCTGGCCCCAAGCCTTGGTCCTGGGTGCTCTGCTGATCGGAGATACCTTGGCCTCACCTATCACAGGCCTGTCACTCCATGTGCCGCAGGCCCAGCTTTGGTAGTGGCAACTAGCTCCATGTGGACTCTGGTCATCTGCACATGGGCACAACCAGCAGCGTGTGGCTTCTGCTGCCCTTGGTGTTTTCCTGTTGGTGTTGAGGCATGAGGTGCTGTGGGTCTCCCTGGGTACATACACATGGAGGAGGAGGGGAGTTAACACCTAATGGAGCAAAACCCATGGCAGACAGGGACCAACAGATAAATTCTCCTCCCTATTCAGACATTCCTGAGTAGCAGTTGTTAATATGTCCCCTGGGAAGGCAGAGATCAAGTGGCCCAATGCACTTTATACCACGTGTGGCCACCTTGAGAACCAATCTTATACTTCCTGCCCTCTCCCATTCTAACTCTTGCTCCTGGATTACACTTCTGAGTAAAGCCTTTGCCTTGAGTTCTGTTTTCTGAAAAATCCAGGCTAAGACTATTGTTGTCTGAACCAATCCATAAGGCCAAAGGAACCTGGTATGCTCACTGGCCTAGGCTTAGACAGACTGATGTGATCATTGTCAAGAGGGAGGGGCCGTATGCAACTCAAGGCAGGGTATGGACCAGCCAAGGGTCTACCAAGGCCATGAAGGGAGTGTTAGTCTTGCCCTAGCAATGAACATTTACTTCCAGTTCCTTAAACTGGCCAATTTCTATTTCTAGGGTTGTTCTTGCTCATAATTTCTGGTATCTAATAAAGCAGAAATGATGGTACAAGTCAAATTTAATATTTCATTTTAGGAACCCTTATTTTCACAAATGTTACAGAGAATTTGTAGCAGCTACAGATTGTAATCACAACCTCAAGCAGAGAAGAAATGTCACATAGCTTTTCCTTTAAGTGTAATCTACCTTGATTCTTCAGCACTCTGAATTGGAGAAAAGGTCATTCCCAGTGATTATTGGGGCTTCTCCGAACTCCCCAGGTAAGGCTTGAGAAGTCCAGAATAGAGCAAAATTTCTGGGGGACCCTCTGGGTCTTTGTCCTGTGCCAGTTGCTATTCTCATTTGCTCAGGCTGGTGACAGCCCTGATGACATTTCAGCGTGAGAGGCTTTGCTGAGCCTGGAGCCTCTCCTTTGAGCTCCCTCCAAAGGCTGCCTTGTGCCCCAGTGGGAAAAACTCAGATTCCACCCTCTGTTTAGTCTCATGTGAGTTTGAACACTACTCTTATTCATTTGTACTTGAGAGCTTCTTCCTCCCCCCTGGCTGATTCAACTCAACACAAAAATAGTACTGGCCTCTCTCCGCCCTACCTGCAGACAGCAGCCTAATCTCAAAGCATTTAGGTCAGAGGTCACAAACTGGCAGACTGCGAGCCCAAGACTGCCCATAGCCCATATATTGTTTAATATATAAAACTGGAAATGTCATGTGTAAATGCAGATTTCTGCCTTCTCTGGAAAAATCAGAATATTCGGCAATGCTGGACTCTGATTCTTTTATGACAGTGGTCATCTAGGACTGGTGAGCCGTTGGTTTCTTCAAATGGGATATGCAATCAGGACTTCGCACCTGGCCTCTGTAAGCATTTTGGCATTAGTACTAAATTTATCTCATTTATTCAATAAATCCTCATCGAGCTCTTTTTAAGTGCCATTTCACCAGCAACTGAAAGCAGCGAGACGCTTCACAGAACCAGGACCAGAGATTTTGTCTTTAAGCCACCAAATTAAGGCCTGCAAGTCAAGGGAACAATCAGAAAGATCTTCTTGGAACATTCCAGGATAAAATGCAGAGGCTGAAACACCGGGTTTTCATTTGTTTTTATTTTTGCATTCCAGGAGAAGCTAAACACAAATTAATATTCAGTTTTTAGTTTCATTCTTCTGAACATTTTTAGTAGATAGAGCTAAAATTCAAAAATAGTATTTATCCTTCCCGGGGAGTGAATCAATCCCATGTTATTTCCTATATTTTTGGGAGCTGGCCTTTCTGCTTTAGTCATAGGCTGCCTAGAGCAAGCTTTTCTAATTTGATCGTCGGATGATGGGGTGGCATCTTCCCTTAGGTTCTTTTCTTGGGTAATGATCACAGCTAGTGTTAAACCACTCCATGCTGCCTGATCATACACCAGGATTTGGTTATCCACATAAACATGATGCTGTTGTGAGTTCATTTTTCTATTTAGAGAAGCGTGTCAGCTAGAAATACCTCCACCTTATTTCCCAGACGCATGCGTGCTGAGTGAGTTGCCAAAATAGCCCCTTGAGTAAGTGGCAGCTTTAAAAACCATCCAACTGCTGACTTCAAACTAGAAGGTCAGAAAAGGAACGTGGAAGTTGGATTGTGAACGATCAAGGTGCCCGCAGGAGTTTCATAGTTGTCAGGTTTTTTGGAGACTTGAACGACTTGACTGGGGGCTCTCTTTGGATTCCTTGCTTGTTGCCCGTCTCTCCCTCCTCCTCTTTGGACTTGAAGATGAATGTGCAGGCTTGCTCTCGGTGTGGGTATGGGGTTTACCCTGCTGAGAAGATCAGCTGTATAGATCAGGTCAGTAGGCATTTCTTGGCCTTTGGGAATAATAACAAAAATGGGAACTTTATCTTCTCCCATCTCCCTTCTCCCACGTGGGGCTTTTACAAACCGCAAGAAAAAGATGTCCTCTCCCACCTTTATTTAGTTCTACACATTTTTATTTCTTCTATGCTGTTTTGAAAAAAAAAGATACATTTATTTAACTGTGTGTTATTATAGCTGTGTGTGCTTTTTAATTTTTTAAATCACCATTTTATCCCTGAAGCTCAATTTGTTAACCCTAAAATATATAAGAATCTCGAGTCTAGGGGAAAAAGGGTAATTATTACATCTTTCCTATATGATTTCTAGATATGGCACAAAGCATGTTTTCACTGTGAAGTTTGCAAGATGATGCTGACTGTTAATAACTTTGTGAGTCACCAGAAAAAGCCGTACTGCCACGCGTAAGTGTCCGGTGCTCCTCCCTGCCACCTCTTGAGTTTTGTGTGTTTTTCAACAAGTGCCCAAGTGAAGGGTCACATCAGAGACTCCAGGGCTAAATCCAAGAAATGTCTTCCCCAAAGTGTTTACTTATATCCGATCATTGAAGAGAACTAAGGTGGGATTTTATGCAATGGGCAGAAACTTTCAAATTTCTTCTAAGTAAAAGAACAAATGTTTGCACTGTCACCTCATGTCCAATTATTAAATATTGTGCAGAAAACCATAATTGCCATGGATATACCTATAGAGTTTTAAAGTGTTTTAAGTAATTTCAGAATCATTTTCTCTTTTTTTCAGAAAGTTTACTAATGATCATTTCCAATTAAATTTGGACTTTGATTTATATATGTTGAATTTAATTGGTTTACCTTTTATTTTTTTTTCTGTAAGACTCATTGCCTGGAAAATCATGAACTATAAAGTTCATGATTAACTATGAATTATTAAGTTTTATGTTTATTGATTTTTTTATAAATGACTGTACCTTTAAGAATAGTCATCTTGGATAAAGTGTATTTCTAATTTTGGTTTATATCTGCTTTTTCTAGCCATAATCCTAAAAACAACACTTTCACCAGTGTCTATCATACTCCATTAAACTTAAATGTGAGGAAGTCTCCAGGGGCCTTTAGTGAGGTAGGTTGCTTAATTTTGCATGTGGGAGTTGGTGGGGGCTGAAGAGAGGATAGTTAAGGGGTACAAACATACAGTTCTAAGGGATAAGTTCTATTGTTTGATCACAGAGTAGGGTGACTATTGTTAACAACATAGTGTATATTTCAAAATAGCTAGAAGGACTTGTAGTGTTCCCAACACATAGAAATGATAAATGTTCAAGACAATTGGATACCCCAGACACCCTGACTTGATCATTACACATTCTATGCTGCACATTCCCCATAAACATGTACAAATATTATATATCAGTTTTTAAAAATAGAAAATCCCTTTGCTTAGGCTCCTGTTAGGTTTTTAAGTGTCCCCGTCTGTAGCGAACCTGCCCATTTCCACCACACACAATGCAAAGTGCATTTAAGGAGCAAGTGTTGCTGTTTGTCTTCCCATAAGATTTAGGGGCCAATATGCAGGATAATCTAGGTTGCATATTTGAGCTCCTTGATTCCAGGGTAATCTTTGCATCTGGCTAGTTCTGGACCCATGGATGACAATTTATAGAGTGTGGCCTAAATGCACTAGGTATTTAATATATAAAATGTGGTTTACATAATTGGAAAACATTACCGATCTTTTCTTCCCTTGCAATGCTTTGGTACGTAAAATTTAAAAACCTCTAATTCCGCACTCTGAAATCTCTCTGAATCCAGTAGTTGCTTGAGATTATTAGCAGCCTTTCTTACCTCTTTCCCCTTAGGGTGGAGACAGGTCAAAGATATTTTGATTCTGAAAAGATATTTGGTTTGAGAGGCAGATTTGGGATGGGAAGGTAGACAAGAAGTCCACACTGATAATCTGAACCTCTTGAAAGATCAATAATGTGCTGTCAGATAACCAGCTATATTGATGGGACTGTCACTCCAACTAAAATGATGAATCATTGCACTTCTCTCACTCATGCCCTCAAGAAGTTGCTCAGTGGGATGAAGTTTAGTGGCTTTCTAAAATTAGAAAATTGCTCACGAAGTGAAAGGCTCTCTAGTAATCTCCCTTGTCCCAGATCTCCTTCCCAATGTTTCCTCACTGAGTATTGACTCTCTTGCCTGCCCAGGCCTGCCTCCCACTCAAGCAAGTAAGTGTTAGATACAGCCAAGCCTGGCTGTGCAGCTTTCTACAAATCTACATAATAAAATACATTATTACACTAAGAGCTTTGCACTAATTGTGGGTTTATTATTACCATTATTTAATAGGCTTATATAGCTTTTACTGCAGACGTGCTTAATTCATTTAATGCACATGAAGTGAATATTATTATTATTCCATTTTATTGGTGAGGTAACTAAAGCTTGGAGAGTTGCACATATTAACATATTGATTCCTAAGGATTCACAAAGAATTAAGAATCCCTTAAGAATTCAAAATTGTAAATGGTGAATTACTGAGAAAGCTAATTCTTTTAGGATTTTATTTTTATCTTTTGATGTCTGAGGCCAGCTACGTGAAATTACAATAAATACTGAATTTCAATCTTACTTACCCAGAGTGCCAAGAACTCCACTAAGTTTTCTATATTCTTTGTATGTTATTCTTCATAAAACCTTCTGTGATATTACATTACAGTTGGGGAAACTGAGGCTGAGAAAGATGACGTACCCTGCCTGGTTTCACCCAACTAGTTGGACACAAATCCAGTTTGTTTTTATTCTTACTTTAGAACCTGTATTATCAGCTCCCTTTCATATATATCTAGAAGGTGGCAAACTCCCCAGAGGAAAAAGAGCACTCATTTGTATTTTCAAATATCCAGGTGTTTTTGCAGTTGTGTAGCCAGAATTTGGTGGATAGAACACAAGACAATGTACTTAGGCATCAGAATGCTATTTTCATGTTACACTCGCTATAGAGAGGTTCTACCCTAGGCCACACCTGGCTTGCCTCTACCTTAGAATCATACAACAGGTCACACAGTCCTTACCTGTCTTTGACATAGTAGTGAATTCACTTTCTTTTAACTTTGTATGACAGACCCAGCCTGGAGCAAGGCTAGGATTATCGCTGGCTCTATTTAAAGCCACAGACAGTGGTGCAAGGTTCCCAGGAGGCCTGTGTGTGTGTATGTGTTTGTATCCATGTTACAATGTGTGCATGTGTACACATGTGTGCATGTGTGGAATGTATGTGCATGTGTATATAGGTGTGATTATGTGCACACGTGCATACATGTGTGTGCATGTGTACGTGTATGTTCATGTGTACAGTGTACATGCATACAGTGTATGTGTACATGTGCATATGTGTGTATATGTGCATGCATGTGATGTACTTACATGTATATGTGTATATGATGTGTGTACATATGTGTGCATGTATGTGTGTGTAGTATGTGTGTGTATCTGTGTATATGAGTATATGTGTGTCTGGTGCCTGTGTATATATGTGTATATGATGTGTGTTTATGTGCATATGATGTGTGTACGTGTATGTGTACCAAAAAAGGTAACTCCTGAGATCACATTCTCCTTTCCCACCAGAGAAAAATTGAAATAGATAACCAGATCTCCCTAGGCCCCAGGTCTCACAACCACCCTAGGGTATATGACAGATTATCTTTGTATTCGCATGCATCTCTGAGGGACTTTGCCAAATAAATAAAGTACAAATGCATTGTGCATGTGCTAAAATTAAAAAAAAAAGGCATTTTTCAGTGAAGGTGAGGAAGGAGAAAGGTAGGGTAATGATTTGAATTGGCATCGGAAGCAGATCTACAGTTTTCTGTTTCCTAAATGTCACTCTTTAAAAAATAAACAAACATTACAAAGACAGAATCTCCTGTTTGGTTGGTGCGAGTGGAATTTTTGGTAGAACAAAATGCCTGGGTTCTCTTCTATTCAGAGAGAGCGCATTAGCCCTTAGTGCTCCCTTACCCCACTAGTAGAATTTGTGACTTTTTTTTGCTCTGTGTATTTCCTCAGTGTGATTGTGAATGTCATAAACGGTCTCTAGGGGAGAAACCCCTCCCCAGGGGTGGCTTTGTCTTGAGGGAGGAGGGCAGCAAATGCAGCTATTTGGACGGGGATGGACTGTCTATTGGTCATGTGTTTCTGATTCCTTAAGTACGTGGTTCTCAAGGAGGATAGTTTAACCCCCATGAGACATTTGTCTGGGGACATGCTGATTGTCACAGTGGGGTGGGGCATGTACCATTCTATCTGGAGGGCAGAGCCCAGGAATGTTGTTAAACATCTTGAGATGCTCAAGCTGGTCCCCTGCAACAATCATTAACTAGCCCACCATATTAGTGTTGCTATTTGTAGCCAAGAATCCCTGCCTTAATTCTGTACAGTGTTCATGATAGTCTCTTAAAATACATGGGGAAAAGCTTGTGAAAATCTCTCAATTCGTATATTCAAAAAATATACCCATGGGAGCTGTATTAAACACCATTAAGCAGCAGCAAACCCAGAAAGTCAGTGACAGAAAGTGCCTTTGCTAGGAAACTAGAATTCCTTGGGTTTAAACTTTTCTCTGAACTTGTTTCATTATCTGGATTTAAACTTCAGCTAGTAAATATTTCAGATTTCTAGGCCTCATTTAAGATCTAAGAATACTATCTTGATTTGGGTCTGAGACCTTTTTTTCCTTCTATGGTTAATGCTTTTTATGTTCTCTTTAAGAAATCTTTGCCTATCCCAAGGTCACGAAGATGTTGTAGAGATGTCAGTCTTCCCCAAAATTCATCTATACATTCAGTGCAGTCCCAGTCAAAATCCTGGTGCTTTTTTGTAGAAATTGACAGACTGATTCTGAAATGTATAGGAAAACACAAAGGTTCTAGAATAGCCAAGAAATCTTGAAGAACAAAACTGAAGAAGGTAGGTTACCAGATTTCAAGACTTATAAAAGCAGGAGTAATTAACTCCACATAGGGTTGGCACAAGAATAGACCAACAGACCCGGGGATTACAATAAAGGTCTGGAAGTAGAGCTGTGGTTATATGGTCCCTTGAATCATGACAAAGACACCACTGCAATTCAATGCGGCAAGAATGATGTTCCAACAAATGGTCCTGGAGTGATTGGGTACTTATACAGAAGAAAATGAACCTTGACGCCTATCTCAACCTATACTCAAAAATTAACTCGAGGCATATTATAAATCAAGGTAACATTATAAAGCATAGGACAATACTCCTGTGAAATCAGGGAGCCAGCATTTTAATAAGCTCCCTGGGTGATAGTTACAGACTAAAGTTAAGACCCTGCTGCTCTAATGTCCAGTGTTTTCTGGGGTTCCTCTTGCCTGAATACTTTGTGCTGTGTGATAAGCTTATAGGGACTTTATTTCAGTCTTTTTAATTGTACTGCTCAATAGAGCTTTGCACACAGCAGGCGCTGTATATGTGCTACCTGGCTGGTGGTGGAGATGAAACTGCAGTGAGACGGATGGCACAGCACGTATCGTCGTGCAGTTCAGATGTTTTATAGTTGAGATTTAGGACAATCCCGCAATTTCAGCTAGGCATTATTTGTTTATGTTTCTTTCTCTTTTCTGATGGAAACATTACTGACAACATCTTTACTGTGCAGATCCATGACCAAGAAGATGGTGAACGCTTTAAGTCTGTTTTTCACTGGGACATGAAATCTAAGGATGCACCTAACAGGCCACCACTCGTGAATGAGGTAAGAGAAGGGTGATAGATGGATTTGGGAAAAGAAAGAGGAATGACATACGTATGCAAATGAAGTGTGTTATTACCATTATTATTTCTACAGAAAATCTATTAGGTCTTCTTTTATCCAGTTGGTAATTCTGGCTGTCTATGGAAGACCTCCACCCACGTATCCTACTATCCTCTCAACTCCATCTGCTCTAGCTCAAGTTCATTGTCTTCTCCCTTCCAACCACTATATCTTGAGGATGTTTTCACATTAGCACCCTTTTAAGCTATCATGGACGGGTGTATCATGGGTGCACCATTAAGAATGGATGTCTAGTACCATGCTATCCCTATTAATAGACAAGGTTATTTCCTATTCTTTTCTTATTATGAAGTTGCAGTGAACAACCTCGTTCAGGATCTCTTTTGGATACAAATAAGTGTTTCTCTAGAATAGATCATGAACATGGGGTTGTTAGGTCAAGGGGTACATGCCTTTTTAATTTTAAAGAAGATCATCAACTTGCTTTCTGAAATACCTGTACCGTTTATACTTTCAAAGGCAGAGTATGAGAATTCCTCTTCCCCCACACTCTCACCAGCACTTGGTATTAACAGAAAAATATTTTGATAATCTCTATCTTGTTGTTTTAATTTAGATTTCTGTGATTGTAAGCATGGTTGGGCATGTTTTCACACATGAGTTATCTGGCTTTCCTGATCTCCAAAGGCTGGTTCTACACATCCTGTCTAGTTTGCCCCCCTCATCCAAGCCCACCTGGCTCCCCATCTCTTTCCCTCAAGTCCAGCCAAACCTAGTTCCTTATGGTCCTTCAACCGATCACATCATTGCCTTCATACATTTATTTACAGCATCCCACAGTCTGGAGTTTACTCACCAACTAGTTACCATGTCTGTTACGTTACAGGCTTTCAGGGTATATCAATGAGCAAAACATGAGATCCTTGCCCTCATGGAGCTGACCTTCTAGAGCCCAGGCCCTTTTTTCTCCCTTGGCCTTTTCTGACTGACCTCAGCCCTAGAGGTCCAGCTCAACTTCCACCTTCCTGCCCCTAAGGGGGCCCATCTGATACAGACTGTTTTTTAAAAACTTCAGTATTATTCATCATCTGTACACTATATTTAGCACAACAACACAAATGTTGTTCAGTTGTTTTTTGTCTTGCTTATTGGTTTTATCTCACAAGATGGGTCCCAAGGAAGGTCCTTAAAGGAGGAACTCTGATTTCATTTTTTTTTTCTCTATTGTCAGTTTTCAGGCCCATAATGGGTAGTGGGGTAATAAACCTTGTCTGAATAATGCTGATTCATCTAAGATTTCTTGGTGGAATGATGAGCAAAGAAGTGTTCAGCTATATTTCTTTGTAGGAATGTTTATATGACATAGCAAATCTCAGAGAGCTCGATCACTTAGGATATTAGATCATTTTTTAGGCTGCAAAAGTTAAGCATTTTAGTTAGCTGAATGTACCAGTAGGAGTTCATGGTTTTTAGGGGATATCTTATATTGATAACGTATGTGAATGTTGCTGGAAAGGTAGAAGGATCTTGCCAACCAAATACATGAGGCGTGTGTTTGTAGGTATTTGCATGCTTCCTTTGTAGACAGCCTATTGGACTGAATATGGGGAAGGGAATGCTTGGTGCCCAGGAGCTCTGCCAGACCCTGAAATCGTAAGGATGGTTGAAGCTCGAAAGTCTCTTGGTGAGGTAAGGGCCCTAGAAATTACTTCATTGTTTAGTTAACAATTATTTCGAATGTTTATTTTTAAGGTTGTGGTAGACAGAATAATGCCCCCACTACCCTAGAGATTCTCACGTTCTGGGCCCTTGAACCAGGAGGGCGAGAATCAGAGAGAAGGTGGTGACAAGCAGGGTACCAGTCACGTAGGGCAAGAGCCAAAGACTGTGGGGGCTTATAGAAGCTGGGAAAGGAAAGGAACTGAGTCTCCTCCAGAATCTCCAGAAGAACCAGATCAGATGGCCCCTTTCAAAGT
Source organism: Otolemur garnettii (assembly GCF_000181295.1). Classification (NCBI taxonomy): domain Eukaryota; kingdom Metazoa; phylum Chordata; class Mammalia; order Primates; family Galagidae; genus Otolemur; species Otolemur garnettii. The sequence continues at coordinate 8,073,225 of NW_003852416.1, forward strand.
ACTGACCTCCCAAACCATAGAAGAGACCCCAGTGGGCTTCCATGGAGGAAAGGCAGTTTTAGCTCAGATTGTAGAGATCCCCAATTATTCATATGCAGAGTCCTCAAGATGTCCCTACACGCCCTGAAGAATGTGATTTGGAAAATATTGTTAGTCTTCATGACATTTCCTTTAGAAAATGGAAAGAAAATACTAGAAACACAAACGCTGAGATGATATGTCTTCTCATCATCAGATAATATCAGAACATAATCAATCATTAGAAAGACATTTTACTCCCAGTGCAGTAGGACCATCTCTAGCAGATGAGGTTATGGAAAAGTGTCCTTCTTATCAATGGCTGTGTTATCATACAGATCTTTGAGTCAAAGGACATGTTTTGATATAAGCATTGAGAGGGAACCCTTTCAAGCAGATGGTACCAGCCATGTAGGGCAAGAACCAAAGAACATGGGGGCTTCTAAAAGCTGGAATACGAATTTTTCTAGAAATATGAATTTTTCAGTATTATTGGTGTTATTCAAATCCCTGGGTGAATTCCATTTTCAAATTTATTCCACGTGATTGAAATATTTTCCAACTACCTTATGAATCCAGTTTCCCTGACTTTATCGGCGTTCTCACCAATAAAGTTTATCTGTTAGTTCTCCCCCAATATCATGTTAGTCCTCATGCTAACATTGGCTCTGCCCAGCAGGAGTACACAGAAGACTGTGAGCAACAGAGGGGCAAAGGAAGCTTTCCAGCCATGATCACACCTGCCTATCAAAGAGCCAAGAAAGCCAACCAGCTTGCCAGCCAGGTGAGGGTCTACATGGGTGGCCACCATCTATTCAGCGAATTTTCATTATTAATGAACCCCGTGATTCTGGGAAAAGGCAGTAAGAAAGTGCTTTGGGGCAGTAGGTGTCATTAGGGTTGCATTGTGGAGAAAACTGTGTTCTCACCTTTCCCCTATCAGTTGTCCTATGTGCCTTGATGAGGCCACATCTATAAAATGGAGAGAAGACCATGTAGCTCACCCTAAGGCTGGACCAAACAATTTCTTGAGATTGACTTAGCATTAAGGATCTTTAACTGGATGTCAGATCTCAAGAGTATCATGGGTTATTGGGTAAAAGCTCAGATTTTTGGAGCCAGCATGCTGAGATTTGAATCCTGGCTCTGTCACTTAGTAGTTGTGTGACAATGGAAAAATTACTTATGTCCTCCTTGGCTTCCCATTTGTAAGGTGGAGAAAACATTAGTCCTGCCAAATGTGACTGTTATGGAGATTAAGGGAGTTAATATTTGTTCAAGTGTGGTAAGTACCTGGCAGTCTCTTAGACTTAGCACATTAGCATAGATGTTTTTTGAGGAGGAGCCCATGAAGCAAGCTATAGAAGATTTGCCATGGTTCGTGTTGAGCACAGCCAGCTGGCACAGCTTCCGGAGGGCCTCAAGGAGAGGTCCTCATGGAGAGGCTGTGGGGTGGATGCGCCCTTAACCTTAACCCTGTGCTGTCTCCCCATTAGGTGGAATACAAGAGAGGACACGATGAGCGAATCTCTAGGTTCACCACGGTGGCAGATACCCCTGAGCTGCTACGGGCCAAGGCAGGGGGACAGCTTCAAAGCGACGTAAGAAATGAATGTGTGGTGTTCATTTAAGATTCCTCATTCTTCCTGGAGGGGTGGGATGGGAGAATGTAAGAGGCATCCCAGTCCTAGTGGGATGAACTTTCTAAGGTCAAGGATAGTCAAGTCCAATAAGTCAGCCAGCACAGACCTTGTGAAAACTTTGCTCCAGAGAGGAAACTTTAGGTCAGATTAGTACTAAACTCAATGTTTCTGGTTAATCTGAAAGACATTTCTCTTGCCACCACAAGTTAGAGAACATAATTCCTAAAGAAGTTTTACTACTTGCCTTTTCATAGTCCAAATGTACTGCAGCGTAATAAGACCAAGTATTTAATGTTGCAAATAGAAGGCTGAAGCATACATCCAGCTTCACCTTAATAAGTGGTTTCCACTTGCTTTAGCCTAGATCTGGGGTTGAGAAGCTTCTCCTGTTTCCCAGACTTAACTGGCAGCTCTTCAGGGACAGGAGATTTATTCCTCTGCCCAGGCCCACTGCCTGGCCCACACCAGGGGCTGAACAAGTTTGTGCTGAGTTTCACATTGAGGGTCTCCATGTGCCAGGCCCTGCTCTGGACATTGGGAATATAAAGATGTGGAAGATGCACATGGTCCATCAAGCTGTTGGCTAATTACATGCCCTAAGAGCTGTCTGACCATTTAAGAAAATTTAATTAGAGCGTTTAAAGGTCCCACTTCAGGAGATACACAGGATGCCATGGGAGCCCTTAGCAAGGCACCTCACTAACATTGTCTAGTAGATAGTGAAATTGGGGCACATGATTCACTCCTTTCTTTTTTTCCATTTTCCAGGTGAGATACACAGAGGACTATGAACAACAGAGAGGAAAGGGAAGTTTCCCTGCTATGATCACACCTGCTTATCAGATAGCCAAAAGGGCCAATGAGCTGGCAAGTGACGTAAGTGTCCATAATGATGTCACATTAGGGAGGAAGAGGGACGTTAACCTGGGTCTGGGGAGTGCAACTTCCTGTCTACTTTTGCATTTACCCTGGAGCCAGGAAAGAGCTTTGCTTCATAGTTTTCCATCATTTTCACCATGACAGCAATCTGACACTTTTGTGGCTAAGACATACTTCTTAGACCCAAGCAAGAAAGAATATTCCACAAGACATTGACTTTTACTCCCTTGGCTCTTATGCATGGGAGGCTAAATTCTTTTTTTTTTTTTTTTGAGACGGAGCCTCAAGCTGTCCCCCTGGGTAGAGTGCCATGGTATCACGCTCACAGCGAGCTCCAACTCCTGGGCTCAAGCGAGTCTCCTGCCTCAGGCTCCCAAGTAGCTGGGACTACAGACGCCCGCCACAGCGCCTGGCCATTTTTTTTTTGGTTGCAGCCATCATTATTGTTTGGCGGGCCCGGGCTGGGGATTCAAACCCGCCACCTTAGGTGTATGTGGCTGGCGCCTTAGCCGCTTGAACCACAGGTGCCGAGCCGGAAGGCTAAATTCACTGGCTGGGTCCTTTCTCTTCAAACAGGTGAGGTACCATCAACAATATCAAAAAGAAATGAAGGGAATGGCTGGTTCAGCCATTGGTGCTGAGGGCGTGCTGACAAGGGAATGTGTAGACCAGTATGGCCAGGTACGTGGAAAAATGACCTCCTGGTAGACTGTCCTTTTCCATGGTCAGTTCTCAGTTTGACGTTCCCCCCAAATAACCAGGCTGTGACACACCTGTTGCCACTTAATCAGAAGTGGGACTAAGATTTGTCTTTGCCCTAATTATGAAAGGTAGATTTTCCAAGCTAGAAGAAAGTAGTGGAAAAACAGTAATAGACGGCTCACCTTGACCAACTTAGGAAAACAGATTGAAGTACGTTTCTGTTCATTTCTTTGTTTTAAAATAAAGGACCTATACCAATTTGGTGGCTTGGCCAAGTATAAAGCATTCTCATCTATCCAATGAAGAACCATCTCAAGGACTAAGACTGGCTGTGTTTAACCGGTCACAGCATAAGTATGAAAGGTTCAAAATGTACATCTTGAAAAGTATTGAGCATTTTACTGAGAAGCAGGATGGATTTTCCTAGAAAGTTCCTAGATAAAGCACCAGGCCAGAGATTGCAAACTCTGTTCCCAATTTCACTCTTCAAATGAACTCTATCTTGACAGGAAGTAGGAAGGTCAAGATTACGACTATGAGCTCATTTTTACTTGCACACATCCCTATGCATTTTCCTTTATTAGCTATGTATCATAGGGGAGAAAGGAAGCTTTGTTTGTTCACAGTTGCAAGTAACAAATATTGGAAGAAGAAGCGTGTCTAGTGAAAAGCACATTCAATGAGTTTAAGTGACTTTTTTTCTGTAACTGGACAGTTGTTTGAATTATTCGGCTGCAAGTAGCCTGTTTACAGTATATATGACTTACAAAAGGAAGCAGGTAGAATTAATTTCTCTTCTGTAGAAAAACAAGTTGCCATAATTGGGTACATTTTCATCTGAGTCTTAAGACGTATATAAGGGTAGGCTGTGACCTCTTGGCAAATGTCTCCTGGAGCACAAATGCTTGGTTTTGAATTAAAAAGGCCATTTTATCAGCTAGTCTAAGTTAATTAAATGGCTTCTTGGTGCTTTAAAGTCAGAGATAATGTGTTTTTACAGACTTCATGTTTTAAATATGTTGTTTGGAAGGCTCAGGACAACTTGGAAAAATCAGGTTTATTAAAAAAAATATTTGATGAAAAATATTTTGTTTTAAACTTGGGTAGTCCTATCTACCATGAGGCAAATACACCCGTGTCATTTTGTATGTGCACCTGGACATGTGTATACACACAGACGAAATGGAGCTTCATGGCGTCACAGACGGTTCTTGATGATTAGGATGCTTTGATGGAAGTTTTCAGTCCTGATAACAACAAATACAAGAAGCAAAGCGGGTGTTGTTCCGTAGCCCTGTAAGCAGCTGTTGAGAAGACCCAGTCGACTGTGGCATTTCACTGTGCGATTTAGCGTGACTTGCCAGGCCATGAGGAGGAGGAGTGAGGGAGAAGCAGGCAGGCAGATAAACTATAAATATCTGCAGTGCCTTAAATGCCAGGCGATTCGTTCTTCTTTTTCATTAGAAACTAGACTCATTAAAAAGGCTATACCATGTCATCAATAGGATTAAGCGTCTTACAAAAAGACACACATACAACCTATAGACGTATGTACATATAGATACAGTGCAGGGGTTAAAATAAAGTTATAAACATAAACCTATAGAGCAGATGACAAAACCATAGAGTATATTACCAAAGAATTTGAGAGCAGAAATTCTGGTATCCAAGGAAGGAGGAGAACCAAGGGTAAGCAGTTTTAACTACTGACCAAAAGGAGCCTGGATGTTCTGATTTGGCCCAAATGTGTGCTAGAGCCCAAACCTGGTGCTGGAGATAGGTGGATCTCCAGCTGTGGAGAAGGCCGTGGGGAGATGGAGACATGAGCCCCAGGGACACAATACGGGCTGCTCCAGATTTGTGACCAAAATGCAGTGAGGATGCAGATGACGGAGGGGCTGATTCTGCTTAGGGCAGGTCCCGGGGTGAGGGACCTCCCCAAGGAGAAGGTTCCATCTAAGTGGGGTTTTGAAGTACATCTACCAGCCTGGGAAGGGTCACCCCAGTCATGTGCTCACAGGTTTGTGAAAGAGATTTCCTTTTGTGGGAATGGGTTGGTGGCATGGGGAAGAGAAAAAGGAATGTAAGACTAAGATTATAATCCTTAGTGTGCAAAATACATTTTGTCCCATTTCAGGTAATCTTATAACAATCTGTAGGTTATCCTCCCAAATGACAAACATTTTATGGTAATGCTCCTTTTCTGGTTATGTGACACGGGAGAAGACAGCCTTTTGGGATACAGAGGGATGCTGTGACCAGGATCTGCCCCTCAGCCTGAGTGAGGTAGTGCTGGAGACCACCGACCAACAAAGGCCTTCCCTGGTGTCACTTAAGAAATGAATATTCCAAACACACAGGCTTGGGAGAGGGATAAGGGACCTTGATTTATCCAGTGGAAATAATGATGATGATCATGGTGACAGTTACCATTTACTTAGGGCTGACTGCTGGTCTGCCATCCTGACCACCACGTGGGCATCACTGAGTGTCCAGGGTGGATGGGCCGCTGTGGGAACAGACTCCAGGAGTGTTCACTGCTAATTGATACCTATTCAGGGAGGGGGCTTTGCTGATTAAAGTTTTCAACTGACTCCAGGGTTACTCAGAGGAGTACGAGGAACAGCAACACCAAGGAAAAGGCAGCTTCCCGGCCATGATCACCCCAGCTTATCAGAACGCCAAGAAGGCCAACGAACTGGCTAGTGATGTAAGTACCGTGGGGGTGAGACCCGTACAGCCACAGGCAGAGGAGCTGTGAGACTGCAGAAGCTGTGCTTCCTGAGACCCCCACACAGATACATTCATGAAGCTGTGCCAAAGTGGATCCCCATCCAAATTTCCTATGTCTGCTTTGGTCCCAATCATCTACTTCCAAGTAGATGGACGTGGACAAACAGTATAACTCACTTGGGCCCATTTAAAGCTTGTACAGATGCTGGTCCAGACGGATAAACTGGGATTCGGAGAATCTTCACCGAAGGGCCCATTTAGAATTGAGCATTCTAAGGGACAAATGTGTTAAAACAAGTCCTGTGACTGTCAAAGTGGGTGTAACCTAGTGTTGAAATGATTTTTGTTTGCAGAATGTTAGCCAGCTGGCAGTCCTTGAAAGATATGCTATAATTAAACTTGGCAAAGTGACTTGCTCACTGAAGATATTAACATGCCAACTTGATCTTGGTGTCGAATCAGAACCTAGCATTAAAATCCATTCCCTTTGCATTTTCCTTCCCTTCTCTTCCCTTTCCTTTACCAAATGACTATTTGGTTATTAACCATCTACCTTTGCCCAGGGAGAGGAAGTCAGAGGACATTACTCTGTTCCTCATTAGCAGGCTGGACACTAAACGATGTTGAAATTACAACTTTGGCTATGATCATTTTAAAAATGTTTTTTCATGTAGAAGTAGAACGTGAAGTATAAAAGTGTGAGAAGGACCAGTAACATTAAAAATATTTAATGGAGAAAGAAACCTACATGAATTTTTCCCTTCAGAAAATTGTATTAAGTAAATGTTGACATTAAATCTAGGATAACTTCGGAGTAATTTCTCTCCCAGAGCGTGGAAACAACTCCAGACTCTGTGTGTGTGTTTCTTTCAGATCAAATACAGGCAGGACTTCAATAAGATGAAGGGTCCTGCGCATTACCATTCCCTTCCAGCCCAAGACAACTTGGTTCTCAAACGGGCTCAGAGTGTAAACAAGCTCGTGAGTGAGGTAGGTGTGCAGGGCGAGTCACACCAGTGCCTCCTCCATCCCCTGTTGAAGGCAGCTGGGGTGACCCGATCATCAAAAGCTTGGGTTAAGACCGTGACACCACATATACTATTCACTGGTTGCCAGTTTCTAAACAACAAGAATGCAATAAAATGCAATTTGCGGGACAGACTAGGATCAAACCAATTAAATATTTCTCTGGTGGTTCAAAACTTTCTTCCCAAATCTCAGGGCTGTCGATATTCACAAGTGCCAGGCAACATATTTCTAGTTGGCAGAAAGAATACTGGATGATCCAACTTTTTAAACAATATGTTGTTTTTCTAGAGTAGACATCAAATGTCAGAGAGAGTATTTCAAACATGGAGCCTCTGTCATTCCCTCAGTACTGCAGTCAGTTCTGAGAAGCTGTATAGTATGTGAGTTCCCCTTGCCTTACAGGGTAAACTGGCAGCCAGAGGGAGGTGTTTTGTTTGGTTTACCAGTGTTTAAGACTTCTTAATCATGAGGACTGTTTGGCTAGGAAATACCCCTTGGTAATCCCTACATACCCTGCTTGTGCCTTAGTCTCTTCTCGGCATCTTCTCTCATTTGAATTTCCTATATGGGCTCTGAAGGCATTTGAGTTGGAAACCTCTGCCAATGAGAGCTGTTATGACTATTAAAAGTAATCAAGGGGTCTGCCACTCAGAAACATCCATGCAAATACCCCAAACTATTTTTCTTTCCTAATCTCTCAAAGCCAGTTCTTTACCCAAAACGGTAATCTGTGGCCCTCTAACTTTGGATGGCTCAGAATCACAAGGAGTGACATTTCCTGAGCCTCATCAGGAACCTCAGATACTCTGCAGTACAGATGGATGCTGAGGACTTATCATATGCAGTTTAAACAGATGTTCCATATGATTCTGATGCTCTAGACCAGATGTCAGCAAACCACAGTTTGAGTGCCAAATCTGGCCCCTAGTCTGTTTTTGTATATAAAGTTTTATTAGAACGCAGCTACATCATATTGGTTTACATATTGTCTATGGCTGTGTTGGAGCTACAGGGGCATGACTGAGTAGTTGACATAAAGATGGTGTGACTCAAAAGCCTAAAATATCTACTATCTGGTCATTTATAGTAAAAGTTTGCAAACCTTTGTTCTTGCTCACAGAACATGCCATTTTTAGGCAATCACTTTATCAATGGCCTGGAAAAGTAAGATATCTTGTTCTCTTTCATAGGGACTTTTAGAGACAGAACTGGAACCAGATCACTAGTAATGCAATTCTATCTACCACCCAGAAATAATGCACATTTTGGTTTTTTTCTACGTGATATACTATAACCCAACAGATGAATTAAAAAACATATTTATAGCTACATATATGGTTTGTTTATTTGTAAAACTTTGTATCATATTGTGAGTACTGTAATGCCTCCTGCATACTTTAAAAGGCATATCCTACCATATAGTTTTACAAGAGATGATAACAAGTTGTATTTCCTTTGGTGAGAGGTCCCACAGGAACCTTTGATTTCTTTTCACCCTTACCTTTAGCCAGTAAGACAAGTCAGCAATACCTCTGTAAGTGGTAATTGGCCTTCTGCAACTACCCAGGACCACTTGGAGTCTATTTCATAACTATAACCTCACATCTCACATCCAGGCACCCAGGAGAGCTCAAACAGCCAACTCATTTTAAATTAGAAGATGCTATGCCTCCGAATGGTCTCATGTGTTATATTCCTTTATAAAGTAGCTTTCTTTGTTGGATTTTACTGAGGTAGACATATATAGATGTGCACATATCTTAAGTACACCACGTGAAGGATTTCCACAGGTGGACACATCTATGTAACTATCACTCAGACCAAGAAACAGAACATGACCAGAAGTCTGAACACCTCTTCACAATTCCCCTTGAGACATGTCCGTTCAAGAGTAGCCACCTGATTTTTAAAACCAGTTTTGTGACTTTGACCTGTATTAAATCTTGCAATATTTGTCCTTAAAGGGGGCTAGGTGCTTCTAATTTTTAGAACAAAACTGATTACTTACTTATTTGTTTTAACAAAGGAAGGCACATACTATTAACTTACTGTATGCTATGTCTGGTATTTTAAAATCTTGGGTTGAAAGTTTTCCAAAAATAGCCTAATCAAATGCTGGAGACATTCAAGAACGACCTTGGGTTTGGGTCTATTCTGTGTCTGGTGTTTTGATTTCCAAGGTGGAGTATAAGAAGGATCTGGAAAGTAGTAAAGGTTACAGTATCAACTACTGTGAAACGCCTCAATTCAGGAACGTGAGCAAGATCTCAAAATTTACCAGCGATGTGAGTTGTTAAAGAGAAGCATTTGTTTGAGCACTTTTTATGAGCCTGATTTCTAGGTCTCCTAAGAGACAATCTATGTGAATGTATTTATATGTCTTAAAGAAGCATGGCCTCTTGGGCACAAATCCTATGAGTTTTGATTAAGACTGCCTGCCAGGATTGGTCCATGTAGTGTTAAGTTCTGCCACATCACCTGGTCCCCATACCCTTCCCTAACCTGACCTTGAGTCCTCAGGGTAGGACCTGTCCTCTCCATCCTCTTGCATCCCTTGTGTGAAGCAATGTCCAGCTTCCAGTGATGAATGCTGGAGAGAGAGCGTTGGCTGAGCACGTGACATCCCCCCTCAGTGTGACTTTGTGCTTCTGAGTTAACACATGTTCTCATTTAACCATCATAGTCACCTGGGGAGCCAGACATTATCTCCCTATCTTATAGATGAGCAGATATGCTGGAGTGGCATATGCAGATTTGGAAATTCTCAGAGGAGGTCTGAAGATGTGTTTTTGAGGACATCAAGAACCTATACAAGACCCGATAATTTTACTTCTGTTTAGTTGCACATAAGAGAATTTAAAATCACAAAAGACTTTGTAAGACTCAGTGAGGAATTCATTTTGCATAAATGTTGTGGTTCAGAGCACCAACTTTGGAGCAAACATACCTATTTCCACAGTTAGCCAAGCAACAGACTTTGGGCAGTTTTGAGCCACTCTTCCCATCTGTAAAATGGGGGGATAATAATTTCTTTCTTCCCATGGAGTGCTTATGGAGGTTAACTGAGATAAGTAGGAGCATATCGGATGTGTGATAAGGAATAGTATGCTGTTAGAATACTCACAATGCCTGGAAGCTCAGCGGCCTCCCCCGGTAGGTGATCTTAACTTCATTAGAAGCCACCCAGATTTCCTAACTATAACTTCTCATCATCCTGTTCTAGTCTTATCTTTATTCGGTAAGCAGCATTTGGAATGTAATATGATGTTTTTCCCCACATGGTTGCAACAGAGACTAATTTTTACATCACAGAATTTGGCAAAGCTCAGGCATTGTTGTTCAAGTATTTAGAAATGAGGGTGATAACCTGCAGGGATTTGCACCAGTCCCAGCATGGGGCTTTGCATGCAGTGCCTGCACGGTTCCTGCTAGCACTTGTCCCTGGAGAGCACCCCACTCTGGGCAAGTTTCTATGTTGGAAAAATCTAATAAATTTAAAACCAAAAACATCAGAACCAACAAACAACGAATCAAGTCTGCTTCTCAGGCTCTGCTTATCAGATCCCATGTTTCCTTGTCTGCTGGTCTTACTCCAACTTCTGATGCTCATTTGAAATTTAAGTTATTAAAACAAGGGTGTCTTGCTTTGTATTCAATGATATACTGATTATTGAAATAGGTTATATTAATTGTTTATATTTGGGTTTAATGCATTAAGATGAGTAGTTTATCTTCAACTAGTTGGGAAGGGAATACTTGTGCTGAAAAGTTTGCATTTCTATGCAGAATAAATATAAGGAAAACTACCAGAACCACATGAAAGGTCGCTATGAAGGAGTTGGTATGGACAGACGCACTCTCCATGCTATGAAAGTTGGCAGTCTGGCAAGCAACGTGAGTCTTTTTGTGCAAGGGCCACTATAGGGGTCGAGGGGATGGGGTCATGAGGAATTCAGCCAATTCTTTTTTAATCTCCCTTTACAAACAAACAAACAAACAAACAAACAAAACAAATTTTAAAAGCCAGTGTTCTATTGCATAAAAACTGACCCATGCAAATTTCCAGATGTTAACCAGTACAACCAAGGCAAGGTAAATTCCCTAAAAAATTTCAAAGACTTCAGTTTATATATCCCAGCCATCTCTGGTTTGAAGACTACTTAGATCTATTATAATTGATCCAATGTGATTAAAAAAAAAAACCTTTCAATTTCTGAGAGATAAAGAGAAATGACTGAGCATGATTCTTATTTGAAATTCCCCAGGTTTCCAAAGTGTTTGTGATTCATTTGCAGTGGGTTGGTTGGTTGCCTGATTTGTTCATTCATTCATTTATTCATTCACTACATTCATTGAAGGCCTACAGAGGCCAGGCACTTGGCAGGGTAGTGGAATGATAAAATAGATCATGTCCCTGTTTTCCCCTGCAGCGTGTAATCTATTAACCTCTCCTCGGTTTTGTCAATCCAGTTTATAGATTGGCAAATGCCAGGTTGTAAATCTTGGAGGTCAAGGACACTTTAAGGAAACTGATTTCATTATTAAAACATACCATGTCAAATTTTCTCCACTTGAGAATGTCAAATTTTACCTTTAAAACAAATATAAATACTCTGAAGGCTCTTGACTTTTCATCTATTTTCTCAGGGTTAGCTAAGAAGCTCTTTCATTGCATACCCATGTACAAGCACTTCTTTTTAATGAAAATGACAAGATTTTTTCCCCATAATTAATAAGAAAGATAAGTGTGTTGCAGATGGAAGTTAACTAATTCTGGATTAATTAAGAAGAATTCAAATTAAAGGCAAAAATGTGACTACAATTTAATTTTCCTTGGCGGTGATAAAAGGGAATTAATTTTATTTCTGGGTATTTAAAAAATATTTCTGATGACATTCAGACAAGGTCAAAAGAAAGCGGGGAGTGATTTCTCTTTTCGTATTCTTCTCTTTGTGTTTCAGATTGCCTACAAGGCTGATTATAAACATGATATCGTAGACTACAACTACCCAGCCACCCTCACTCCTTCCTATCAGACAACAATGAAACTGGTGCCCTTGAAAGACGTAAGTCCTCTTCCAGTAACTTTCTGCTTCCTTACTCAATACTTCCTTCCTGTGGAGGGAGTGACTGGTAGGCAGAAAAATGAAAGAAACATGATACAACAGTTCATAGGACAGTGAGGAATTGAGAAGGGGAAATTCTTTTTCTTTTACTAGGAAGTCCATTTATATATGGTGGCAAACTCCGACATGTTCAATGGAAAGTGAGGACAGCTCATTACTAAAACATACCATGTCAAATTTGCTCTGCTTGAGAATGTCGAATTTAACCTTTAAAACAAATATCTTCAAAATAACCTGAGGTTCGGTTTCTCCTCTTAGAATTTAGTGGGCTACATCTGCTGGGTATATTTCAAAGAATTGCTCCTTAGCAATGATGACCTCTCTCTTTAGTTTTTTAAAAAGCTTTGTCATATGGTATGTCAAGGATTGAAGGAGGTGAAATAAAATGAATACTAGTTGAGAGGAAATTGTTGACTTAATTTTTTCTTAATTTTATCCAAGAGCACGTGGGTAAATATATATATTTATCCCTTAATGTTTTACACCAGTGACTGTATTTATTTATGTAAAATATGTATAATTACTTAAATTTATTTTCTGATTATAAGAATTTTATTAGATGTTTATTATAGAAAATTCAGGTAATACAGAAAAATGCAAAGACAAAGTCATCTATTAATTTATAAGGTACTTAACATGGTTTGGAAGTGAGTTGGTGTCATGGCTCTTTGTCAATGAAGGTTCTCTTCAACAAATCAAAAATTTAACAAATAATTCACCATCTATTTGTGAACACCCAGTGCTACCTTCCTTTATATTCCTTTGGAATCAGACAACTCTAATAATTGACTGGGTTTTGCATTAGTAAATAAGTCTTTACGTCTGTGTAAAGTGAGGTCAGCTCTTTATTAAAACATCTCTATTCCTATCTCTCTCAACATAGGATTCAGTTGGGGATCTCTAGGGTCTAACACAGTGTCAAGGATATTGAAGTGCAAACATTGGCAGACGATGTCAACTGGGTGAAAGGAGCTTTTCAAATGTGTCAGAAAGTGGGGCTGTGAAATAGAGAAATATAAAGGACCTAACCTTGGCTTCTCCCTTTCCCAGGAAGTTTGGTTGGGTTGACTTACCCATTTCACCTTAATGATGAAACCCGCAGTGAAATTTGACCACTGCCAAAGCTATATATTTTTGGGGGGGCGAAGGCATGTATGTTATTTGGCATACTTGCAGGTTAAGAATACCTCATTAATTTTTTTGTGAGTTTATTTGCAGTAGAATTCTAGAAATCATGCCTAATAAATAGCACAAGCAAAATGAGATAGATTCCTCCGCCTTTGTACTTCCATTATAACATGGTTAGTTACTACATCTGTCTATGTAAAACTCTAGATCAACCATGTACCTAGAAGATTCTGATACAAGAATAAAATTAAACTGAATTAGATATCTTAACTGAGTTTAGAGGTAGCCTGTAAACTGGCAGCCCATGGGTCACATCCAGATTGCAGAAGTATCCTATATGGCCACACGGTATTTAAAAAAATAAATTGAGGCTTGGCACCCATAGCACAGTGGTTATGGCGTTGGCCACATCCATGGAGGCTGGTGGGTTTGAACCCGGCATGGGCCAGCTAAACAACAGTGGTGACTGCAACAACAAAAATAGCCAGGCACTGTGGTGGGCACCTGTAGTCCCAGCTACTTGGGGGGCTGAGGCAAGAGAATTGCTTAAGCCTAAGAGTTTGAGGTTGCTATGAGCTGTGACGCCACAGCACTCTATGGAGGGTGGCATAGTGAGACTATGTCTCAATAAATAAATAAATAAATAAATAAAATGAACCCAGACATGTAGAGCTCACATACAAATTAATATTTTCACCTTTTCTTAAAACTCCGAGAAATGTGGCCCGAGAGCAGCATAGGGACTGAGTGGTGACTGTTCCCTATCATTTTACCTTACTTCACTCCACCTTCAGGGTCTGGTGTGCATTTGAGTTTGTCACCCCCTTACTTAAGGACATCAGTATTCAGGATGTTTGGGGAATCCATTTACAAGAACATTGTCAGCTCTCTGGTAGCCTAAAAGGTGATAGAATAGCTGTGAAATTAAATAAACAAGCATGGGTCCTTAATTTGAGAGCATTCCCTTTAGATGGATTTTATAACACTAATAGAATTAAAATGAGACTCTATCTTTAGCACAAAAACCCTTCAAAATGTAGATTGAAGCAATGGCCAAGCATTTGTGATGTTGCAAAGATGTGATTAATCATGGAGGCTGTTAATTATGTCCTGCAGAGAAAAGTAATTGTGCTCTGCAACATACTTAATGCAGAATTATCAGAAAGGAATATGCCATTTAAAAAATATAGTTTTCATGACATTTTGTCGTGCATAATTCTGAATTCTAATAGACTCTATTATGAGATGATAATTTTCCCTCTGAATTAATGCATTAGGAAGCCACTGTACTCTAATCTCATTAATAGTTGACATTGAAATGACTTTATATTTCCTGGTTTTCCTTACATACCCCATATCCAAAACTCAGAACATGCACAAACTTTCCCCTTTGAATCACTAAGGAAAAAGCACAAAGCAATGCAGTCCTTTATTTCCAAACCCCACAAAATACTCTGTGGCCCAGCGTCAGAAGCATTCTGTTTTTCCCAGGTCCTCTTCTAGAAGTTAATTGTAAGTCATTTATTTATGCCTGGAATATATTTCCCTGTCTAAATAAAGCTCTGGCTATGGAGAACGAACACCCTTTTCCATCTGTGAAATAACAAGCTATAGTTCCAAGCACACTAGTTTTGGCAAACCAGGATTACAGTGTATAGGATGAGAGTCACCTTAGGTGGTGGACTCCTGAGACTTGAATCCTAGTTCTGACACTTACTAGCTAGGTGACCTTAAGCAAGTCACTTTATCCCTGTGTCTCAGTTTCTGCATTGTAAGACAGGGATAATAATAGTACCTGTTTATAGGGTGGTTGGAAGGATATGTGTGAAGCATTTGGAAGAGCACCATGCACACAGTAAGTGTCATGCGATAGTCATAATTATTATTAGTTGGTGTTGGGACAGGCAAGAATGAAGTGATCCTAAGACCTAGGGATGACATGGAGTACACAGGCCAGTGGTTGGTGGGCCCAAAGTGGCTCTTAGGTCTATTTCACTTGGGTCACTGTGCTTGAAAAATATTGAACTATTTTCCAGCATTTAAAAATTGTAAAATTGTGCATAACTATGAATTTCTAATTTATTTGAAATAATGGGAAAATCTGGCCATTTGGTGCACTATATTACTCATGGTAACCACCTCCTAGAGCACACAGTCCCCACACTCCTTACTACTTCTCCACAGTGAGGCCAAGTCTGTGTGGCTCTCATAGACATTTGTGACCTGTGGGCCGCAAAGACCCCCTGAGGTGGGCTGTTGTCATGGGGAGCTGGCAATAGGAGGTAGCCGCAGATAAGAGTCAGACAGATAGAAGAGCAAAGACATCAGACTCTAGTCTAGACAGGCAGGAGATGGCAGGACAGTGCAGTGGTGGGTAAGGTACAGACCCTTGTGAAGGGGCGAAGTCAGCTGCAGGGGAGTGTGGCCAAGGCCATGGGTGAGGTCCAGGCAGAGATGGCAGTAGATTGAGGGTTACAACAAAGGGGTAAGGAGTTCTTAGGCAGAACCCAGGCTGCACTGTAGGGTTCTGGGTGGAGCCATGGGCTTTAAGCAAGAAAACAGAGGTTTGAAGACTACGCTGATGATATAGTTGCTGCAGTGAACAGAGCCAGAGGCAAGCTGCCTAATAGGCCCACCAACACAGAGCCTGTAGGTGGAGAGGTGCAGGCATCCAGAGGCACTGGGGTAGGATGAGGTCCTGGGAATGAGGACCAGTCTATCTGTGTGGACAGGGAATGTGTCTGAGTCTACTTGTTCTGCACAGGGTAGAAAGCCCATGACAGTGCAGAAGAGGAAAGAGTTAGGAAAGGCTTAAGGGAAGGAGGGCAGGATTAGGGAGGAGTTTCCTTTTTCCTTTTTTACCTGGATTGCAGCTGACCTTGGTGTATCTGCCACCCAGTCTCCCCCTCCCATCTGTACAGATTTCTGGGCTCTCACTCAGCACCCCCTTATCATCTGCCCTCCAGCCTCGAACATCAGTCTACTTCCGTGTTCAGGTTCCCATCCCCTCAGCCGGGAGCACGATCAAGGGTGTCTGAAGGAAAATAAGATGATTGGATCTCTGGCTAATAATGCACTCGAGCACCTTTTTCTATTACGTGTTCACTGGCCAGTTGGGGGGGCTCCTTTGTGGTTGTCCGTTAAGTCCCTCATTCTCCAAGGCACTGTTTTTCTGTTTGTGGGCTTGGAGAGTCTGTAAGTATCCAATTGTAATCTTTGATTCTTTTTATTTGTCTAATAATTTGAGAATTGCCACTCTGTTGGGCTTAGGGAAAGGGAGCTAAGCAAATCTTAAGAGAAAAGAGCAAGTGACATCTTCTTGGGCCTGTTTTTAATAGGTCAACTACAGGCAAAGCATCGACAAATTGAAGTACAGCTCTGTGACCAACACTCCACAGATCGTTCAAGCCAAAATCAATGCCCAGCAACTGAGTCATGTAAGTGACCCACCCTGGCTTGGCTGGACATGCGGCTCTTATGGTATCTTTAGAGTTTCTGGACATCCGACCATCCAGGATTTGACTTTCATTAATGGTGACGCATGTCTTAATACACCCATGAAATAGCCCTCCCTCTTTTAAACTTTTTATTATAAAAAGTTTCAAATAGGCTCAAAAGAAGAGAGGATACTTTTCATTTGGTGTCTACAATCTATTAATTTCAAACGGTCCCCAAATTACAGGCTTCCTTGTAAAATGCCTTTTCCAGAAATTCCTTCTCAGTTATAGATCTAAGAGGAAAGTGGGAAGGGTCGTATTCTCCTCCACAGCTCTCCTTTTGCCCATATAAAATCCCCCGCAGATTTCTTTTGTTTTAAATCCAACAGGTGAATTACCGGGCTGACTATGAAAAAAGTAAATTGAATTACACATTGCCTCAGGATGTCCCTCAGCTGGTGAAGGCCAAAACCAATGCTGAACTCTTTAGTGAGGTGAGCGAGCCACGAGGCGGGGGGACGTAGGAGTTATGTATGGGTGTGAAAATGGAGATTCCACGGTGATTTAACAAGGAGGCTCTGCTCCTGAAAGAGGCTCTTCAAAGGCACCCGTCATGTTATAAAGTTGAAATTTGCTGTCTCATGGCCCATAGTAGTTCACTGGGAGTAACCTGGCCATAATAATTTAATTCTCATTATAGAGCACAGGTTACAGTGTAAGTGGGAACAGACACACCTTCCTTATCATCATTCTAATGGTGATTTGTGGTGTGGAGGGAATTTAAGGTTTTTAGAAGACCAATCTTAATCATCAGATTTTTCCCAGAGTCACCAGTGGGCTGTGATTAGGTTTTTCACTCAAGATGGGATTTACGGGGCAGGAGAAGGAACAAAAAAAGGAACTAACATTTTTTGAACACCTGTTCTATACTGGGGTAGGCACTGCACATAGGGGGTAGCATTCCCCCTGGGGGGTGCTGCAGGGACACAGTGGCACATGCTTTGGTATCAGAAGTTTGGTTCAGAGGTTGGCACTGTCATTTTCTTAGTTACGTAACCCCAGGTGAGCTGCTTAAATTCCCTGAGCCTCGCAGGCCTAATGTGAAGGTGTGCAGTGAATGAGTGGAAAGCAGATAAGAAGAAGCCCGTAATCAGTAGCTGTTATCACTATGGCAGTATCAACACCTTTATGTATGATACATTATACCAGTTTAGGATCCCTTTTCATACACCGTATCCAATTTATTCTCATAGCAACCCTAAGAAAGATAATATGATATTCTTTTTGCAAATGGTAGACCAAAGAGGTAATTGCCTAAGGTCATGTGATTAGGAATAATGGCGCGAGGAGGAACACAGGGATTTTCTCTTTGTCCTGTCCCATTACTGCCATCCTGCATAGTCCTGTGGCTAAGGAATCGATGAACTGCGTTAATAATTACCATTATCATTCTGATAATAAGAGCCAAGAGTCTGGTCTGCCAATAGATGAAGAAACAAACTTCACTTTTAAAAAATCCTCTTTCACTTTTGGCAGGCATCTGAATAGCAACCCCTATTCACCTGTGATTTTGTTTGTCAGGTTAAGTACAAAGAAGGCTGGGAGAAGACAAAGGGGAAAGGCTTTGAGATGAAGCTGGATGCCATATCTCTGCTGGCCGCCAAAGCCTCTGGGGAGCTCGCTAGCAATGTAGGTTTTCTCTCATTAACTCAGAAATGCATAAGAAATGGTTCCAATAAAATGTCAGTGGTCCTGCAGAAAAAAATAATGATTGTTAACATTGTAAACATCACAATACTTTAATCTTCTCCTGGATTCCCGAAAGACGGGGAGGTGTTTTTTCAGAATTGTTCCCCTTGCACTTGTTAAAACCAGAGCCCCTTAGATGGCAAAGTTTCTCGCTCACTCACAGTAGACTTTCTTCTTTCTCTCAAGATTAAATACAAAGAAGAATATGAAAAAACGAAAGGCAGAGCCACGGAAACTGCAGACTCCAGGCTCCTGCACTCCCTGCAGGTTGCCAAGATGAGCAGCGAGGTAAACTCTTTTTTTTCTACCCCCAACTCTTCACTTAGAGTTGTGTTTCTTTAAAAGTTTTCTGGGTCTGCTTCACCTGGGACTGTTACCTTTTTCTTGACTTCAGCTTGCAACTCTTTCTTTCCTGGTTTGTGTAGGAAGTTTGTTCAGTGTCTTTATTTTGCCAAAGCTTACCATGCTTTTAAAATAGATGCAGAGTGGTGGCCCTAAGGCGGCAGTATCTACTGATCAAAGTACAGCTGTATTTATTCATGTTATAGATGTTTTCCAAGGGACCTTTGTGAGCAAAACACTGTATGAGACCCTGGGGCGATAAGAATGACCAACCCATAAGTTCCTCCCTCGTGGAGCTTACCTCTGCTGGGAGGGTTAGGCAGAGTGTACTGTTTATTGTGGTGCTATCCTAGAAAAAATTCTATGGTCACAAGCACACATTGTATTCAAAATATTTAGCTAAATTGGGCATCCCCAGCCAATCAGAATAATGCTGTTTGAGAACAACTATAATGGCTGGAGGTTAGCCTTGGAGCATGACACTCACCAAAAGCCTTTGGGGAAGGAGAGTTCTGCTAGAAGGGACAGATCTAGTTTCTGATCAAGTCTTCCCTGCCAATGCTGGACAGGCAAACAAGACATATGAGCATGGAGTTTCTGTTTTTGTGATTGCCTGCTGCAAGCTGTGAGGTCAGCTTATGCCACTCTGGTGGTATAGTTGGATATACTTACCTGATGAATGATAAAGGTGCCATGGCTTGAGGAGAGTAAGAGTTGGCGTCTGGGTCACAGCCCTTTTGGATGTGTCTGTAGTATGAATCCTATCAAGTATAGTCATGAAACATAAACAGGTATTGAGAATTTAGCTCACAGAGAACACATTGGTATTTTATATTCACATTTGAAGCAACTGGAAGTCAAAAATATTGCCTTGCCCAAAGTCATAGTGTAGTCAGTAATAGTGGTAGCATGGTAGAGAATTAGACCATATAACTCTTATTCCCTGGCACTATACTCCTTCTACTGTAGCACACTACCTTTCCCTACCACCACACTGTCATCACCATCACCACCATCATGACTATCACCACCATCATCACCACCGCCATCACTTATCATCATCACCACCACCACCATCATCTCTACCACCATCATCATCACACCACCATCATCACCATAACCATCATCATCATCTCCACCACGATCACCACCACCACCATCATCATCATAATCACCACCATATCATCATCACCACCATCATCTCCACTGTCATCAACATTAACACCACCATCATCATCACCACCACCACCATAACCACCATCATCATCTTCATCATACCACTTTTGGTATTGTCCCTCATTACTAACATTTATCAAGTGTTTGCTATGGGTCAGTCCCTGTACTAAGCACGTTTCAGCTACTATTTCATTTACTAATCAAGGCAGTCCCCCAGAAGAAAGCGAGCCCTTAGAGAGGTGATATCACTTTCATCCAGATGGTAAAGGGCTGATCAGATTTGAACTCAGGCTTGTTTGGCTCTGTAGCCCAAGCTTTGTTATTCTGCCTCCTAAAGTTTCTGTGGAAACTGTAGATAGATGTTCTACTCCTAGAGCAACCAGGGTTGGCCAGGGTTGGCAAGAGATAGTTGTCTTGGAGATAAAGTAGTATGGAACCTCAGCTTCCCAGTGACACAGCCTTAAGAACCAAGAGTTGAGTCCAGCCTTCCTGACAAGAGGGTGACATTGCCCGTGTGCCAGTTCCACTGAAAAACCTGGGAATTGTTCCTGCATTTTCATATCACTCCTGAAAATGCAAGCTTCAACTAACCAAATGGGCCCTGTTTTCACACATCTAAGGTAGAATACAAGAAAGGCTTTGAAGAGAGCAAGACCCAATTTCACCTTCCCATGGATATGGTCAACATCAGGCATGCTAAGAAGGCCCAAGCTCTCGCCAGTGACCTGGACTACAGGAAGAAACTGCATGAATATACCGTGCTGCCTGAGGACATGAAGACTCAGTGGGCCAAGAAAGCCTACGGGCTCCAGAGCGAGGTGAGCCCTCGCTCATTAGCCATCCTCCCATGCACATCTTGCAATTGGATGAGTCTTCAGAATGATTGTGAGCCTGGGTATGGCTATATTACAAAACTCAGAGGGCTAGGAAGAACTGCTAAAGATATGCTGGACCCAGGGCAGACAAACGGGGAGGTCAAGACGGTGGCAACTGGAGGCAGAGGACTAGGGTTCACTGTGAAAGTCAAGATGTGTTGATCATGTAGATGAGTGGAGGGGGAGCAAGTGTTTTTCATACCCCTATTGTGCTCCGAAAGGAGTGGATTCTCAGCTCCTCAGTAAGCAAGACCTATGTTAAACTTTAAGTAGCAGAGCTGGGCTATACAAGCATGTTTGATCCGATGTCCCAGCTCTTGACCAATGGCAAGCAAATCTTGGCAAAGATTCTTTTTCAGGCTGGCAAAAAAAGGTCCTTGGTCAAAAAATATGTGAAATGTGCTTTTTGCTGTGGTTATAGTGTCTCAGCACTAAGGTAGAACGCACTACTCTTGTTACAAGGTAAGCCCAGTGGCTTCACTTCCCAAGTAGAGACCTGCCTGCCTATTAATGATCAGGGAGCAATTCTTCTAGGAAGACAAATGCAGGATCAAGGTCTTCATAACTCTCCTATCACCCTTGTCCTATCTGTGTCCCACGTGTGATGAGAGATTTGTCGTTTTTCCCTTGCAGCTGCAGTACAAGGCTGACCTGGCATGGATGAAGGGAGTTGGATGGCTGACCGAGGGGAGTCTCAACCTGGAACAGGCCAAGAAGGCGGGACAGCTGGTCAGTGAGGTAAGCTGTGCGTGGGCCCTTGGCCTCCAACAGTTCTCAGCCCCTAGGTCCTCTGATCTTTTCCTCTGATTCCCTCTCTGAACACCCCCTCGCCCAGGCTTATTTTAGATATGATTTAAAAGGGAGACCATCTTCATTTTGTACCTATGGTATATCCTGAACTAACTTTTCATATCCTAAAACTTCCTGGGATAATATTTTTAAGAAGCCTACCAATTTACTTTAGCAGTTACATCCAAAAAATAACTTGGTTGTTAAGTACATGAGAAAATGTATTTCTTGTGTGAAGTGTATGTGATCCCTTCCAAATCAGAGAGACTGGTATTTGGAGGCCAGCATTCTCATGCCTGTGCCTGAAATTCACTGCAGACATTGGACAAGTTACTTAACCTTCTGGATCTTTTATCCCTTGTATAAAAATGAGATGGTTGGGTGGATACTATCCAAGGGCCCTGAGTCTCTAAGCCTGTGCTTCTCTTTGTGCCAGGGACAGCTGGCTTTGGCAGCAGGCAGAGGAGGACTTTTGAAGGACATTTCTTTTGGAAGTGGGACTATTTCAGGAACTTTGTTTGGGATCGGCAGAAGGGATTCTTGTTTCAGGGCCAGGGAGGCTGAGTCAGCATCTCTATTGCAAGTGAGAATAGAAGCGATAGTTAATAGCTGCCATTTATGGACTGATAATAATTATTTAATCATTGCTGTGATTTATTGACCACTTTGAGTGTGTTACATACAAATTGCTATTTATAGGTCACCATATCCCTATGTGAGATCCTGTGGTTATTAGACTATTAATTAATATGGGATAAGCAAGACCTATGTTAAACTTTAAGTAGCAGAGCTGGGATCTATACAAGCGTGTTTGATCCGATGTCCCAGCTCTTGACCATGGGCAGTTTGACATCCATCTGTCTTGGACGGGGGTGTAGTGGGGTGAAGAAGGGCCCAACCAATTGGTTCTTTAGCCTCTGGAAGGAGAGTCAGTTTCTATCTCACTTCATGCTTTACCGACTAATTTTTCTGCTCCTTACAGGCCAGGGGGATATCATTTATTTCACCTTTTTCATACCCCTATTGTGCTCTGAAAAGAGTGGATTCTCAGCTCCTTAGTAAGGACTTAGCCATTTGGCTAATGCTGAGTCTGGGATGACCCGGAATTTCCAGCAACAGAAGGGCGATGTGGGGAAGGAGTTTTCTCATTCAAAAGTGGCATTTAGAAGGAAAATAATAGGTCTCTTTGGAATATTTTCTCTACAATATTTTCTTTTTCCTAAGGGGAAATATTGTGGAGTTTCCAATGTTCCAGTCACTACTGCGGGGTCAGCTCCCAGCCATAACCTCTTTGCTGGTGGCCTGGGCTGGGAGTTTTGCCAGAACCAGGCTGTGAGCTCCTCCCTGCGCCCCACACGGCGGGAAGCTTTTGCTTCCACAAGCCATCCTCAGTGGTGCCCTTTCCCCACAACTTTGGCAACTCCAGTGGAAAAGCCAAAGGAGCTAATCTTCAGGAAAGACAAGAAGTCCCCATGGGGGGACAGAATTAGCACATTTGAAAATTTGCCAGTTAATTGTGGCTGTGAGATGGGAACATGGTAAGGACAAGATGTCAGCGGTCTGGAGAATAAGAAGCTGTCTGGGTAAAGCCCCTGGGCTCTGGCCCCTGTTGGTGACTGCTGGTGTCTCCCCTTCCTAAAGCCGGTTGAGTTCTTGATAATCACGATGTCACTATGATAGGGGTGATACTTGTGTCCTAAACCCTGTACAGAGGATTTGACTCAGACATGAGGCATGGCGTCAAAGCCTCCACTCCACCCAGGGAAAGCAGCTTTCTGTTGTTGACCCCGTTGTACACTTGAAGCCAGGGTGGCTCAGGTTGGTTAAGTGAAGTGTCCAAAGTCATGAAGCTCAGTCTTTGTGGTTGCGAAGTCCATGTGCCCTCCACCTCACCCTCCTATGTCAAGTTCAAATGCTTAAAATGCATACATCCCAGGGTACATGATGAAATTTAAATTTTGCCAGAGGGAACAAATTAAATGTCCCATTTCAAAATGGCAACTGAAATACACTCACTAGAGCAGCTGTCTCACAGCTGTGTGGTTCTGTTTAAGGTATAGGACCAACCAGAATATTCCCCTGAGGAAATGCTTGGGCCAAAGAAAGTGTGTGTGCACATGTGTGCATGCACAAGCACCTGGTTGCACACATGTGTAGCGTGTTGGGGCAGCCCAAACCTAATGCTCTGGGATCCTTTTCTTTGGAAACAGAAAAACTACCGGCAGAGGGTGGATGAGCTGAAGTTCACCAGCGTGGCTGACAGCTCCCAGATGGAGCATGCCAGGAAGAGCCAGGGGCTGCAGAGTGAGGTGAGTCCTGAGCTGCCCTTTCTCCACCAAGCTGCTGTATCATGGGCCTGGGAACCTCCAGGGACAACAGCAGGTGTTGCCCAGGCACGATCCAGGAACTAGAGAGCCTTCCCTTTAAACAGGCTGGACCCAGCTTCCCACGGGCTCTCAGCTGTTTCTGCAACTGGGCATCAGGCCCACTGCTTCATCCACCACCCTCCCACCTGCGTTATTAGGATGGTGGCAGGACCTACCTTATTCCTTTTCAGATTTCAATATGCCCTAGTTCCCTTTTTCTTCTTTCTCTTATCAAAGACTCGATAATTCTAGAGCCAGCATAATCTTGGAGGAGGACAACATTTGCTTTTGGGATGTGCATTGCTCATGAGCTCAAATGCGGGGCCAGAATGATGAGGCATCACACAGGTTACTTACAGATTAGCATTCCACACTGAGCTGATGTTGCTGCAGCCTGGCTAGGACCTTCCTAGCTTTCCTTTCTAAAGGTCCAGGTATACCTGCCAGAAACGATACTATCAACATAACTCAGAGTTAGCAGAGGCCAGTGTGTGGAAACTCAAGTCAGGGTGAGAGGGGAAGGGGAGAGAGAGAAGAGTGATGTATTCCATGGAGGAGAGGTTTGTGGACACTCACTTTCCTGGTGTCAGTACCTATGAAGGCATTAAGGGTGATCATGGGGTTGTAGCAAGCAGAATAGGCCTCCTATTTTTCCCACTTAGGGAGTCTGCTAATTTCAACCCTTGGGTCAAGTATTTTTAATAGCTGTGGACAGTTATGTAGCTGTGGACAGTTATGTAGATGACAAGAGCTTGGGGAGGTTGATGCCATCCCAAGGGACAGATGTAAAAACAGAAACCCTGGAGGCATTTTCAGGTTCGTCCTCTGGCCACAACTTTCTCCCAGCTCCTCTCTGCTGCCTCTTGTCCCATTGTCTCCCCTGCCTTAACCTCATGTACCGTGTTCGGCCCCACTGAGTCAGGTTGGGGGATGGGGTTGTAAGGAACTTTCAAGTGCAAGTCCAAGAAGTGTCAAGCAAAAATAAAGACACCGAGAGCAGTGCCACCCCACCCACCCTGCTGCCTGCCCCTGACGCAGTGCTGTCTCCAACAGGTGGCCTACCGGGCAGGGATCGCGCAGTCTGTCCACCAGTACAGCATCAGCAAAGACGAGCCTCTCTTCCTACAGGCCCGCGCCAACGCTGCACATCTCAGCGAGGTACGGCAAGAGAGAGCGGGCGGCTGAGGGCTCTGCTCCCCTGTGTGTGGCCGCCTGGAAACCAAGCCCACCAGCCCCACTGCAGCCGTCTGTCTGTGTCGACTGAGGTTACACACATCTGGTCATTTTTCAAACAGCTCGCCCAGCACGGCTGGATCCTGATCAGTGTCGGGGGAGTGGCAGGTGACCTTTCACTGGAGTCAGCTTCTGTGTCCTGGAGTAGGACGCAGTGGCTGTGCTAGGAGCCAGAGTTGAAAGGCTATAAGAGTTGCAGTACAGGGAATGAGCAAGAGCATAGTCAGATGTTAGCTGCAAGCTGCCTGGGTTCCAGCCTTGGTTCTGCCACTTACCCCTTAACTAGGTGCATGACCTGGGCCAAATTCTCTACTCTCAGTTGTCCTATTGGTAAAATGAGGCTTCAGTCCTCTCTTAACTGGGTTTGCCATGAGGCTTCCATGAGCTCATACACAAAGGGGTGGGGGAAGTGAGCACAGTGGTAGCTGTCAGGCATAAAAGTGCCCATGGTCCCAAAGTGCTCCCTGGTCACGTCTTCCAAGAAGAGTCCTGCCTTCCTCACCCTGCTCAGCTCCAGGTCCCTGGGGTCCTGGTCTGAGTAACAGGGAGGGAGGAGAACCGGGAGCAGAAAGAGAGATTACATCAATTCACACATAGAAAGGGGGAGGAGCCTTCCAGAGGAAAGATTGGAAACCTTGGGGGAAGGGCCAGAGAAGGAATGGGAGAGGCAAGGAAAACACCAAGGTGGACCAGAGGCCAGAGGGGCAGAGTGCAGGAGAAAGGGGGCGGGAAGTGCGGCCATGTAGATCCCAGCTCTGCCATCTACTAGCAGGGTAAGTAGAGGCAGAGACGGAGAACAGACTGCAGAACTCTCGCTGTGTCTGCAAAGTTTTCCACTTCAGCGTGTCTTGGAGACATCCATGAAGACTCCTAGTAGTTTGTGGGGCTCCTGGAGTTTAAGTTCTGCTGCTTTGGATTGTGAAGGCCTCTGTGCCAGGAGGCCCGAAGGCAGAGGAGCCTGGCTTCAGAGGGGTTCAGAGTGCGTGATTTCTGAGGCTTGCAGTTTCTATGGAAGGATGTAATTGTGTTGCCTCCATAGAACAGTCTCCAGAGTGCCTAGAGAAACCCTCTCACCAAACCTCTCTCGCCTTCTCTCCCCAACCCTCTTAGAAACTGTATAAGAGCAGCTGGGAAAACCAGAAGGCAAAGGGATTTGAGTTACGTCTTGACTCCTTGCCCTTCCTGGCAGCCAAAGCCAAGAGAGACCTGGCTAGTGAGGTGAGTGGGTCCCCAACTCATGAGAGGTCACCCGATCCTGTCATTCTACACTGAGAGAGTCTGAAAGTGTCAGAACAGGTTCTCACTCTGTCTCAACCTTAGGGTTCTTATCTGTAAAATGGAGATAACAGCAATCGCCTTGCAATGGCGTGGCCTGGTCAATGCCTGCTGAACTGCACACCGTACAGTGAGTTTTGGACTCGGTTGCTGTTGTTGCTGTTATTAGTAGTGATAGAAGAGGAACAATCCAAATTCTTCACTTTACAGATAAACTGATGCCAGAGACATGGCAGGACTTTCTAAGCTGTTGTGGCCTATTACATAGTCAAGAGTACCGGCTCTAGCGTTAGATAGACCTTGGATAAAATCACATTATCCACCAGCATCGTTACTGTAGGCAGTGGTTTAACCTTTCAAAATCTCAGTTCACTTACTAGTAATAGGGTAATTGAGAAAGAGTTATGAGGAAGTGAAATGAATTGATGTACTTTTAAGTGTGTTATAATCTCATGCAATCCGTTGTGAGTCTGGTGTGAGATAAGCTGGGGTCATAAGGTAAGTCGGACTGCTTTTTTTGTTTGTTTTTTGGAGTTTGTTTGAGGTTGCCAGAGAGCTTTTCAGTTTTTATTTATTTATTTATCTTTTTAATTGTTGGGGATTCATGGAGGGTAGAAGATACCAGGTCCGACTGCTTTTTTTTAACAACAAAATCAGCTGAACCAGGCAGTGGCTTGGTGATGAGGCTGATTTGCGTTCCGACATAAGCTTCTTATCTCGTCAGCTGCTGCCATTTTACAAACCAGTGCTGCTCCGGGGATGCGTTTTGAGCTGAACAGGTTTATTTTGTATGTTTGGCTCATAGTAAGTGTTCAGTGAATGGTGACAGACGTTGATACCGATACTGCTGCTGCCGACAGAGATGAGTCTCCTGTGGGCCATCGTCATGACAGTGTTGAAGATCGTGCCACACACTGTTATCTTGCTACAGTTTTCAAAGCTTTTCCATATTTTATTTTTCTTCTCATCCTCATTACTCTTGGGCTAGTGGTTTGTTTGTTTTGTCAAACAAAGTTACTTTTTGCTCCCCAGGCTCCTAAATATTCATGTGTCCCCCAGTTGTTCTTTAACTTGAGCTCCTTTCTTACACAGCAGCTGTAATTTGGCTTTCCTGTATCTTTTTCATTTCCTGGCCACTTTTTATTTATCATGTTCTCACAGTTATCAATGAAAGATACTAAGGTGGGTTTCCAGGAAAACAATAGGCCACGTAAGAACAAATCCAGAAAGAGTGATCTTAAATATTTAGAGGAAGGATGGAATTTCACTAGGAAATTGGCAGCAAACCGTTACCGTATGAGAGTGTTTGGTTTAGCTCTGAGCTTTCCAGCAGCCAAGGCGAAAAGGGAAATAATGGTTGGTAATATTTTATTTCACTGTTTGATGAAAGGAAATATATCAGTTGTTTGAAGGAGCCAAACTTTTTATGAGTAACTCTAATTGGATTCTGTCAAATGGCTGTAACTCTCATGCCTGTGGTTTGAAGACTAACAATTCCTGTAGCAAATGGTAAGAGGTTGTCTTCCTCTTCTTCAGGTGAAGTACAAGGAGGATTATGAGAGGTCCAGAGGGAAGCTCATCGGGGCACAGGGTGCGCAAGGCGATTCACAGATGAGCCACTCTCTGCAAATGTCCAAGCTACAGAGTGAACTGGAGTATAAGAAGGGGTTCGAGGACACCAAATCTCAGTGCCATGTCTCCCTGGACATGGTCCACCTTGTGCATGCCCGCAAGGCTCAACATTTAGCCACCGACATAGGCTACAAGACAGCCTCCCATCACTTTACAGCTTTGCCCACAGACATGAAGGTGGAATGGGCCAAGAAGGCTTACGGCTTACAGAGTGATGTAAGCTCTGCGTGTCATATATGTGTGTGTGCGTGTGTATCGCATGTGTGCTAATGCCGTTGCAGGTGTCTCCCCAAACCCTTTAAGACAATAGCTTAAGCTTATGGGATCCCTGTTTCTGGATCCCATAGGGGGAAACACTTTAGCTTCCTAGTAGTTTAACTTTTATTCAAACTATGCCCATTTTAGATTTTGCACTAACAAACAGAAAAATAGATAGAGTATAAGAAAAGAAGGTATGCTTTTCTTCTTGCCATTCTGCTCTATGTATTTTTTCCAGGTTTGTTTTTATTGCCAGAGAGAAAAGGTATTTGTGACATTCTTAGGCGTGGCCGGCTGCAGAATAATGTCACTGATCACTCATTCCAACTTTCGTGGTCTCCATCTTTGGAGTGAGCAGCTCCCTAATCTTCAATAATCCCTCCCCCTTTCTACTTACATTCCCCACCTGTTTCTGTTTTTGTTCTGTCTTCAGTTGACACTTGCCCAAGAATGTGGGTTCACTGAAGAGGCAGCTCTGCTGTAGCCAGACCGTAGCCACGGTGTGTTTGGGGGGCAGTGTCTGTGTGGACACACCCTTCCTGAGCTGTTTCATGAGAAATAGATGATGTACTAGTTTCAGAGAAGTGTCCATTTAAACGGTTTCCCATTAAAACTACTCATTCAATGGCAAGTAAAGAAATGAGAAGAAATGCCCGCTGCCCCCCACCGAGGTGCGGAGGATGGAATCGGCGCTATGGGAGGCCTGGATGTCCTGTGAAATTCCCTTAAATAGTTCCCACCTGGGTTCTGGTGTGAATTCTCATTTTCTTCTCCCCTGCGTGTCATTTTAAACAAGAAAACTGGTGACGCCGACAATGAGAATGAGCTTCTTGCCGGGGTAGACGCGAGTCCATAATGAGGGGCAAGGTGGCTTTGGCCCCTCCCAAGCCACCCCCAGCGGTGTTGGGTGGGGCCTGATGCCACCATCCCAAGGGACGGCTCCAATTAAAGGGGAAATTAATTTGCATTTTGGAGCCCTACTCGGGACTGTGCAGATATGGATAAGACAACAGTGGCAGCTAATTTGACCCAGCTGGCACCCGGGCTGCGCTGGGAGCTGTTAATAGCCCTTTAAATGTCTGTGCACCAACAATGGCCTGCCTTTCTTTCCCCCCTTTCTCCTTTGTCAGAACCAATACAGGGCAGATGTGAAGTGGATGAAAGGCACGGGCTGGGTCGCCACCGGGTCATTAAATGTGGAGCAGGCGAAGAAGGCAGGAGAACTCATTAGCGAGGTGAGATTTCCTGACAGCCTGTAACAGGCCTGGCTGCATTAGGTGTGCGGTGTTTCTGTATAAAATTAAAATAATTTCCACTCAAAAGGCAAAAGGAAAGGCAAAGCCACATGAAAGGCCTCAAAACCCAGACTAGGGCTGGTAATTAGAGGGAAACCACATACCAAACACACACCAGTAGGGGCTCATAGAGCCCGGGCAAAAACAAAGTGGGTGACAAATGATATTATGAATAATAACGATAATCAAACGGACCTGAATTGCTACCCACCAACTTACCTTTTTAATGAAGCAACACAGGAGAGATGATGAAAAGATCACATTTATTACACCCAGAAAGCCCTTTGGTGACTGCAGGCACGTGTTCTTCTCTCTGCCACCGTGTAAACAGGTTTTGGATATTCACGTGGCGCCCGACATGTGACGTGGGTCTTTCCTGGGGAGGGGTCCCCCTTCTACTTACTCACTCCTGCCTACTTACAGCCACCCTGGCTGGACCTTCAGGCTTTCCTGCTTATCAGAAGAACTGTTTCCTTACTTTTTAGGACGGTATCTTAGTGCAGCCATTTGAAAGACCACATCTGACACAGGCTTGGCACTGTGACATTCTGATTGTCCTTAGTTGTCCGGGGCTGTCCTGTGCCCTGTAGGATGTCCAGCCCCTCCCTGGCTGCTCCCTACTAGATGCTATTACCCTCTGTCCAGTTGTGACAAATGAAAAACGTCTGTAGACATCCAGACATTGCTAAACGTCCCTAGGGGGCAGAATTGTCCCTGGTGGAGAGCTGGACCCATCAAACAACTCAGATCACATCTCTTGGTGTCTGTGTGGGGAGGGATTTGCTCAGAAGGCCAGCAAGCATTCGTTTCATGGCTTTCAAAGCTGCCTGGTCTTGCTGGACTTTTCTGGGTAGGGAGGGGACCATAATGGCCATAGCCTCAGGGGACTTTAGCTTTGGCAACAAGCCTACTGGGACTTTTTTTTTTTTTTTTTGAGGAGACTTTCTTACTGAATGAATAGTTAAGACAAAAAGATACCAGTGCTGGTTTTTAAAATACAGCTGTCCAGAATTGATATTTTCCCATGGGAGCACATTCTAGTTACACCATTACAGAGTTGATTTCAAAGGTGGCCTCACTTGGATTGACCTAATTTTTAAGGACCTCAGTGAACTCTGAAGGCTCAGAAGCCCCTGGGAATCCAGAGGGGGTAGGACCATCCTAGCTAATTCAGTGTAGTTAAGGAGAGGCCATCTTGAGAGAATGAGCAGGAAAAACGTCACAGGAATAAAATATGTAGGTCTGAGGATTCATGAACCCAAGCTCTCACTCTTGGGTCCACTCATAAAATGAAAGGAAGAAGAAAGATCCTATGAGTGCGATTTTGACGTCAAGGTGATTTCCTTCATGTATCTGTGACTGGCAGCCAAGAGATCTTTTGGGAACCATTTAGCTCACTGCATTTCTAATTTTTGCCACCTCATTTTGCAAACTTTCTCAACAAATTTGTTTATCTTCCTTGATGGTCCGGCCTCATGCCAGTCCTCAAATTTCGGTAAGTAAAGCAGGACATCTTTCTGCAATTTGCTCAAGCATCTCATTTCAGGCTGGCACATTTCCAGGTTAGTGTTACGTTGGGCTGCCCTTTCCACTTTCACTCAGAATGCCAGGCACTTTTGTAATAGCCACCAGGCACATACACATTTATGGTCTAAAGTAGGAGTCAGGAAAACTTTTCTGTAAAGGACCAGAAAGTCAATATTTTGGTCTTACTGAGCACGTGGTTTCTATTGCAACTAGCTGGAAAATGGCTGTAGCTGACATGTAAATGAATGAGCATGGCTGTGTTTCAATAAAACTTTATTTACAAAAACAGGTGACCAGCCAGATTTGGTGGGATATTGCCCTGTTTTTTCTTAAGGCAATCTAGTATACAAAGGTCCAACTAGGTAAATGAGGAAGTGTTTATAAAATAATTATTTGATTTGGGAAAACAAAGTCCATGGTCCCATTAAATTAACAATTGTTTCAGTCTCTTGGCATTTTTCAGTCTCTTTTTTACTTTGATTAAAAAAAAAAAAATTAAGAGTGATTTTCAGAATGGTTCAAAACTGGGTACCTAGGTCTTTGCCAGTATTTAAGTTTTTTACAATTTTTTTTGTTTTGGTATCTTTCCAATTAAATGGTTCCTTTCAAGAATAGCTCTCTTTTTCTTGTTATTGCAATATTTTAAGGAATTATTATGTATATCAACTGAACTAGGTTCTAAAGTGAAATGGATAGTGTACACGCACTGACTGTTAAAAGCAAGTATTTTGGCTGTGATAGTATCTGCCGGGTTTTTTGTGGGAGGAAAATAGAAAGCTTAAATGGATAAATGTAATTGTGAATGCTCTTTCTTGCTTAGAAAACCCAAACTAAGATATGTAAACAACTTTGACAAAGTATGTGAAGGCTATTTTAAAAAAAAAATCCTTTCCTAAGTGTGTCTCCTACAATATTTTACTGGTATAACCTAATTTTGAGATGTTTTCTTTGCACCGAGTAGAAAGACTTTAATGTTAATTGACATGAGGTTATTCTTAAATTGAAACAAATATTAACCTGAAGGCACCTAGGATATAAAGATGGAGGAAGCAGAATAATAATTATGTTCACAAATTCACTCTAATCTCAAGCAACCTATGATTTTCTCTTTCAAATGGCATGAAAGAGCAGCACAAAATTCACAGCTTTGATCTTTTTCTGCTCAACAGAAGAAGTACCGTCAGCATCCAGATGCTTTGAAGTTTACCAGTATTAAAGACACTCCGGAGATGGTCCAGGCCAGAATTAGTTATACCCAAGCAGTGGATGTAAGTGATAATGTATATACATTATGACTCTAAGAGTGGGCTCTTCTTTCAACACTGCGATTGAAGCCGAGGGGTTCTTGGGCTGGCTCCTTGTGTTGTCCTAAGGATGAAGGAGCTCCTTGTCCTTTGCTAAGGCTCCCCTTAGCGGGGGTGCGTCCTCATTAGGATGTAAATGGGGTGTTTCTGCACTTAGGAGGCCAAGTAGGGCTCCACCACCCCACTGCCCCATGACGCTGCTCACTCGCACTCCTTGCCATTTGCATGTCTGGAAGATCGAAGATTTGCCGACACCTTCCCCCACCTCCTTTTGTTTGAAAGTGTTGTTTTCAGAATCAGGCGAAGGAAAATCTTGGTAATTGGAACACCGAAGCCATGCATAGGGCTCTTTAGGACCCCAGGGCAGGAGTTGTTGCTACCTGAATTTCGCAGAGACTTTGAAAATGATTTATGTACGTTAGACAAACTTTCAAGCTGTTTCCTTTACAATGCGAAACCAAGGATTGACCCTTTGTCCTGCCAGCATGGGGGGGTTTGCTGGAGACAAAAATAAACAAGAAGGGTCTCGTAGAAATTCACTTTAAGATATGAATGAACCCTGTTTGGCTGCTTCTACTGGGAGAAGCCCATGAACCCTTGCATAGGACAGATCTGGCTTTTAAATATCTTCAAACCATTCAACTTGCCATGAGAAAAAATTGACATACACACACAAACACACAGACACACACAACTTGCTTTGTGTGTGTAAGGGGATGGATTTCAAAATTCTCTTCCCTGTTTCCCAATTGGGTAAAGTTTTGGTTGTGCTTTATTTGATATAGGCATTCCAAAATGGCCTGAGTGCCTGTCAGAATATGTGATGGAATGATTTATAAGCTATGGATTTAGGAATTCACAATTTCTTGATAATTAGCCCATCAGAACCAAACTGAATTCTGAGAAACAGATGGTCGAGCAAGAACTTTCGTGTGAAGGGAAACAATGTGTGTTTCTTCCTCCCCCTAACCAACTCTAGGGGGCACTGCTGTGATACGTAGAAACATCTGATAAGACAGGGTTGGAAAAGCCTGATTCAGAAACTTTCTCTGGTGGCTGATGCCAACTGCATGGGTCATTGCTAACTACTAGGATATTACAGGCCTAAATCAGGGTTCTGGGTGAACAGAGTCCCACACTCACCCAGGGGACATTTCTTAGGACAGACGTCCTGGAGACGGGGGAGCAGGGTGATGGTTGAGGTGGGAAAGGTGAAAAGGTCACTGAGGAAGAGCTGTCTTCTCTCTCTCATGCCTTCTGCATCTGGGGCCCTCTCCTGGCTTATAGCTAATAATCAAATTACTAGATGTTAACTAGACCCCGTTTCTGCATTTGGCGCCCATCTCTGCAGCATACTACACGGGGGAAACTTTTAGCTTGTTATGATCTAGCTAGGAAGTCGAACTCAGGAGAGATGACGTACATTCCACTCTGCTGGCTGTGAAATCTGGATGGAGGCACCCTCAGCTGCCATTGTGTCCTGACCAGGCTGCGGCAGCCGCAGCTCTTTAATCTCCTGGAGCGTAACTTGACTGGTGGCTGCGTGGTGCAGGGCGGGAGCTCTGGGTTTAATTTAAAACTTCCCTCCATCCACAGAGGCTGTATAAGGAACAGGGAGAAAACATGAAGCATCATTACACTCAGACTGCCGACCTCCCTGAGGTCCTGCTGGCCAAGCTGAACGCCATGAACATCAGCGAGGTGAGGCTGACTGAGGGACGCTGGTTTTCACGGGAGTGCCCATGATGCCCCCTGCTCAGAGGGCCCTGCACTGGTTTGCTGCTCTGCTGTCACCACCAAAAAAGGTGGCATTTTTGAACAAGGGTCCCCACATTTTCATTTGCATGGGGTCCTGCATATGGTGTAGCTGGTCTTGCAGAAGAGTCCAACTTATCTGAAAGAATGACACTGGGGAAACTGCCTGCCTGGTGCAGAGAGCACTGGAATTGAGGAGTTAAAAATCTAGAATGCTGGACTATAACTGAGTGTTTTTGGTGGCTGTGCCGGAGGGCTTCCCTCCTCCCTCCATAATCTCTATCAGCACCCCACCATTCCTGTTCTTTGGTAGAGACATTTGACTTTCCTTTATCATAAATAAGGCACCATGCAAACGCAACCTCATGCCTCCTTCCTCCAACCTACTTGCTGCTTAGAAAAATCAGAGTGCCTGAATCCAAAGCCTTGACTTTTCACATCTCCCCTCTAGCCTTCTACCCCACTCCATGGCCCACCTCTAAGGATGGGCCTAAGGCAGGATCCAACCCTGGTGGGTTTTGTTAAACTGCAATCATCTCTAACCCCAACTAGAGAGGGGGACCTACCCCAAACCAGCTTCCCATTATGGTAAGCCAGAGTTTAAGAACACACCAGGTCACGTGAAGGTCTTTATTGGTGCACATCTTTCTAACAGACACGTTATAAGGAATCCTGGAGCAAACTTCGTGACAGCGGGTATAAGCTGAGGTTGGACGCCATTCCATTTCAAGCAGCGAAGGCTTCGGGCGACGTCATAAGTGATGTGAGAATCCACCTCCATTATTGTGACAGTCCTTCATCCTGAACCACTTTTACCTCCTCTTGTCCCAACCCCTGTCTTCTTTTGCCTGTGGATAATATCCTCTGCTGTCCAAACTGACTGTGGTGGGGCAGTCAGATAATGACCAGCGAGAAAGTGCATCTCTTACAACAAAAATTCCCTAGCCTGGGGTGCAAAGCCAAATGCTGGCCCATAAACATAGGCCCTGGGCAGATGAAATGCACCCTCCACCACGAGTGTTCCAAAAGCGAGTCCACGTGAGGAGACTGTTAGCAATGCCCCCACCTTCCCCCAGCGCGGGCCGCCCACGTGCTAACACAGGCTGCCATTTCAAATCCGAGTCCTTTAGTCATTGGGAGTCTTGCATATGAAAGAATAGACCTTTTGACGACTCCTGCGCGCTTTCTTTCAACTCACCCAGTTACTGTCAAAAGAACAAAACATTTTCACCCAATACCCACCTCTTCCATTCCGTGTCCCTTGTCCCCGAGCTGTTACTCTCTCCCGCTCTCTTTCCCTTTAGTACAAATACAAAGAGGCATTTGAGAAAATGAAAGGACAGATGCTTGGCTCCCGGAGCTTGGAGGATGATATCAGCCTTGCACATTCAGTGCACGCGACCTCGCTGCAGAGTGATGTGAGTGGGGAAGATGCGACAGCCACACCGGCCTCCCACCTGAGGACGCCGTGGCACGGCACATGAATGTCGTTTGTCCTTCCACACGTGGGCATTGGTCCTGTCTCTAACTCACTAAGTGGTGTTGTTAAATCACTTGTTCCCCCTCTGGGCTTCAGCTTCTTCTATGAAAATGAGGTCCTGGGCTAGTTGATCCTCTCTGAGCTGGGCAGTCCATGATTTTGACAAGTGGTCATAAGAGGGAGCCTGTGGGCTGGATTTGGCCTCCACAGCTGTTTGTTTGGTTTGTAGAGTGAATTAATTACAAGCCTTAACAACAGGAAGATTTGACGTAAAAGTTTTAGGCTTCTGGCCAGAAGGCAGACCTGCATCCGCACACCTTCCTCCCCTCTTCTTACCTTACTTCGTCATGCTACTGGTCTGGCCTCTGTGGCCATCAGATTTAAAAGAGTCTCTCAATGTTGAACTTGGCCTCTTGATGGTGACGCAGGACTGTAAACTCTGCCTCTGTGCACATATGTGAGTTGGCTAATATCAGTGACGAAATCCATGTCTGCCATATTACAGGGGACTAAACCCTTACGGGCAGTGTCTCAGTTAACTGTCTATCTTGAGGAACTCAGCTTATTATTCATCCTCATTTTCTGCTGAGGAAATTGAGACTCTAAGTGGTTGTGTCCCTTGCCTAGGGTCAGCTAGACAGGGACAGAGCCAGGCCGCAGAGCCAGCTCTACCTCTGATGCTCTTTCCACAACTTCACATGTTTTCTGCTTCAGTTTCCCCATTTCTAACTTTCTCCCAACTTGGGTTGCTGACCTAAAAATATGGAGACGGATATGAATTGTCCTTGGCCTTATGCTAAGAGTGAGGGCAGGATAGAAGCGGGAGATGAGGAAAGGGTGACCAGAGCAGTGAGGAGGCGACAGGAGGATAGAGGAGGAGGAGGTGGGATTGTGCATCTGGTTCCCAGCACAGCCCCATGTGAGTTTCCAGACCTTGAAACATGGCTCCTCTAGGCTTGCAGCGGAGCCAGCAGCCTGAAATGGGTCTCCCTAATCCCCTCTCAGGATGGGTGTTGCTTTGAAGCAGTGAATTCTAAGCTAGTGTGAGGGGAGAATCTTTGGTGCCTAAACTTGAGTGGGTGACAGAGAAAAACATCTAGAGAGAGAGCAAGTTCCTGAATTGTCCCCACCTAGACAGGGAGCAAGGTCCCTGCATTGTCCCACCTCTGAGAAATGGGAAGATCTAAAGACTGGAGCAAGGGAATCACTGACATCTTATCTGTTCCTCAAACTTTCCCATTTTCCCCAAATGGGGGAACCGTGGACTGTCTTTGTCCAGATCAGTGACCCCCGGGAGCTGGGGTTGGTGGGTGTCAGGGCTTGGAGATGAGCCCTGCTTATGTAGTATTGGGCCAGTCCTGCAAGAAAAGGGCCCAGCCCTGCCAAGAATAGCCCCATGGGCCTACCCAGGACAATTGCATTTCAGTGGCTCTCCCTGGTGGTCCTGTAGAAAATAGTGGCTTTGAAAGAGCTGCTATTGATCTGTCTGCCCCTCCAGGTGAATTACAAGAAAGGCTTTGAACACACGAAGACGCAGTTCCATCTGCCGTTGGACATGGTCACCCTCGTGCATGCCAAGAAGGCTCAGACCCTGGCCAGCGACCAGGACTACAAACATCCACTGCCCCAGTACACCTCCCTGGCAGAAGACCTGAGGCTGAGCTGTGCCAAGAAGGCCCACAGATTGCAGAGCGAGGTGAGGAGACTTGGCCCCTCTCGGGCCCTTCTCCTCTCAGTGTGACCACCAGGCAGTGACCTGCAAGCTCCTGCTGGCTCAGTGGAGCCCCAGGAAATGAGGAATCCTGCACCTGGGTCTTCTTTTAAAATACAGCCAGAGAGTTCCTGCTCAGCCCTTTGGCACAATGACACGAATCTAACAGTAACCACCATTTGTTGAGTATTTATGCTGAACTCTAAGCATTGCACTTAATGCTCTATCTTTTTTCATTCTCACAATAATCCTATATTAACATTCTTTATCCCTATTTTGGAGGGGAAATTACAGTGAGGCCTCAAGAAGTTAAATAATTTTCCCAAAGTCACACAACTAGAGGTGAGATTGGGAGTGCTGGGACTTGAATTTAAGGTTCAAATGACAAAGATGCCCAAGATGCCCTGAAGGTTCATGGTTCTGCACGTTCAAGGTCCCTCTGGCCCCCAGTGAGATGGAGGAGCCCTCTGGTGCTTCATACATTCTGTACTGCACCCGCCTTCTGGGGAGGGCTGAGATCTGTTGGGAGAAGCTGCTCTGTGGGAACTGACCCATTTCGGGAAGAGGAGGGTGTCGAGAGGCTAGGTGGGAAATTGGGGCCCTAGAGAGCCTTCCTGTGCCCTCTCCAGGAGTCTTCTCACTCCTCTTTCGTGCATTTCTGTCTGTCCTCTGAAGCTGGCCGGCCGGCTCAGGAGGCAGGAAGCATGGGAGACTTCCTCATTGCCAAGGACACACAGGCTGCTTTTCCTAACAGGCAGCAGCATCCTGCTTGCCACTCACCTCCTTTCCTGGTTTGCTAGGTTTCCATGCTACGAGATTTGCCGGGAACTGGGCATGGGCAGCAAAATAAAACACTGCTCAGAACCTCTCCCCCAGTTTGGCTGAGCCTGAGAGCGGAGCGGCACTCAGATCTGGGTATCTGTCATCTGCTGGGGTTATACGCCTGTGTACAGCGTTTACTGAGTGACACAAACTGTCAGGAAGCTGAGAGCAGCTGTAGGAAGCAGGGAGCTGCCATGCTTATCTTGGGGGCCTGTTTGTCACTTGAGCAGAGCCCTCACTTGCCCTGTCTCTGGTCGTGATAGCAACAGGAAAGCAAGACGCCCAGGGGGTGCTGCCTGGGTGCAAGG
Source organism: Otolemur garnettii (assembly GCF_000181295.1). NCBI lineage: Eukaryota > Metazoa > Chordata > Mammalia > Primates > Galagidae > Otolemur > Otolemur garnettii. Next base: position 8,111,817 of record NW_003852416.1, read on the forward strand.
GGAGTGAATTGGGGGACTGTTTAAACTGTACATGCCAGTACAGGCTCACCGCACCCTCACAGATGCAGACGGGCCTTGGCCAGATTACTTTGGATTCGTTTATTAATGTTTTCTTAACTCGTGCCTAATTGATGCCACCCATTGCTGCTGGATTTTGTTTTAGCAGACCCTTTACACTGTTTCCTCATTTGCCCCACAACAACTGACTTTCTAACCACAATCCACTCCAGCATTTATTTTTTGATAGACCACATTAAAATAAAAATCTGTCTAGCATCCTTGTAAGAGCTACTCTGAGACTAGCGACAGCAGAATTATTTTCCTTAGACCTACGTTGCTTCCCCCCTCGTGAGTGTTTACTAAGAAGCCCTTGAACCAGGGCTGAGTATGATCTATCTGGGGGGACAGGTTCCAATGATGATCCTATCAGATGCCGCGTCACGAGACCTCTGGTTTGCCTTTGCTTCCCTGTTCTGAGAGTTTGGCTTTTCTGATTTGTTTCGTTGTCCTTGTAGAATTTGTACCGATCAGACCTGAACTTCATGCGAGGAGTTGCCTGTGTCATTCCGGGCACATTGGAGATTGAAGGGAGGAAGAAAGCATCGGAACTCATCAGCGAGGTAACCGGGGATTCTGGTGATAGGTGTCCAGGACGTGACCCTCACAGAGGTTGTCACCCAACAATTGGTCTGCTCTTCCTGCTAAAGCCGTCAGGCCGTTAAACTGTCAGCAGTGGTAACTTGCTGCCTAACCTGTGGGCCTCTTTTTCCTGCTGGATTCCGCATTCAGACAGGATGCTGTTTAAGACAGCTTTGAGGCTATTGCCTTAGTTCTATTAGCATGTAAGAAGTGTTCCCTGGCCCGTAAGTTGTACTTTTTCTGCATCCCTTTGGAGAATGGCCCGGTGGTACAAGGCAAACAAGGTAGGCTTTGACAACCAGCAGACAGAGATTGAAATTCCAGGCCAGCCCTCATTTGCTGTGTGATCTCACACCAGTGACCTGCCCTCTCTGAGCCTCAGTGTCTTAATTAGTCAAATGGGTAAAGTCGTGCCACCCTTGTTTAGTTTTTGTGAGGATTAGTGCTAACTCAAGCCCTGTGCTTTCCTGGCAGCTGTGCATGACATGGTTACTGTAAGCTTGGTGATAATTTCTTGATGGAAATACAGAAGTCTTGGAATTCCAAGCCTTATGAACTCCTGGGGAGCCTTGCTTACCCCTGAGACGGTGGTGGGACTTTTGCTCACGGCAGATACAAGGACAGGAGGGCATAATGCAAGGCATCAGGAGTGAAGTGTGTGCAGCAGCTGGACTGGGAGCGCAGATGCACTTAGGGTTTGCTTTTAGTGGGAGTGTAGATCGAACTTTGTGCTTTGTTTTTCCAATGAAATCTCTAAAGTAAGTGGCTTAACCTCATGGTACATCAGAGCCCCTTTTGGAGCTTAAAAAAAAATACGGAAGACTGAGCCCTACTGCCTGTTTACTGAATCCCAGTCTCCCAGGGTAGGTGCAGGCATGTATGTTTTTTAAGCTGTGCAGTTGTTTGTGGTGTACCAGTAAGGCTGAGGAGCATCAGACCTCCAGTGAGCAAAGACTGGGAGCAAACCACAAATTTAAATGGTCACGTTTATGTTCATGCCAAAGGATTACATCTCCCCATTGACAAATTCATGATTCATTCCATTCTGTCCCCCTCTCTGCCTCCTCGTCCCTCTGAGTTCTGGGGTCACAAGAGCAAGGCACAAACTAGGTTCTGGAATGGCAGGCTGGAAAATGAGGCTTTACAGGCTATACCCAAAGAACCGATTCTTCTGGCTTTACACCTTCCTGGGTCTTCTTCTCCCCTTCTGTGTGCACAGAGTAAATATCGGCAGCATCCTCATTCATTCAAGTACACAGCTGTGACAGACACGCCCCACCTCCTTCATGCAAAATTCAGCAACCAGATTACAAACGAGGTAAAATCTGATGGCTTTGGAATGGTCTTTTGAAAAACATTGCAAGATTGTTTACAGTATGTATGTGGAGTGAGGGCGAGGAGTGTGTGTATGGAGGTTGAAGAGAAAGAAAGAAGATCATTATCCAGAGCCTAAACATCTTCCAGAGAGAAAGAAGGCTCAGTTGGAATCTGGTTTAGTTGTCATCTCCTCCCCGAATGCAGCCACGGCCCAGCTATTCTATTATGTATTAGTATCTCCTGGGGGCACAGTGGCAATGCCCAACCTCAGACCTACTGACTGCAAATGGTCATTTAACAAGATCCTCAGATGAGTCTCGTTCACCTTAAAGTCTGAGGAGTACTGGTCTATAATTCATTTGTTCTATCGAGGCCAAGTCTGGCTAACCAATTTTATACGGCCATTCTGAGGATCATTATAAGGAGGAGGTATGTCCAAGGAGAGGTGTATAGTGCTGTGTTTGTTGGGCTTCTCGATTCTCTGCCTCCTCCTCTTCTCACCATTTACTCAGTTCTTGCTTCAATTTATCCAGCAGAGGGGGGATATGGGGAAGGGAATCTCATTCTATAAAAAAGTCATCATTCTACTCCTGTCACTTCGGTGTCCTAGTGCCTCTCTTACAGGTTTGAAATAGGTGAGTGTGGCAGAGAATTAAATCTCGAATCATCTTCAGATTTCTCCTCTTGACTCTAACCTAGAAGACAGTTGTTATTTGGCTATTTATACTATAAATTTGCATTCACCCCTAGTCCCCTAGAATGTAAGGAACAGCAGCTTGGGTTATGAGAGACCACAGGGATTGAATTTATGATCTTGTACAGTGACAGTATCAATTTCAAATTCCTATTTAACTTTTCCTGCCTACTGAGTGAACAGGGTGCTATGGGGTAATGGCTTTTTATGATGGCCTCTGGCCGTGAAAAATTCAACAAACACAGACTCATTTCTAGTCATAAGAATGGATGTGTTTGTACCAGAAGAGACCATCCGGGCAGCATTAGCATGAGTTTACCAGTGCAAGGGATCCCAGGCTTTAGTAAAGGATGCAGACCAGGGTGTGGGGCCTCCCTTCCATCAAGCAGATCTTCCTTTTAACTTCCCAGTTCCTTTTTTTTTTTTTTTTTACAGTTTTTGGCCAGGGCTGGGTTTGAACCCACCACCTCCGGCATATGGGGCCAGCGCTCTACTCCTTTGAGCCACAGGCGCCGCCCAATTTCCCAGTTCCTAATATCAGCTTTGTGCTGTGTCCTCAAGGAATATATCTATAATCTAAAGAACTTCAGTAGTATTCTTAAATTTATTTTTCTTTCCTTAGCCTATTATTCAGCAAAACCATATTATAATTCCACAGATACTCATTCTATGTCACTTAATTTGACTCATGCAAGACTGTCTTGATTGAAAGGAACATTTTCCCTAAGACTAAAAGTATGACCAGGACACAGCCACTAGCCTTTCACTATTGTGTTTGTCCATTTGCAAGGGAGGGACTTCCAGCACTCAGGCAGAAACGCCTGCTGGGTGAGAACTCATCCTCTTGCCACACACACAGGACGCCATAAAAGGCATACACATTTTAAGCAAGGAAAAAACTGTACAAATTTATAATACTTAAGTAACATTTGACTCCTCTGATTACAAAAGGTGTTCAATGTGGCCTCATATTCATGTTTTGTTATCGGTACATATTGAGTATTATAAATTTTTAATACAGTATTTTCCTTCCATAAAATGAGTATACATTTCTTTTGGCTCTTTGTGTGTGTGTGTGTGTGTGTGTGTGTGTGCAAGGGCACATGTATAAGTGTGTGTGTATATGTATATGTATATGTATATATTTCTTCCCTCCCCACCACAGCGTCTCTATAAAGCAGCTGGAGAGGATACAAGACACCAATATACGATGACTCTGGGTCTGCCCGAGTTCATCCGAGCAAAAACAAACGCAGCCAATCTGAGTGATGTAAGTCTTTCTTTTTGCTTAAGTCCAAGCAAAAGTTGTGTCTATCTGCAACTGTGGAGTAAACTAACAGTGGCCTCTCTGGCATTCCCGGAGCCTTTTTAAAGCGTGTATTTTAGATGCACTTGTTAAATATACCTTCTCACAAATTTGAGTACATATAAATACTCAGAGGGCCCTACAGGGTGTGTGCTAATGGGATTGTCTCAGAATATTCTTAGAATGTTATACTACAATTGAAAGGGGTAGCCTTTGCTCATTGATTCGCGTAATTTTTTAAAAGGAAATTTACATGTGTTCCCACTTTAGGCAAAATATAAGGAATCTTGGCATAATCTTCGCGCTCAAGGCTACAAGCTGACAATAGAGGCTCTCCCCTTCCAGGCTGCCCGGGCCTCTGGAGACATAGCCAGTGATGTGAGTGGAATGATATGACCTTCCATCTTGCCTAATTTCTGTTAACTTCATGTAAAACAATGTCTGTGGCTGATTTTCCTGAATTAAAGCAAATCTGTAACCGTGTGAGACAGGATGTCACCTGCAGAATATATTAGTTATGAATGAGATTCTTGGATGGAGGTTGGGAAAGAAAGACTCCATTAATCAGAAGCTAAAGTCAGGCAGAGGTCTCCAGCAGGGAGATTACGATTTCTTTCTAATTGCAACATCTAGGCAACAGTTCCCCGGTAAGGCGTGAGTCGCCTGTTTTCTAACTCCACCCAGAATTAGAAAGAGAAGCCTCTGGATAGAAATGGCCGTGGACCGAGACGCACCTCCCTCTCGGCCCTCTGTAGTTTCACGCGTTGGTGTTAGGATTTGCCAGCTGTATTTCAGCCACTCTGTTGATAACGTCCATAGCTTTGGGACATGAAGGTGACTTTTTCTTTCCCACAAACAAATCACAGAAATTGTGGACTTCAAATAAATGGATCCTGTCTTTTGGGTTTAATGTTTTGCCAAGTGCTAACAGATAAAGCACACGTTTCTCTTTTACCCTTTCTAATAAATTCCTTTCGGCCATAGGACACATAAGGGGAGTAGGGCCTTTGCTTTGGTTCTGAGTATCTGATTTTAATTAGATAGGAAGAATGGAGCGGCGTTTTAATTGTTCATCCCCCAGGGAAGAAGGCACATGCTCAGGTCAACCCCACTCTGCTTTTTCTTATAATCACCACCTCCTAGTGTAAGAACAGGCGACTTTTCCAGGCTCTGCAATGAGAATGCACAGATGGGATTTGACTGGCTGTCTTCCCCTCCAGTTTCTCTACAGACACGACTTTGTGAAGGAGCGAGGGAAGCTCATTGGGGTCCAGAGTGTGAGTGATGACCCCCGGCTCCACCACTGCCAGCGGATGGGCCAGCTGCAGAGTGAGAATCAGTACAAGAGGGAGGCAGCCAGCAGCCAAGCTCAGTGCCACCTACCCTTGGACATGGTGCACCTGGTCCATGCTAGGAAGGCCCAGGCCCTGGCTAGTGACTATGACTACAGGACCCAGTGCCATGACTTCACGGCGCTGCCGGAGGACCTGAAGATGGCCTGGGCCAAGAAAGCCCATGCCCTGCAGAGTGAGGTAAGGGACCTTGTGAAAAGCAAACAGCCCGACCTTCCTCCTCCCGCCAAGCCTGGATGTAAAGCTTTGCTTCTTCCTAGCCTTTTGGACCCCTCTAAGACCTCCTCTCAGCTCTAAATGATGACTTGCATGATCAGTGTCATCTGGGTTAGAATCGTTCATCTAATTATTGAGCAAATATTTCCTGAGCACCCACTATGTGCCAGGTACCGTTCTAGACCCTGGGAATACAGCAGTCAACAAAAAAGCCAAAAAATTTCTGCAATCATGAAACTTCCATTATATAGGAGGGAGATAAACCATGATAAATAAGTAAAATACAGTAGAACCTCCATTGCTGACCACCTCCCTACATTAAACACCTCCTTAAGTTGACCTAATTTTCATAGACCGGCCGTGCACATGTACATCTCAGTACAGGAGGCCTGGTTCCTTATGTTGATCATTTCCACATGTTGATCAGTTTGTTACAGCCCCTTGGGTGGTGATCTTATTGTACTGTACTGTATATAGTATATCAGGCAGGATGCACGCCATGGAGACAGAGCAGGGAAGTGAGGTAGGAAGGTGTGTACGCGTGTATGGTGTGTACATGAACCTGTGCCACTTAAAAGAGGGCCTATGGGGTCTCTCGTAAGAGGAAAAGCCTAAGGGAAAAGAGAAAGGGGGATAGAGCAGTCCAGGCAAGGAGAATAGTGAGATCCAAGGCCAAGGACCTTAGCAGGGGCATGTTTGGCATGTGTGGGGCAAGACTGAAGCAAGTGAGTGAGTGTAGTGGGGGCGGTCACAGGGGATGGGGCAGAGAGAGAACAGGGCCTGGCTGTGCACGGTCAGGGTGAAGGTGATGCTATGGCAAGAATGAAGTAGCCGTCACTTTCCCTCACCTACAGTTCACCTTTGCTTGTACCCTTGCTACACACTCTGAGGTGGGGACAACTGTTATTCCTGTTTTAGGAATGAGGTCGCATGGGAGGTGGGGAGGCAGGGACAGCTCCAGAACTCAGACCCTTAGCATCCTGCCGTCTGGTACAGGACATGGAGCAAGTGAGATGCACCCCTCACAGTGCAGGCATAGAACCTGGGCCCACAAAGGAGAGGTCATGCCCCAAGCAAAGGTACTAGCTTGGGACCCAGTCCCTGCTGTGTCCTGGTGGGAAGTTCTAGAGTCAGGCTGCTAAGATTCAAATCCTAACTCTTCCACTGGCTGGGTGAACTTGGACTAGTCCACACCCTCCCCAAGCCTCAGACATGGTAATGGTGAGGGGGACATGAGACATGGTAATGACGATGGGTTTGTGGTGCACAGTGAGGCAGGACGCATGTGCTGCAGGCACCGTGTCTCACGTGGGCTCTTGAGGCCCCACAGCAACTCGAGGAGGAAGGTGTTGTCATTTTAGAGCAGAACCCACCATCTACGTCAGAGTTCCTGCACCTTTGACATCACAGATATTTACAGCCTATCCTGTGTGTGGTAGGACATGTGGCAACATTCCTGATCTTTGTCCCCGAGGTGTCCACATTACACCCCCCAGTGTGACAACCAAAAATGCCTCCAGATATTTGCCAGATGTCCCTGGGGGACAAAAGTACCCCTGTCTGAGCATCCAGTTCCCAGTTGGGAAGTGGTCTGTATGAAACACTTACCACCATGCCTCATCCACAGAAACTCTAGAGTAAGTATTAGCCCTGCAGCAGTCTCCCGATTTGGGTTGCCTTCAGGGCAGTGACTACTTTAGTCTAATTCTATATGGCAATACGCATTGTAAATACATAATTCATTATTAATTATTCTAACAATGACTTTATTATTTAATAATTTAATTATCATTCAATTGTTAGCCATGATTTGTTAGAACTACAATACCCCATCAAGTGGAGGGTGGATTGGAGTGAGTTCACATGGACCCCACGTTGGGGATTTAGTTACTGAAGTGTCAGCTCACGTTCTACCCTCAAAGTCTTTCCACTTGCTGGATGGTGATTCTGAGGCCCCAAGGACAGCTCACAGCATGACTCTGCTGCCCAGCCAGGGACCCTCTTGTCAAGGGTCTATTTCTGGGGAGGAGAGAAACCTTCCGGGATAGGACAGGCCCTTGCGAGGATATGCAGGCTCCCTGGGAGGGATAACGGAAGCCGTGCTGGGAGCCGGGAGATGGGTCAACGCTCAGCTTTGTCACTTACTGCTTGTGTGTCCTTGAGTGATCACCTCATTTTCTAGGAAAAGCAAAGAGGTTCAGTTTGATCTGTGATCTCAGAATTCTGAGATTCATGGGAAAATGCCTTTTGAAAATGGTGGGATCAACATATCGTCAGATTTTATTTTACTGAGTGGGGAAAAAGAAAAAAAACTAACCATCACCTTCAAGCTACCATTTACACCACTTTTATTTCTGAACAGTGAAATAAATGCTAAAAAAAAAGTAGAGGGAGCATAATCTAAAAAGGAGAGTCCTTTTAGTTGGCAATCTTATCCTGACACTTTAAAAGCAGGATGTGGATTAACTTTTTGAATGAATGCTAAGAAATTATTGCTTAAATTTCAAATTACTATACTCGGCTGTATACTTTGGGGGGAAATGACTTGGTTATTCTAGGAGTTTGGATTTCAGGAGACTATGAACAGTAGACCCCCCCATGTCCAGCTGATTATGAGACTTCAACTGTATTGCAGTCATTATCAAAACCCCAATTTCACATGGATATATTATGTAGGAGAAGACCCAAATGCTCACAGGAATTCAGCTGGGCAGCCGCAGCCTTCAGCTGCTTCTCTTGCCCTCAACTACCACCCGCCCCCCACCCCAGGCCAGAAAGAGAGCTTTGAGTTGAACCAGAAGGGGCCTGCCAGAGTTCACCCCTAAGCTCCTGTAGGCTGGGCCACCCAGCATCCTCAGGAAGGCTGTGTTTGTAATGGGCGGTGCTTCTCTCATTATCTTAGAATTCTTCCAAACCACCTTCGGCTTAGTAGTCTTCTTGACTCTGTCACCTTTCAGGTGCTTTTCAAGTCTGTATTCCATTCCCCCCTCCCTCCACGGTCTCACACCAGGGCTGCAGGGAGTTCTCAAAGGCATGTGCGTTCTGGGGACAGTTTACAGCCATGTGGCCTCAAACAGGTCCTTAAACCCTCCAGGGTTCAGTTTCCCTTCAGAAATAACAGTAATAACAATAACAGAAGCTAAATTTTACTGTACACTTGCCCTGGCCAGGCATTAGGGTAAATACTTTGTGCAGAAAATCTCATTTAATACCCACGTGGGCATTAATATTATTCTTATTTTTACAGATGTGGCCATAAGACACTAATAATCTAAGTAGCTTGGCCAAGGTTGCAAGCAGGTGGGGAAATGTGCTCAAGGCCATACAGCCAGTAGGAGGCACAGTGGGGCTTCCAGCTCTGGTCTCCTGACTCCCCAGGTGGCTGGATCATGGACCCGGGTGCTCTGGATCCTGCATCTATTCTCTTAACCACAGCAGGTGTGGCTGGACCACGGTACAGCAGCTGATGGCTCTTCTGAGAATCTCAACAGTCATTTGAATACTGACATTGTTCTGTGGGTGAGAATGACCTCTCCTTTGTAGGATGGTACGAGGACTGAAAGAAATGGTGGGTCTGGAGCAAACCCCACTCTGTGCAAGGTGGTGATGGCAGCATCTCTTATTAATATGAGAAATACATCCTTTCCTCCAGGCGCCTGCTGGGTGCAATTGTTTACATCCTTCCTGCTTCGTTAGAACTCAGGAGCAGCACAAAATAGGGGTGCCAGGAAACTTCACATGGGCCCCTGAAGGTGGCTTCCAGAACCCCTTAGGACATTGAGGGAAAAGAGCAAGGCTGCCTTTCGGGGAAGCCAGATTCACTTGGACAACTGGGGAAGGTCTCTCATTATCTTAGAATTCTTCTAAACCACCTTTGGCTTAGGAGATTCTTCTTGACTTCTCTCCCCTTCTCCAGTCTTTTTATCATGAAGTCTGGGGCAGATGTGTTGTTTTTAGGGTCTGCGTGAATAGTCAAAGCTGGGCTGGGAGCTGAGATATCAATAGATGATCCATTTATAAGAGAGTCAGAGGCACAGTCAGATCTTTGGGGAACCTGCATCTTGCTTTCTGACTTAACCTGGGATCGTACTGTTCAGCTCAACAAAAGGCGAGTTGAAAGAGCGCTCCCCACTTCATCTCGCTTATGAAAGGAGCAAGGCCCGGCTGTGAAGAGGCCCTGTAGGATTATTCTCTCCAACTTAGAAATTTATCCAATTTTCTCTGTTCTTTATCAGAGTGCAAGGCAAAAGCTTTGCCGGTGTAGACTGAAAGATCGCGGTATAAAAAGCAATCTTACTGACATGGGGTTTTGAAACCTGCTCCCAAGCCTGAGTGATGTCTCCCTTCGCCAGTTGGAAAGCAGAGTCAAATTTGCACAGGGGCATTAACCAGCAGACAGTAGATCAGAAACGGACCCTCTTTGAGGCCAGCTGTGAGGAGCGCTGTGAATCTGGAAATGAAAGGAAACTACAAAGGCTGAGAGGCTGATTTCTGGAGTGATATTTTGCGTTACAGCACAGCTTACGTCTAAATTAGAGAAATGCCATCAACTTCATTTAGATCCAAATTTTAGATTTCCTCAGAGGGGCTTTTTCTACCTTTAAAAATGCCTAATTTCCATAAAGAGGAAAGCACAGCATCCGGGGGCCTGTGTTATTGTAGGCAATGGTGGGCAGATGGGGGAGGGGTAACCAGATTTGACATTCGGGGAGGCTCCTGGTCACATCTTAAAGCGCTGTTTACTGTTGTCTCCCAGAATAAGCAGTAGCCTCATCTTCTGACCTCTGAAAATATGAGGGAAGAGAGCAAGGCTCAGCCCATTTTTGCAGCATAAGCAAATCATGATGATGATTATGGGGAGGATGGGGCAAACTGAGGCATGAAAAGATTAATATGGTGTGCTCACCGTTAACGGGTTATAGCTAAGTTTGTTCCAGGTTGTAAGGTCCTGCTGTCATTGACTCTGACCCAGTCTGCTTCCACCACCACGAAAACGAACATCTGACTTAAAGAATGGCTCTTGCCCCTGATTTCATGAGAAGAGAGGAGCTGTTACGGCCTTTAAGTAACACAGAGAGAAACTGAGTCACTTTTTGGTAAAGAGATTTGCTTTAAGCAACAGCAGGTCCAGGGCTCCAAGCCCTTTTGTTAGTGGACTAGTGGTAGAAAGTTTCTATTTAGACTGTTAATTGCCTCCCTGCGTCCATATGAGCCTGATCTCTGCTCTTCCTTTAAGTCAGCGGTTCTCAACCTGTGGGTCACAACCCACAGGAACGGTATTGAAGGGCCGCGGCATTAGAAAGGTTGACAACCACCGCTAAGTGATCATCTGCGCAGGTCATTACTTTCTGCTTGAAATCCCACCAATTCGCTGGTGGGACCTTCTTGTACCTTGTGTATGATCCGTTATTTAATTCCTGGTGGAACCAGAAATGCAAACCGTTTGACCTAGTCACGCCCAGTGAGCTCCCAGCGAAGATGGGGAAATGTTACAACAGAGCATTGTCACAAATGCTGTTGCAAGTCCAGGAGCTTCCTGAAAGGCCTCAGGACTCTTAGGTGCTGTCCTGACAGACGCCCATGTGTTCTCCCTGCAGCTGCGGTACAAGGCAGACCTGACCGGCATGAAGGGCATAGGATGGCTGGCGCTGAGGTCCCCACAGATAGAGAGTGCAAAGAAGGCTGGAGAACTCATCAGTGAGGTACCGTCCACCGTGCCTGCCAGTGCTGACAAGGGCAACCTAGCATCTCCTTCTGAAGAGGGAACCTGTGTATGGGAGGGAGATCCCAAGAGGGCCCTGAGGCCACTGGACTGACTCCCAGTTTTTTTCTGGGGGCCATTTGCAACCATATCTCAAGACAGAATGAAATGTCCATCCAATTGAATTCACTTCTGGGAAACTAAATGCATGCTCTATTCATAAAGTTCCCCACAAAACCTTTTGTACAATAATGACCTAAACTAGCCTTTTCTTTTCATTGGGTTGGGGGGGATTGGCCGCCCACAGAGTAGACTCAGAGTTCCAGTGTCCAGAGGTTGTCTGATTTCAGGTATTAGACATCACACAGGGATGGTCACGTTAACTGAACCCTCCACTGTACTGATGTCCTGGGGATCCCTAACCTGGTCACACTGCCTTCTTCAGTTTCTTAGTAACAGAACATATTTACATAGCATCTGAACAGAGCGTACAGATGCAAAATTCTGACTTTTACTGAATTCCTTTATTGTAAGGGGTATTTTGTAGCCTCTCTCTTCAGGAGAGTGAATCCCTATAACGTGATCCTTGTGACATAAACAGCTTGGATCTTTTCCATACCCTCACTTGCTAGGAGCACACCAAGAAGAGAGACTTGTTTTCTAATAATGTCAAGGGCATGTTGGATCTGAGAATGCCGGGTGGAGCGACATCCAGAAAGACGTATGTCTGGCTGTGTTTATGGGAATCTTTGTCTTTCTCTTACAGACCAAATACCGTAAAAAACCGGATAGTATCAAGTTCACCACAGTGGTTGACTCCCCTGACTTGGTTCATGCCAAGAACAGCTACTTGCACTGTAATGAGGTGGGTTCTCTCTCTTTGTTCATCCCAGGCACGCAGTCGACCACTGCCGCTCAATCATCAGTGCTTAAGGACCAGGCTCTGGACAGATGTGGGTACAAATCTTGTGTCTGCTGCCTGGATGATCTTGGGGCCATTACTTAATCCCTTCTAATCGTGGTTCCTTTATTTGAAGGATGGGAGGAATAATGATAGCAATCATTTCATAAGATTAAAAGAATTAAATGAGGAATGAAATAAATAAAAGCACATAAGTCTTTTAGCAAGAACCTAGAACATAGTAAGTCCTCAATAAACGTTCCTTATGGCAGGTCTGATTCATAATCATAATGCTAATAATGCCAAATATTATTAGTGATCCCTTAGCAAACACACTAGATCAGATGCATCTTACTTGTTGATAACAATGAAATTAAAATCTTACTATAACCCAGTTAGGAAAAAAAGAATAGCTGTGCTTAAAGCTTCTTTCTGCTTTTTCTTTCTGTGCAATCTAGCCCCATTTCCTCTCTCCTGTATCTTTTGCAAGGAATAGAAAGATGAATTTTTTTTCCTGAAATTGTCAAGGGATTTGGTTCTGTAGGCACGGTGACAAAGTGCTGCTTCCTGGCGGAAAGCTGTACTGCCCGGCTCACATTTGCAAAGCCCGAGTTAAATTTGGGAAGGGATCAAAAGATCAAAAATTTCATCTCTAAAAATACATGAGAGCCAAACACTTTTTAAAATTGTTTGCAGTTCCTAAATTACTGCTCTAAAAGTCACAATCAAGATAAAACTTGAGTTTTAGAATTTGTGTCTTCCCTGGGCGCCAGGTAGACTGTGAAAATTGTAATTGCCAAAACAGATATTAAGGCATTTCATGAGAAAAAAGACTTAACCACATGTGCTATCCGTATTGTTATCACCATATTATTACTATTACTGTTAATGCTAAACACCAAAGGCATTCAGGCTCTATCTCCTTACTAGTAAAAAGCATGTCTGGTGCTCAGTTGGGAAGATTCTCTGACCTATCTGTACATCTTCTACTGTGTAAAACACACAGGTACGGCTGACTACAATGTTGGTCTGTGGCCCTTTTAGAGCAGATCTTGATGAATGATCTTAACAGGGTCTATTTAAAACCAGCCACCCAGCTGGGTGTGGGAGCTCATGCCTCCCTTTGGCACGCTGGGAGGCCAAAGCAGGTGGGTTGCTTGAGCTCAGGAGTTTGAGACTAGCCTGAGCAAGAGCGAGACCTCCCCCACACTAAAAACAGAAAAAGTAACTGATCATAGTGGTGCACACCTATAGTCCTCGCTACTTAGGAGGCTGAAGCAAGAGGACTGCTTAAGTCTAGGAGTTTGAGGTTGCTGTGAGCTGTGATGCCACAGCACTCTACTCAGGGTGACAGAGTGACACTCTGTCTAAAAAAAAACAAAACAAGACAAAAAAAAAAAAAAAAAAAAAAACCAACCAGCCATCTCCTCTGACCCTGGCTACAAAGGGCCCTGCCATCAGTCGGTGGGCTGTGGAGAGATATTCCCCGTGGCGGGGCTGGGTCCTGCCCTATCCCATGGACACTCAGGGGCAGGGGCAGGAAAGGGAATCGGCTTTTCCTCCTTTCCAGTGGTTTCAGCTAGTGCACTTCTACACTAACTGTGAGCTTGTCTTATCCACAGCGCCTGTACAGGTCGGGGGATGCGGAGTCCCTACACAGATATACTGTGATCCCCGACCACCCCGATTTCACCCGAGCCCGCCTCAACGCGCTGCATCTGAGTGACGTAAGTGACCCAGTGGTTCATGTGGCGTGCACCTGCTTTTGTAAAATTATCCATGCCCGTCATGGGTTTGTTTGTTTAAAAGTCCTAGGAAGGAGCACTCGGAACAGAAAATGCTGGACTGAGAGTGGGACAAACTACGTGTGTGACTTCCAGTCATTTTCCTCAGTTTTCTCACTTATAAAATGGGAACAGGGCTGGGCTAAACTGAAATTCCTATCAGCTGTAAAATTCGATTCTGGGCAAGAGTCCAAAGACCCCTGTTGTGTGTGAGTAACAGACAGGGGGTTGTCCCCTGGCCCTGGCGGGTGTAGACACCAGCTCTGTTTGTTTCCTGGACTCCTCTCTTCGGCCATTCAGCAGAGTGTAACTGCAGAGATGGAGTGGCGCTGTCACACCCCGCAGCTTGGACAGATGCTGCAACTGTAGCCGGTCCTGTCCAAATGCAGCTCGCTCCTTTGTGCGTGGGACTGTGGCCTTCAGCACTCTGGTTTCCCTTGGACGTGTGCCCTTTGCGTGCATAACCAAGATGCTGTTTCCTAAACCCAGGCTTGTTGTTAGCAGGGGTTGGAGGCCCCTGGTTGTAATAGAATAGGCGGTCGCTCTGCCAGCAAAGCTGTGATCTTGGGATAACAGGTAGAGAAGCGGCGGAATCAAAAGACACTGTGAGATCAGAATAACACAGGCTGAGTGTGTCGGCCTGGGGCAGCGTGGGGCCTCCCAGAGTCCGGCCATTCTTCCCTCCCTAGCCTGGCCATTGTGTCCTGGGGCTCCGTGCAGATCAACAGCTGCTGCTGCTCACCCCAGAGGTGGCTGCCTCGCAGGGGTTGGCGAGAGGCGCCTTCTAGTTAGCCTGTGTATTAGTTTGTTGCGTTTGTAAAGCCCTGTGGGATCCCACGCGGTGAATGCAACGGTGCTTTGTAAATATGAGTTATTATGGCCATTTGATGCTTTTGAGGGATGTGCGAGGGATAATTTTAGAACAGCAGCTCTGGTGGGCTGACCTCCATCTGGGGAGGCAGGGCCTCCCCCTCAGCAGAACTTGCACAAAACATCCATCTCATTAATGTCTCAAGGATGGGGGGGAGGCCAGGCCTCCACTGGAGAAAGTATTGGAGGCCCACAGCCGTGGAGACTGGAATGGCTCTGCCGGTTCATGTGGGGACCCTGTGTAAGGAGGACAGCCACCCCAGGCTAGCGAGGGAAGCATCTTCTCTCTCACAAGGGATGCCCATCCACAGAGTCCTGGAGCTGAAATTAACCGCCGGCGTATGCGGATATGGAGAACTCATGAACCTCTCTTGAAAGAGCACTTCTTCGGGGGCGTGTGGAACACGCACAATTGGATCAAGTGCTCTGTGAGGAAGATGTGGAGGGAAAGTGACCTTCCTGGGCAAAGAAAGCCATTGAGATGTGTAAGGCAGCCGAAATAACTAAAAATCAAATGACTCTAATGTGTGAGGATGAGGACAAAACTGCGCCCACTGTGATAAAGAAGAGGAACGCCCAGGGTTCCAAATCAAAGGGCCTATGGAATCTAAAGACTCCCAGTGGCAAGGCAAAAACCTCAACAGAATAAAAAACTCAGGGAGGAAGAGCCCACAATCAAGCAAACAGTATCCAGGGAGAAGTTACCCGGAGAAGGAAGCCGGCACATCGGCAGACCCCCAATTTGGGCCATACTTTCTAGTTGACCCTGAGTTATAGAGACTCAGGAGCTGGGGTGTGTTGGACACCTAAGTAGGGTGACATTGGAGTTTGATGTTGGATAAAGTTTGGTGTTGATAACTAGCACAGATTTAGCATGAATGCTCTTATTAGGAAGGCCCTGGATGCCCCTTTGAGATAGGGTTTTGACTGTATTTGCTACTCTAATATGTGTGCGGCCACCATGACAGGAAGTTCAGTGCTATGGAGGACGGTCATGCTGTCATTGTCTGAGCATTCCTCCTCTCCTACGGGTCTTTCAGTCCAACCTGCTAACTCAGGGGCAACCCAGTAAATCTAATCATCCTGCCTCTGTTTGCCATGTGTCCATGAGGTGATTAGACCAGCGATTAATGGTTCTGCATTTCCGGCATTGAGCTCAGGGTTTGTGGTGCTGGATGTTGGCAGTTGGAGGTGATGGTGCAGGGGAAGGTGGCGGTGAACTTCCACAGTGCACAGAAAGGACGAGATCCGCCATGCTTGGCCCGAGCACTTGGCGGTCCTCTCTAGTTTCAGGCCCAGGTGTGGGATGGGGTGGAGCACTTTGCCTTTCATCTGCCACTCTTCCTTTGCTTAACCCCCCCCCAAGTCCCCTGTAGAACAGAGCACCAGCCTTGACCTCCATTTCTAGGTGACAAAAGTAAGGTTCTTAAGGGCCCCCTGACCTGCTGTAGCTCACGGAATGCGTGAGCGACCGACACGGTCTGGGGCTGTCACTTTGTCATCTGTTGGTGATGTGCCTCTCCTGCTGTCTCCCTTCTCTGTGGCTGAATAAAGGATGGCCCTCCACTGGGATCTCCAGATGACTCCTTTCATGGAGCCATTCCCTTATCTTGAAAAAAAAAATATTAGCTACATGAAGGCACGGAAGATTTTGATGCCTCTATCGGCGATGTGGGTCTACCTGAGGACTAAGAGGATATGATTACAGACTCCCAGAGGGCGTGTGAGAACAACTTGAAAAGGGGAAAAAATGAAAGAGGAAGATATGAAACACATGGGTCAGGTACTCGGTCAGGTTCTTGACAATAAATTTAATTCAGGTAAAGGCTCTTCCCTTCGTGCCGGCCCCAGGGGTGTGTGTGAGATGCAGCATGCCTCATAGGCGCCGTGTGGGACACCACATCAAAGCCGAGCTGAGCGCCCCCCGCCCCCCAGAAGTCAGTGAGGCTAATAAACACGTGGGTGCCAAGACCTAAGGAATAACACTGTCAGCAGACGGGAAGAAGAAACTGGATTCTGGAAGTGTGAGTTCTGACATCTTGAAGCTGCAAACCAGATTCACTGAAGGCGGATGCAGAGACAGGAAGGAATGGGCTGGGCCCTCCAATTTGGGTAGCAGATGAGACGGACCCACAGCTGCTACTCTCCCCCAGCAGGGCCTCAGAGTTGGTGAAACTCTGTGGGGCACACCACCAACCCCCGCACTGGGGGTCCCCAGGGTAGATGTGGGGCCTTACACTCTGCCATCCTGGGAACCAGCCAAACAAAGGGGCACACACTTAGGAACAGTGCTGCTAAAAACCAGCCGCGTGTGGGACAGCAGAGTGACACCTGTCAACTCATGATTTTGTTTTTCCAATCTAGAAAGTCTACAGAAACTCTTGGGAGCAGACCCGGGCTGGCGGTTACGACTTCAGGCTGGACGCCATCCCGTTCCAGACTGCCCGGGCGTCCAGGGAGATCGCCAGTGACGTAAGACCTCACACTCTCTCCCTTCATCACTGATAGATAGGGTTACTCCGGTTTTCCCGGTTCTGTTGAAAAGCAAATTACCAGGACCTGTCAAGATCATCTCCCTCTCTTCCTGTACCAGATTTGAACACAAACTATATTTCAAATGAAAGCAAGAAAATTGGTCCTGTTTCCTAGGATCTTAGCCAGAAATTTAAGATTAGAGAGGGCTGTATTTTCCCTCCTTCTCTTTTGAGAGAGGCATTCTTAAAAGTTGGTATCTAGGTACCTAGACATCGTGGGCATGTGGTTGGTTTGTTGATTTGCAGTAAAGGGACTTCTTTTAGCTGAAGGGCAGTGTGGAGGTAGAGCAGAAAGAGATTGGGCTCTTCCCTTAAATCAGTGGTTCTCAACCTTCCTAATGCTGCAAGCCTTTAATACAGTTCCTGTGGGTCGAAATCCACAGGTTGAGAACCACTGCCTTAGACTGACTCGAGTTCAAATCCTGACTCAATCATTTAGGAATTTAGCTGTTTGTCTCAAACAAGTTGCTTAAATTCTCGGAACTCAAATTTCCACATCAATGAAATAGGGCTTTTTTCTCCAAGGACTAATGTGGCAATCAAAACAAAATGGTGTCTGGTGTCTGGCATGTGACAGGTGCTCAAAATATGGCTGTTATTATTACCAAAACAGAGGGTGTTGTTGACAAGGCAGCTGTCCCTCAACGCAGACACAGGCTGACCTGTAAACAGTTTCATGGGATAAGTGCAGAAATCAGAACAAGCATTCTTTGGAAATTCTTTTAGCAATTAGATGTTGTAGCATCCAGGCAGGTGACCAGTGGAGTCATCTCACTGAACAGGGTGAAGGCCAGTTTGGGTGTTACCAAGCGTACCTGGTACTGCGACATACTACTCACAGGCAGTAGGACCACATGTTGGGCTTTAATGCATTGCAAATTTAAAAAGCCAAACAAAATGAAAGTGGTCCTGCACTACCGAGGGTTTCAGGAGCACTGGACGAGGTCCCCGAAGGCTGGGAAGAATCAAAGGCAGACTGGCTGCGTGAGCATGGCCTGCTTCTCTTCCTGTCGGGGTGTTAATTACAGCGGCAACAACTTCAGTAGCCACCATGCGGTGGACACGAGCTGGCTCCAGACAGGAGGCTCAGCCCCTATCTAGTTGAATCCTCTCAACCTCCCATGGAGGGAGGGAGATCATTCTCCCATTTGATCAGATGGGGGAACTGAGGCTCAGAGACTCTGTAACTGGTCTAAGGCTACACAGCTAGGTCGGCTTAAATCCCAAACTCGCCCCCTTCACAGACTCTCAAGGCTCCTGTAAGAAACTTGTGGGCTGGCCCTGTCACTCAGGCTGGCCCGAGGGGAGGTGGGTGGCGAGACTCAACTGTGACCACCTTTGCTCCTCTGACTCGCAGTTCCGGTACAGAGAGGCTTTCCTGCGGGACCGGGGCCTGCAGATTGGGTACCGCAGCGTCCAGGATGACCCGAGGATGAGGCATTTCCTCAATGTTGGCAGACTCCAGAGTGACAACGAGTACAGAAAGGACTTTGCTAAGAATCGGTCCCGGTTCCACAGCCGCACAGACCAGCCCGGCTTTCTTCAGGCCAAGAGGAGCCAGCAACTGGCCAGCGATGTGCATTACAGGCAGCCCTTGCCCCAGCCCACCAGCGACCCAGAGCAGCTGGGCCTGAAGCACGCCCAGAAGGCTCACCAGTTACAGAGCGATGTGAGCGCCTCCCCTCGCCTGGCTGAGCCCCTTCCACTGGTGTCACTTCCATAATTCCCTGTTCCCTTCTGGGGGGAGCTGGGCTGGTGCCAGCAGGAACAATAACAGCAGCTGCCATTTCTTGATTCTCTTTTGTGGGCCAGGCTCTGGGTCAAATCCTTTCTAAGCATCATGCCACATAACACAACAACCTAGGACTGCCCCATGTTAGAGATGAGGAATCCAAGGCTTAGGTGACTTAGTCAACATCACACAGCAAGTACGTGGCAGGCCTGAGATATGAACCGTGCTTGACTTGATGTGAGAGCCCAGGCCCTTGGTGGCCATGTGCTGCTTCCAAGAGAGCTTAGTAATCACCTCACTCAGACTTTGCCCTTTCCCTGGGGAGAAATTAAAGCCCAAGGAAGGGAAGTGACTTCCCGCAGGCCACAGAGCGCGTTTAGGTAGGAGCAGGTGTCCTCTGCCCCACTGCAGCTCCCATCACCGAATGGGACAGGGCAACGTGCTGGCCCAGCCCACAGCACACAGGATCCTCCCGAGCTCCAGCTGAACACGGATTTGCTCCCCTCACTGTGGCTTTCCTGACAACACTGCCTCCCACATCGTGTGGCTGCCTCTTCAGTCCTGTTTACTTAGACCCTGCTGACCTATTCCTCTTGCTCCCCTCCTTTCCCCAAGGTCAAATACAAATCAGACTTGAACCTGACCAGAGGTGTTGGCTGGACCCCTCCTGGCTCCTACAAAGTGGAAATGGCTCGGCGGGCGGCAGAACTGGCCAACGCAAGGGGCCTGGGTCTCCGGGGGGCTCACGTGAGTAGCAAGCTGCCAACCCACCCTAGCTTGCAAGGCCATGGGGAAAGACAAACTCATTGTTTCTTTTCAAAGTTTATTTTTGGCCAAAGGTCAGCTAGCTCTAAAGAAGTGTGAAATGCAGCTCAAGCAAGGCGCCTAATTTCATGGGTCTGAGATGATCGGGAAGATGACACGCGGGTTAAACTTCCTGCAGGGCTTTCTCTGAAGTCACAGCTATTAGTTCTGCAGAGGCAAACCTACCGGGGCGACATCAATCCCGGGCCAGGGCAGCCGGGCTGTGCTGACTGCTTGCTTGTTACATTCGCAGAAAGGGTCAGGGACTTGCTGGCTACCACCGTTTGCATTTTGAACCCTACTTTGTTCAGAAGAAAGATGCCAGTCTAAATGAGGGACTGGCTTTGTTTCTTTCTTGTTCTTGCCTTGAGGGTCCTTTTTCCCGGGGAGGGTGGAGGAGAGCAGCGGGGTGGCGAGCGTGAGCGTGTGCCTGCTGCTCCCAGGGTAGCTGAGCATGTCCTGTGGGAGCAGGAAGCGAGCTTCGTTGGAACTCAGGGGGGCTGTTTGATTTCTGCAGGGGGGGCTGGAGGCAGTGCAGGTTGGAGATCATCAGACGGGGGATGTGAACCCAGATGCCACTGAGATTCTGCACGTCAAAAGGAAGAAGGCTCTGCTGTTGTGAGTGTACAGCGTCCACCCTGGTTCTTTGAGAGAAAAGCCAGCCGGAGACGACGTGTTCTTGCCAGACGTTCTTTACGTGGCAAGCTATGAAGATAGCCCACAAGCCCACCCAGATCTGCCTTTATTAAAATAACAACTCTGAAAGCAAATGGAGAATGTTGTATTTCTGTTCCTCTCCCTGATACCTAGACATGGTCGGCTGGGTCAGTTGAGGAGCTCTAGTGTCTGGGATGAGGAATCAAAGCGTGAAGGTGACCGACTCCCACCGGCGCTGGGCATTCTGTAATCCACATTTGCAAATGTCCCAGGTGGGGGCAGTCTCTGTGAACACTGATTTTCGAGAGGGTGCAATTGTTTGAGGGAAACAGACATAATATATATTTTGTGTGCATTCCATTATTCTCGGGTTACTCGGGAAGGCAGAAAGAGCCTGAGGAGAGGGGGCAGGTGCTGAGCCAGGAGGGCCTGCCAGGCAGCAGCTGTCTCTGTTTAGTGCGTGGACGCTCCTGGGGGTGTCTGTCGCTGCCTAGGAGGCCTCCCTTGGCCCCGGCACTGAGGAGGAGGGGCTCTGAGTTCAGAAGACGGGACCTTAGAAGCCAGCCTCCCTTTGGATGGTGGCTTTGATCCAATTCAGGAACTTGGTAACTTGCGTATAGACCCCCGGCTTCTTCCCGCATTCCAGACCCCAGCTCACTATGCCGTAGACATAGTAGGTGCCGTCCTTCTCGCAGGTCAGAGGGCCTCCGGAGTCACCCTAAGGGACGCAGAGGCGCAAAGTCAGCCTTATGAGCCAGAACATACTAGGGGTGCCTCCACTGTTCCCCAGGGAATGCTTCTCTAGAGAGCAGTGGGAAGGCCCTTCCCGGGCTTCACATGGCATGAGGCTTCTGGGGAAGAGACCCTAACACTGCCCTCTGTCTCCGAGACTGTGAGGGCTCTTAGTCACACAGATACCGGGACTGGGAATTCCTGGGGACCCTCAACTTGCTCCTCTGGCAGCCCACCAGGGCCTGGTCTCCTGCCTGGAGAGAGCCCTTCCAGCAGGCCACACACAGCTGAGGAGGAAGGGGCCCCAGGGCCATGAGGCCCAGCATGGTCTGTGAGGACCTTCCGGGCTCCAAAGCAGGCTCTACTGCTTGCTAGACACATGGCTTTGAGGCTCAGTGTCCCCACATTGTAAACTGGCTAGTACTAGATGTCCTTCCCACCAGGGTTCCTGGGAGGATTAACTGTGACAAAGTGACATAGAACAGTGCTGGTTCCCAGCAAGCCTCACTGAGCGCTGAGGATGCTGGGGAGGAAGAGAGCTCTCAGACACTCGCTCCTACTTAAGCACTGCCACCAACCGTTTTTAAAATGAATTCTCTCTTAACCTTCCCCACAACGTGATGGGGATGTTTGTTCCATTTTATAGAGTAGGCATCTGAGATGGGAGAATTACTCTGGTGGTTAATAAAGGCCACACAGTAAGAGACAGAACCAGGTTTCAAACCCACAACTAACTGTCTCCCTGCAGGTGAAACTCTTGAATTATCCAGGGAATTTAACGATCTCTTTTTTAACTCATCTTCCAGAAGCTTAGGGAAAATGGCATGTACCTGGCCATGCCCTCCTCTGAGCATATGAATTTTCAGGGCCCCTAAGAAGAGATGGGGGCCCAGGAGAACCACAAACCCTAGAAGGAGAGCCCCTGATTTTGGCCTTATAGTGGGCTCAAGGCCGGCCAACCCTTGTGGGGTCCCTCTGTAGGGAGATTTCATCAGGCAGCCAGGATTTGAATGTGGACATGCTGGGTTTTCCAGGACATCTGGATGGATTTTGAGGACGATAGGCAGAAAATTCTAACTCTGATGTTCCTGGGAGTTGGAGAAGGATGTGTCCTGTGTGGTGTGATCCCTGCAGAGACAGGGATGATGGGGAATGGACTTTGACTTGGGGCGGGGACCTGAGGTCACTTTGGCACCAGTTGGTGAAGTCACCTTCTTCTATTTCTCTAACTCTCTGGGTTGTCACAGGCATCAGCAGCTTGGGGTTCCCAAAGTCCTATCCTGGGGGGTCTTGAGGGAGGGGAGAGTCAGGCAGTCCCTAGGGCCATGAAATTTGCTAGGGCAAAATCTCTCTCTCTTTCTCTGTCTCTCTCTCTGACACATACACACAAACCCAATAATATTATGAAATTCTAGGCCTCACATCTTTTTCCTTCTAACCACTGTTTCTTTGGACATTTCCTGTTCACTGGGATTTTTCAGACAAGCCCCCCAACGCTGAGACCAGAAGTACCTTCTTCCTATTTGAACACAGCAGAGCAATGTGGCACAGGCTGTGTTGTCCCACGGACCTTGTTGTTCAGATTCTAGCCATGACCCTCACCATCCAATGGCTCTCAGCCACGATAAATTCCCTAAACATCTGTAACATGGTGACAATGACATCCCCTCCACCAGAGTCCTGTGAGAATTAAATAAGATAATGTAGAAAAAGTGACCCCTGTGGTCATTATGTTTGGTCACCTTGCATTGACGTGTATCCAGATGTGGCAGGGACAGACGTTCCCTGACTGTGCCTTAGCTTTCTAACAAGTAAAGTCACTCCCAGCCTGGGCTGTAAGGGGCCTCTGTGCCCAGTCATCCCATGAACCTGTCCTTGTCCAAGCACCATGTGGAGTCTCTGACCTGGCAGGTGTCTTGCCCAGGTTTCTGCAGGTTTCCTGCACAAATCATGCTGTCATCGATCATGTGGTCGTAGAGTCGGCGGGAGTTGCACAGAGTGTTGGCAATCAGCTTGACTTTGGCGTCCAGGAGTTGGCGGGACCCCTCCCCTGTGGAGTGGAGAAAAGAGTCATTGCTGTAGGGACCAAGGTGGCGCTCCATCAGAAACTGGTGGTAGTAAGAATAGGCCACTGTCTCTCAGCTCAGTAAAGGGTTTTCCCAGGAGACAGGCAGGAAAGCCTTGCGTGCAGCCCACATTAGGCTTGTGCTGACTAACTACTGCACTGACCATGGTGCTCCAGAGTGTTTGTTTCCCTTTTCTATCTTCCCAATGAGACCATGAGGTTCGGGAGGACAGAGATGGTGTCATAACCATTTTAAAATTTCCTATGCCTCACCAAAGGGCTGACACAGAGCAGATTCTTAGTGGATGAATGAATGGCTGGATGGATTTTGTGCCCTGGTCTTCCTAAAGCAGCATTTCCCCACCACCCCCAAAGATGATGCAATTGATCAAAACATATCATTGACTTTGAACATAAAGTCCTAGAGGCCTATTCATGAGAAACAAAATAATTCTAGAGGCCCCATGAGATCCCCATCTAAGACATCACCACACTGACCAGACCATATTGAACAGAGCTGAAGTTGAAAGGTTCAGATGGACCACAAGGAAGGTGGCTACAAAAACAGTTTCCTGTTGACTCTAAATCAAACTAGCCAGAAATCTCCTTTCCCAAAGCGTCTGACAAACTTGTATATTATATTGTACTTTCTTCATCAATGTAGACCTATTTAAAGTGATTCTTGCTGTCCATTATTAAAGACAGGATTTGAGAAGGAAGGGAAATATATTTTGAGTATTTGGGAAAGACTTGAAATATTCCTCTGAATTTTTTGTGGTAGAAGATGTAGTCTTGCCAGTACTATGAAGAAAGTGACTGTTAGGTTACTGTTTTGGATAAGACCAAACGCTAAAGCCAAATCAATAGCTTGACTTAACAATATGGAACATCAATTCTATTGATGGTCCTGACCAAAGCAGCATGGGAGGGACAGAGATGAACGAAGCCTGCCCTCTGCCCTCCAGGACCTCACTTAGTGAATATCTCTGTAGAACCCTATCATCTCCTCTGATCATGATTCCAAACCTCGGAGGTAACTATTGGGAAACTAAAAATCACTTGTTCAGTGAAAAAGCCAAGAATCTAATTCAAGTCTGTCTGACTCCAAAATTTATGTTTTTTTTTTTCTAGGAAATTCTCTTTCCAATCTGTCAAAGGAAGAAAAGAGGGATCCAGGGTCAATGCTTGATAAAAACCAAGTACCCAGGGGCAGGGGCAGGGGCAGGGGCAGACATGGAGATCAGGAAGGGTCGAGGAAACAGGTGATGAGATTTAACTAGAGCTTGAGCAACAAGGCAGAAGTTTTCTTTTGATCATACATTCTGAATATAACACTTGAAGTTCAAAAGAGGGCTGGAGTTTGGCCCTTTCTCCTCTGGCTGAGGCAGCTGGCCTGAGTCACGGGAGGATGCAAGCTGGACTCACCTGTTTCTGTAACTCCCCAGCCAGAGATGTGGCATTCGGTCCCAGAGGGAAAGGGAGCGTCGGGGAGGCACACGGTCTTCACATATTTGGATTCCAGAGCACAGTGGCCATCCACTGGCTTTAACTTGAGCAAAGCTAGGTGGGGAGAAAAAGAGGGTATAATGTTGCCTGTTTGTCAGAGAAGCATCAGTGTGGACTTACCTTGGGAGGAGACTGGAGCAAATCCCCTCCTACCCCACCCCACCTCACACTCCTGAAAAACATTTTCCTTGGTCATTTCATGTTCTGAACTTCCACCTGAGGAGGAGTATGGCTTCAGACTGAGAGTAATACCGAGAAATAATAATGGAGTTCAAAATCATTCTTAATCCATTAAAAAAAAAAAAACAGACTGTAAGTGAAAAAGGAACTAACAAGGAAGGAGAGTAAGGTCAGGGTCTGTGAAGGGAGACGGAGCAGAAAGCTGAGCAGCCAGTGGCTTAAGAACATCAGCGCCTCTGCACCCAAGCACGTCTGTCACTGTATACACATCCTGTCACTACTTAACATGCACATCACTGTCCCCATTTACACAAGAGAAAACTGAGGCTTGGGCAAGTGACCAGCCCCTGGCTAGGAAGTCAGGGGGCCGGGATTCAAAGCCAAGCTCATTCACGGCACAACGTTCGCAGCATCTCTGCCTCTCAATATAAGTGCATGTGCCCACATAGCCACAACACCAATACACACTCTTAGCTCTAAAAAGACCAGGAATATATTCTCCACCTTACAGGATCTTCAGGGGACCAAAGTGACCACAAACACCTTCTAGAATCAAGCCTCAGGTTCAAGACCCACAGCAAACCCGCGATAGAGAGACTTGCCAATGTCATTGTGGGGAATCTCGTCCCGTTCATTGTAGTGGCTGTACTTGAATATCTTCTCTACCCCAAAGCTCTGCTCATGGAATTCTGTCTTCTTCAGGTCCTGGTCCCCTAGCACCACTTTCAGATGTTTAGCTTTTATGCTGCAAGATAAGAAAATAAAATGGTCAGAAAATAACCCTGGAATGTGAGACTGAAGCCAAACCCCGGCTCTGCTCCTGATGGGCCGGGTGACTTTTGACAAAGCCCCCGACCTCTTGGCCCTGGCCTCTTCATCTGTAATCTTTGTCTCACTCACAGAAACTGCTGTGGGGTCCAGATACGAAGATAAGAGGAAACTGCTTTATTAATGGAAGTGAACTCCTGATAGAACTTTTATCCCACTTTTTGGGGAGACTTCCCATTCTCCCTGGGACTTGTGAAAGAACAGCCACTGCCATCTTGAGCAAATCTTTTAAAATCTCTGCCAGTGCTAATGTTTGCTTGCTTAATATCTCTTGGGGAGCACCTCCTAAAATCCCAGAAGAAATTTAATCACAAGATGGACTGGAAGCCCTTCAAGGCTACTTCCCAAACCTGGGCTTCATGGGGCCAGCTCTGACCACGAACACAGGGAACTAGGAGCTTATGACTCTTAGCTCCCCAAAAGCTGCTTGCATCTCTGAGGCACACAGGAGGCCTGGCTAAAGACACCTGACCCAGAAGGCTTTTGGTGATGGCATGAAATATGGAGTAGTTCACAAGAGGTTAAGGAAGCAGACAGAATGGGATTTACATCTCATCCGCCTGCTTCCTGTCCACATGACTTCAGGCAAGGTGTTAAACCTTCCCAAGACTCAGAGCTCTCACTTATGAAAGGGGAATAACAATAAACTCTTTCTCTCCACAAATATTTACTGACCCTTGCTAGGCACAAAGAGACCTGCTTGAGGCACTGGAAATTCTACAAGTAATAAAACAGATAAAACCCCCCTCTCTCCCTTTAGCTTGTCTTCCAGTAGAAAGTTGAGGATTAAACATCATGTAATACACACAATGCCCATGGTGATCATTCGAGACACGGTAGCTGTTTTCCATTTGGTTTTAAGCAGCCACTCTTCCACCCTTAGAGCTAGATAAATCTCTTAGTCCTGCGAGAGTTACCAAGACGCTGCTCAAAAGGAAAAGAGAGGGCACCACTGTACTCTCAAGTCACCCTGGTCTCTGTCCCCAATGGGCACCTACTCAGTGCAGTGGGCGGCAGTGAGCACCCAGCAAGGGTGTATCAGTGATCCCCCGCAGAAGTGGCCCTGGGGCATGGAGACAGTCAGAGGCAGAGAGGTCTGGATGGACGCCTGCCATGGGTGCTTGCCCGCCGTGCTCTTAAAGCCTCCATAGATCCTCTTGATCTTCCGCTCTGCTATCTCAGTCCTCCCGCAGGACTCAAACCCTGAGGGCTCAGTCGGGTTTTCCTGTTGGTACGTGAGGTCTGCAGGACACAAGAAACACATGTCACTCTATTCACCCTCCTTCTATCCCCAAAGAAGGACCTGGTCAGTGACCAGCAAGGGCCTAGAGTGGGGAACACACTAGTGCACAGAGGTGGGCATGAAGTAGGTGCACAAAGGATACTTGCTGAGTGTATTGATTAACATCAAACAAGTCTATAGAATTAACAAGGAAGACTTCTTGTTTCAAAGCATGTTATTCTTAGTATCAATGTGTACACACACACATCAATGTGAATGTAAGTATATATATCCATCAATGGGTATGTATCAGCTAGTTATTCACTAATGTACACATAGTTGGGATTTTTTTTTCAGTGTAAATGGCTGGATATCCAGATAACGTAGGAGAAGTTAGATAAGACACTTGCACAGATGACTGTGATAAGAGGAAAGAGCAGTAAGTGTTCATGGGTAATGTGGGTAGTGCCTTGATTTATTTCTTGGGGTTTGTAAGGAGGAAGAGACAACACTTCACTTGACAGATCAAGGAGGACTTCCTAGAGGAGGGGATACTTGAGTTGGTTCTCCAAGAATGGCTGGATATGGACAAGAGCAGATATGTGATGGAGTATTCCAGACAGAGGCAACCATAAGAGCAAAGATGCAGATGTGAAACTGTTCAGGGAGAAACTCCCATGGGTCAAGGTAGGAGGGTACATCATTCCATCATCTGTGGGCCCAGAGGAGTGCCAGGACAGACTGCATGGGGGCTCAGCCAATGTTTTATCACCACTGTATACCCAGGGCCTGGTGTAGTGTCTGGCACATAGAAAGCCCTTGGTAAATATCTGCTGGATGCACTGACTTGGAGCCAGGAATATAAACTCACAGCTGAACCACCTGGCCTGAGCTTACAGAGGTATCTAGGCTGCATGGCATCTGGAGGGAGCAGAGGGTTGGGAGTTAGATTGGCATTGGGATGGAAATTGATAGAGCAGGTGTGGGAGAAGGCTGGGCAGGGGGTGGGGCACCAGGAAGTTATTCTAAGGATCTGCAACCTTCCCACCCTTGGAGCCTCTGGGCAGCTGGAGCCTCACCTTGGGCTGAGCAGGCCAAGACTTCACAGTACTCCCATTTCACCTTGTCATTGCCAACTTTAATGAAGCACCAAGGCTTTTTGTCTCCATCTGGGTTTCTAAAATACAAACCAAAATAACTCATAGTCACTAGAACCTTTGTATAAGTGGGTGCCAAGCTCTTATACCCCTTCTGGGACCAAATTCCTTTTGAATCCTGAGGCTTGTTAACAAATCCTGGCATGGAAGAGTGGTCATAGGCTTTTTGGCAAAACTTTAACTTCCAAAGGACAATCCCATGGACTGAGGAATAGTTCACAAGTCTTGTGCCAGATCCATGGGAAATATCGAGTTTTTTTGTGGAAAAAGAAATGAGATCCTTGCTGAAGACCCTTCTTTGCCAGAGAAGTAAAGTAGCAACAAAAACATGGTGAGAGTGGGTTTCCTCTTAGAAAGGTTTGGGAATCCTCAGAGGAAGGTGGCTGACAGGGCCCCTGAAGATAGTTCCATGAAGTAGAAGGTGACTAGTGTTTTGCGCAAAGGACCTCTATCACTGCTATGTGACTCATCTAAGTCATTGGCCTTGATTAGAGACACAGCAGTGGGTAGAAACCAGCATAAGGGGAAGAAGTTAGGTAGGGTCATCAGCAGGGAGGGTGCTGGCATTGTCCTCACATGGGAAAGCCTGAACATCCTTAGGGCAGAGACTGAAATACCCAACACACATTCTATCTCCTCCTCTACATTTCTACATTGAAATTAGGTGGGGCCCTGTGACTATTTTGCTTCTAGATTGAGGTAGTAAAAAAGCTATGTTCCATTTTCCAGTCTCTTCTTGTCCTTTTGAACTTGTGGAGCTGAATCCCAATTCATCACCACCACCAACCCACATGACACACGCATTGTTATTAGTGAGAAATACACTTTGATGTTCTTGAGCCACTGAGACGTGGGGATTGTTTGTTATAGCAGCATCACCTCACCTATCCAGTGGAGGAAAATCTTGCCGGAAAGAAGGCTGATGACTTTCAATGATCTGTTTTAAAATCAAGTGACCGGGAGTGAGCACAGAGAAGAAGATAATTCTGACCTGCAGAAGTTGTGCTCCCCAATGCCATGGTCCTCAGCATCCTCCATGAACATGTTGTAATTCTCCTGCAAGAGGAGGTGGGAGTTCCAGTAAAGGCACGAGTGCTGGTTGACTGTCCTACTCACTTGCCCTCGGTAAGAGTAGCCATCACCAACGTAGCAGTCATCAGGACCTCGGAGAGAGCAGGCAGGGATGTGAGAACTGATAGCAATGGGCACACAGCTATCAGAAAGGGCTTGGTGGGTGTATCAAGTGCTAATAGGACCAGGTCTCAATATTTATCACCTTAAGATTTGACCACAAAGTTTTAGACCAAAGGTGCTTGAATGTTCAGCAATTAACCCTACTTAAAAACATAAAATCTATAGTGGTTGTGGAAGGTGGGAGCTTAGTTCCCTTAATTTGGGCTCACATAAGAATTGATGGGTGGGCTGAGACCAAGGGATGCCCTGGTAATTTGCTTTGCCTGAACTATATCACAGTTTATTACTTTCTTTACATGGAGCAAATATACCCCATGCCCTTAGGTCGGAAGACTGAGGCAATAGTATAATGTGGGGGACTTAACTTGAACCACATTGTGGCAACAAAACCCAAACAGAAAATGATTCCAGAAGCTTGTTGCCCTGAATTTCTGATGTGGTGGTAGAGACCCATACCTATTTCGCAGAATTTGCCCCTGAAGTGGTCAGGACAGGTACAGGAGAACTTGGATCTCCGCTTATTCCGGGAGCAGGTGCCACCGTTCTTGCAGGGGTTTGGCCTGCACACAGGAGCCACTGTGAACACAGGAATGGGGCCAGGAAGGTTCTTCAGAAGGAGGTGCAGCCTACAGCTGAGATGACAGGGGATACTGGTGGCACTCTTCTGCTGTCCATCCTTTCACAAAACATGGGTCACCAAAGGCAAAAGACAGACCTACTGACACTCTAACAAATGTACAGATGCGCCTTGGGCTGACCTTGGCTCTGCCCCTTGATAGCCACGTGGCCATGAGTAAGTTAGTGAATCTCTCTAAATGTCAGATCCTTCTTCTGTAAACCTCTTCCTTGATGTGTTTTTGGGAGAATTCGAGAGAGAATGTAAGTCTCTTGCAATAGTGTCTGACTTGTGACTCGATATGTATTAATTTCCCTATATGGCCCCTCTCAAGAATCAATCAGGACCTACTTCCTGGAGAAAATGAATTTCAGCATTATTCTTTTCAGACTGGAAAGGACATAGATTAGTCAATTTCCACTGGGCTTTCCAGGGGTCCTGAATCTTTAGAAATCCTCATGAAAAGGGCCATCTTGGATGCCCTGAAATCACCAGATGCATCTGGACTTTTACACAGTAGGATTCGGGAATGACCCAGGGCAGAGAAAGCCTGGCAAGGAAGGGGCCTCCACCACTTACCTTTAGAACAGTGTTGACCTGTGTAAGGATATTTACAGACACAGCGGTGGTGAGGAGGACTCTGGGTAATGAGACATTGGCCCCGGCCACATGGGTTGTTCTTGCACTTGTTTTGCACTGTAAGAGATTCATGGAGACAAAGCACAGGACAGTATTTGGGACCCATTTTACATAGAGTGATACTTGTACGGTACTTTTGGGGAGTGGGGGTGGCTGCCAGAGCGCGTGTGGCCTTGTCCATGGTGCTGAAATGCCACACCACACCAGGACAAGGCTTCTCTCCTCTCTTATCCTTGGACCATGAGTGATCCCTTCCCGTGTTCCTTCTGGTGCTTGTAGTCTTTTCTTTATTTTATATCTTAATAAAAGCTTTGATAATTTTTACATCTTCATCAAGCACAGTCTTATTTTAGTCTCTCCATTTTACAGCTGATTTTATACTCCATTCGTAGTTTCATCTTTTTTCTGGGAAGGGGAGAGATAAGCCCTGATATCATGTTTATCCCCAATAGCCCCTACCATCCTGAAACATCTACTGAAGTAATTTATGGACTTAAATGTAAAGACCAACTGTGGTGGCTCATGCCTGTAATCCTAGCACTCTGGGAGGCTGAGGTGGGAGGATCCCTTGAGCCCAGGAGTTCAAGATCAGCTTAAGCAAAGTGAGAGTCCCTCTCTACTAAAAATAGAAAAAAAATTTGGCAGGGAATTGCGACTACTACCTGTAGTCCCAGCTACTTGGGAGGCTGAATCAGGAAGGTTCACTAGAGCCTAGAAGTGTGAGGTTGCTGTAAGCTAGACTGACACCTTGGCACTCTAGCCTGAGAAACAGAGGGACACTCTGAAAAAAAAAAAAGAAGAAGAAAGAGAAAGAGGGAAGGAAGGAAGGAAGGAAATAAGAAAGAAGGAAAAGAAAGGAAAATGAAGGGAATAAGTAAAGCAGAGACAGAGGAAAGAAGTCAAACACAAAGCCCTATATGAGAGAGCGGGAGGAAGAGTCTTATGTATGTGTGTGTATACACACAGACTTCCTGCCTCCCACCCACAGTTACACGGTTGCCAGATTGGAAACAATCCAGTCTCTCTCTAGGGGTACACTTAGGCCATGCAATATCTATTCTTGATGTTTTATCCCACAGCCTCATGTTAGGCCTACAAGAGCTCACTAAAGGCAGACACAGTGAGGATGTCAGGATGAAAGAGCATGGACTGTAATGTCTGTTCTACACCTAACTAGCTGTGTGACCATGAGCAAGTCCCCTGCAATCTCTGGGCTCCTTTTCTCTAACAGAGCTAAGCCTTACGTCCCCTGAGATCCTCTTCCATGCAAGGACACTCTTTCTCTGTTGTAGTTAGTCAAACACTCTAAACACAAAGTTCTGAGTTTGGAGTACCTCTTGCTTGGAGTCCAGCTCTTATCCCCTCTTGGCCTCAATCTGCGCATCTGCAGAGTGAAGACCCTAGTTCTTTCTCACAATGCAGGGGTGAGGATTCAGTGGGATGCTGCCTGGGACCCTGAAGAGGAATCCCTCATGCAGGATACAATACCTGCAGTTTTAATCCTTTCTATGGGATCACTCGGCTGCTCCTCACCCCTACAGCTGGAGGAGGAATTGCCTCTTGTTTAATTCAGAGGGTAGACAGACTCTAATGAGATGCACTCACCTTTCTGACACTTGTTCCCAGAGAAAGGGGCTGGGCAGCTGCATGTGAAGGTGGTCCCATCAGTGAGGCAGTCCCCACCATGTTCACAGGGGTTGGGTTGGCACGCATCTAGGACACACAGATAGAAATCAATATTGGTAAGGGACAGCAGGTGGAAAGTCCCCACTTGTTCATCTAATGTCAGTCTTCTGCCCCCAAACAAGGGAAGGAACTGTATAGTCAATGATTGGGGAAAAGGAGAAAAACATACATTGTCCTTAAACTGCAAGAAAAACTGCAGTCACCCCACCAGAGAGGGATGCAGGTGAGTCAGAGGAGCAGCGAGAAGGAACCGTGGCTGTCTCCCCTCGGCGTGGCTTTGGATGGGGCCTTTTCTCATTGAGAAACTCCCCTTTTGCCTCATCTCTGTTTTTCTCCTCCCAGTCTTGCTGGGAGTGCCACGGGGTCTGTCTCTGATGCTGAAGGCATTTCACAAGCCTGAAGACCTCCCCTACTTCCAGTGCCCAGGGGTGGAGGTCAGGATTGGGGAAAGAAAACCCACCCCTAATGAAACACGAGCTTTCTGAACATCAGGAGAGAAGACCAAAGGCAAGAGGGTGACAGAAGAATCGGCGGCGAGGAGGAAATGACCCAGTGGCCTTCATCTTTCTTCAACTACTTGTTCAGTTAGATTTTGTCATATTTCATCTGTGCCTTTGGCTTTTCATGGTTGTCTGAATGGCTCTTCCCTTGGGGAATTCTTTATCCTTCTGTTCACACACATTGCTCTTTGGTTCAGGAACTAGGATCCCTGGGCCCAGCTCTTGTTTTGATGGTTCCTTCTGATGTTCCCCGGTGCCCTGTATCTTGGCCCTGCCTTCCAGGCCACTTCGCACAGTTACACAGCTTTTATTCCAGCTGCTAAGTGCTTCCCCGTCCTTCTCCTGGTTTAGTCACATGGCCTCGCTTGGGCGCAGATTCTTATTTTCCTTTCTGTCCCATTTCTTGGGTTAAGAAGCCACACAAAAAACAAAAGCGTGGTAGAGGCACACATGTGGGGTACACAC
The DNA here is from genome assembly GCF_000181295.1 of Otolemur garnettii. Lineage (NCBI taxonomy): Eukaryota > Metazoa > Chordata > Mammalia > Primates > Galagidae > Otolemur > Otolemur garnettii. The sequence continues at coordinate 8,145,114 of NW_003852416.1, forward strand.
ATACACATACCCCTTAACAGCTGTGGAAAGCTTCTGAAGAGTGAGAGGTGAAAGAAAATCACAGCAAAGGCAGAGGGAAGGAAAGTCCCAAAGCCAAACTGTTGAACGCTGCAGTCTGGCACTGGACACTAATGCAGACTCTCTGCCATACTTAGGACCTGACCCGCAGTCTAAGAGCTATGGGACTGATTTTGACCATGATCGCTAGTCAGTGTCAAAAGACCTGGGTGGTGCTGGGTTAACCTGCCGCATGACCTTGACCAAATCAGCACCTCTCTTAGCCTCACTTATTTCATCTGTCACTTGAGGGCAGGGGATGTGGAATCTAAGAACCTCCCCAGTGTATGATCCTTACAGTGTATGATCCCAACTGGCAAAGAAGCCCGTCTCAGTGAATTCTTTGATACTTATTTTATGATGCTGGTCAGAGAAGAAAAAAGATAGAGGCCCTTGCAAATTATCACATATACGCTCCCCTCCAGACATGCCACCCTCCCCCCAGGAGACAGATGTGGGACCTACCGTCCTCCTCGTAGTACCAGTCGGGGTTGTCAGAGTAGGCAGATGTGCTGTTGGTATTCTCTTCCTCGTCGTAATATTCAGGGCTGTTCTCATAGTAGTTGGGAGTCCAATCTACAGGGGTGGGAACAGGATATAGAAAGCCTATCACCAGACTCAAGTAGGTCAGCATTTTATCTAGTCAAACACCTTTTTCCCAAATGGTTCAAAGCCCTGAAGGAAGAATCCTGTGTCTTTTCAGCTCCTCACAGTGACAGGGGTGGGTGGGAGGGTTTCAGGCTTTGTGCCTTTTCATTTGGGGGATGTAAGGCCTTGGTAGGGTCAAGAGCACCTGATTAGAAATGGGGAGAAGAAGTCGAGTCCTGCCTTCCCACTCACAGAGACCTTGAATAGTCAACTGTATTCTTGGCACCTTGGTTTTCTCATCTTTGAACAGCAGGCAGAGGATGGGGGCCTAGCTGGTTTCCAGGGTCCTATATGGTGTCTGCCTAGGGTCACATCACGTGACACTCGAGCACATGGTTGGGAGTTTCTGTGAATAATATTTCTCCATGAGACGTCAGTGGTCCTCTTAGCTTAGTGAAGTCAAAGAAACTTTTCACTTTCCTTTAGGTCTTGGCATCAAAGTACTTCCAAGTTCTATCTATAGAGTCATTCTAACAGATACTATTTATTGAGGCCTTTACTATGGCAGGCCTTGTGCTAAGCACTTCACATGCACCATTTTATTTCACTCCCACAAAAATCTAGGAGTTTTTAAACTCTATTTTAAGTTGAGAACCCTGAGGCTGAGTAACTTGGCCAAGGTCACATAGCTAATAAATGACAGGATATGAGCTAAGGCAGTTTGTCTTCATAAAACGGCTACATTTCACTCACTTGACTGCTTCAACTGGCATCTTATATTGTCTTGAATACATCCACGCTTACCCTCAGGAAAACGGGGCCAACCATCCCCACTGAATATGCAGCCCGCTCATTAGGAATTGCCCAAGGACGACCTTGAGAAAGTTCACGGGCTCATGCCCACTGAAAGATAAGACCGTGAATGGAGTCACCCTCAGCTGTGAACCTCGTGCTGGGCCAGTCTCTGGGAAAAGCAGGAGTGGATGAGGCTGGACTCAAGTCCTTTGCTCTCTAGAGCCATGGGAGATGCTGCTTGCTCTGTGGCTGGTAGTTTTGTGGAAGTTTGGGATTTGAAGAAAGTTGGGTTGACTTTGCTCTCTCCGGCTGGCGGGAGTGTGGCAAGTTTGAAGCTGCAAGGAAACTGTCCAGAGGTGCATATGATAATGAAGCGGGAGCACATGCAGATAGCTGACTTGAAACGGCCTCCCACGGAGCCGGCTGATGGCCTGGAGGATGGCACTTTAGGGAAGCCTGATTATCAACCACATTATCTCACTCGTCTCTCAGTCATTCTGTAACGGTCTTTATCTCTTTGGCTTTTGAAAAATCGACTTTTGCACAATGGCTGTTTCATATTTCCCATTAAAATGGAACTATCTTTTTATTTCTTTTTTGAATACGCCAACTCTGGTTCCTTGCCAAAGTTTCACCTCATTTATCACAGTGTCAAGTCAAGACTCCCTTGGCTGGCTCATTATTTCTCCCGAGCTGCTTTTCCCCACTATGGAAATGCTCCTGGGGGAGGCCACCTTTCCAGGGATGAGGATCTAGGTTGAAGATAAGACTATTGTCTTCCTGGAGCAAATAAAGTTTCCTTCCACCCAGCACGACAAAGCAGGGAAAGAGAGCGAGGAAGTGAGAAGGAAAAAAAATATATTTTCCTGAGTTCGACGTGAAAGATTTCAAACTGACATTTTGGCAGAGACAATGGGGTCTGGTAATGAGACGATTGCATCGCTTATTGATTTCTTTTTCTTTGAAAAATGTATTTTTGTTTTTTCCCAATAAGTGTTTATAGACAAGTGCACTTGGGTTTGCTCCTGCTTCTCCCACAGGTTGGGGGTCAGGCAGGCTAATCTTGGCTAGGTCAGTAAGAATTTCTCCTTTTGCAGACATTTGGAAATGGGGAAGATTCTTAGGTAAAAGGAATAGTGTGCCTTTTCCTGGTAATGAGGGGTGAATGCGATATCCATGAGAGGACTCGATCCACACTACTAACAAGGTCTCCTCATCTCTCCCTGAAGCTAAGAGGAAATAAAGTATGTAGATTTTGAATCATATTCCTGCTAAGCAAGGCTAAGCAAGGCCTTCTGTTTTCTGGAATCCAGGTCCTTGATTGAGGTGGGTAGAAAGAAAGCCAGCCAGGGAAAGAGATCAAAGGGGAATGAAGAGGCGAGAGAGTTAAAAGTCACTACATGGAAGTCTGGTGGCCTCAAGTTCCACACTAGGAACCTGGTTTGGTATGAGCCAATCTGATGACAAAAGTAGCTTCTATTCCCCACCCCTTCCTATATCCACACTCCTCAATATGACTTTGCAGCAACTCCCACCCACAGATAGAGTCAGTTTTCCCACTTCTTGGGTCCAAGCTGACCTTGGGACTTGCTTTAGTTAATACATGTGTGGAGGAAGGACGGTGTGCTAGCTCAAAGCCTTGTGCTCACACTTGCTCTCTCTCTCTCTCTCTCTCTCTGTCCTGCACCCCTGTAACTGCCATGGGAACAGTTTGGCCTGCAACTCTTGGTTCTGCAAGAGCATAAAAGAATATGAGAAAAGCAGCAGGCCCAGTGATCCAAGCAGAGGCCTCAGATATGTGAGGAATACCAATCAAGATCAGCAAAATGAGACCTCAGCCAGTCCACCAGCTGACTGCAGACGTGGGAGCAAGCCCAATCAAGATCATCTGAGCCTAATGCAGACCAGAAGAACTTCCCAGCTGAACCCAGCCTAAATTGCCAGCCTAAAGAATTAAGTCTAAGTACAGGGTGGAGGTAAAGTCTGTGTGCAATTTAAAATTGCACATGAACTTTATGGCCACTCTGTACATAGTCAGTGGTTTAAGCCACTAAGTTTGGGGTAGTGCCCTACGCAGCAATAACAAACTGGCAGAGCTTTACTGATACTGGGTTGTCGGTGGGAAAAGAATTTTAGATACAAGGGCATTCCTTCGTGGCCAACTTGGCTGGAGGGCTTCAGGTTTGATGTTTGGATCTCAGATAGTGCTCTCTATTGGCTACTTGGTCTATTTGATTTGTTTCCTCTAAGTAGATGAGTGGATTCTTAAGAGCAAGAGTAAGTTCCATTGTTTTTTTCTCTGTTTACCCCACCGTGCCCAGCAAAGAACCCCGTGTATAGTTAATGCATGTGTTTGACAGACTGACTTTTTCCTTTGTGGCCCAACTTTCTGCCTTGCACACAGCAAAAAAAAAAAAAAAAAAAAAAAAAAAAGAAAAGAAAGAAAGAAAGAAAGAAAGAAAAAAAAAGAAAGAAAGAAATGTCTGCTTGAAGCAGAGCAAATGAGGAATTTACAGAAAACCATGTGAGATTTGGGTCAAAGGTATTTAGTAAAGAAAATGCCTGATGAGTTCTGTAGACATCTAGAAACTTTCCCACATGCTTCCTGGGTAGAGAAGGATCACAGCCTGACATAAAGTTGGTAGGTTGTAGAAAAACAACTTATCAGTCTAATACTTTCTAATTCCAGAAATTATCAGGAAGAATGGTGAGAGTATGTGGAGTTAATAGCAGGCTATAATACACTGAGTGTTTTCTATGTATCAGACACTAAACAAATGTGGTTGCACTCCATCTTATCTAACCCTAAACAATCCTATGGCGAGGGTATTATGATTCCTATTTTACAGCTAAGGAAAAGCTAAGGCCAATGGGGGTGGCACCATAACCCAAGTCCACCTAATCCCAAGTCTTGTTTGCCTTTTTACTATCTTGGAACCTCTTGTGGGTTTGGATTTCGTGCAACTCCATGGGTTTTGGCTTTCAGGAAATAATACCCATTGGGAAATCTTAAGCATATGCTCGAAGGTCCCTTGACCAGAGTTAGCATGGTCTGTGTTTGGGGTCCCTCAGAAGACCTCAGAGTTCCTGTGATGGGGGCTTTGCAGCTGCTCTGGTTAAGGAGCTTGCCAGATGTGTGGAACGGAATAAAAATCCCCGGAATGTCGTCCCTGTTGGCAGCATCCATCACTGCGGCACAGACAGCTCCTCCAAGGGCCTCCCCCAAACCCCAACCCTGTCAAGCTGCATTTGATGCTTCCGATCTGGCTGACGGGGCAAGCACAGCAGAGACCCTCCCTGGCAGGCAGCAGGACAGCTGATGGATGGGCTCAGCCTGTGTTGCCAGGCAGAGCCACGCCAGCTTTGAAGAGGCGTTTCCACAGGCCTGCTGGCTATTGTGTCACCTGCTTTGGGGACATGGGCAGAGTCTGCACTGTTTGATGGCCTCCTTCTCCACCACCCACTGGGGACTGTGGCTAGGTGCCTTCTGCCCCAGAAGCCCTGTGGTGCTCCGTCTCCAGCAAGACCAGCCACAGAAGCAGCTTGCCCATAGGCATGAGCTCCGTGTTGCCTTCACCTCGTTATTTTCTAGAGCCAGCAGGGATCTGACAAATTCCATCAAAGCCAACCCCTGTGTGAAATTAAATCAGACACCTAACAGGGATGTTTTTTATACCTAATCTATTCTTTGCAGAAAGGCCTGCCCATGTCTCATCCCAGGCCACAGCTAGAGGCTGACGAAATACCCTGGGATGCAGTCCACAGCTCAGGAGCTGCCCGCTTCAGCGTCCCTTCATCTACTCATCGAGCCATCAGAAGCTGTCGGCAGAGTTCTCGGGAAGCCCCGTTTCTCGGGATGTTAAATCTGATGCTCCCCTCTCCATGTGTGTGTGGTCATGTTTTTTTCCGCCTGTGCTTAAACACTTCCAGTGATGGGGAACTCATCGCTTCCCAAGAGCTGTCAACCTTCTAGACACAAAGACCGAATCTGCTCCCTTTTCTGTGATTCCCGTTCATGAGGGCCACTGCTTACAGTTCTTCAAGTTGTTCCCTGTACGATTCCAGAGGGTCACATCCTCATGGCAGGCATCTTTTACAACTTCTGGCAGCTTAACACAAAGACACTTCTGATTTCCACAAGTTTGCCTCATAGGCAAGGGATGGGATTGCTCTTCAGATACGTGAGGGGAGTAAGGCCCATCAGTCTTCTGCACCCCTGTTTCTTCCATTCTGTCACCCCACATCTTCTGAAGCTCTGTGCCTCTGACGCCAAGGCCCAGGGAGCCCTTTAATTGTGCCCACGCTCACGGCTGGGGAGGAAGCCGCTCTTCTTGCCCCTGGTTTTGGCCCCTCCTGGACTCCATGTATGGATGAGGGCATGGCTGGCAGCAAGGGGATCCCTCCAAAAAGGGGTCCTCCTGAGGAAGGGAACAATCTGTTGTCAGATACTCTCCTCGGCTTCGGGGACACACAGACACGCTCAAAACCCCTCATGCCCTACTCGTGTATTCCTCCCCAATGCCACAAATGCTCTCTGATTGCGTGGGGGGAAAGGAAAACCTGGCATTACTGGCTTTGTGCAGGCATAAGTCATTCTGCCCATTCTGAGCTTTGCTGTAGAGAATATTGGCTGTCAAACTGAATTTGGCCTGGTGGCCGCCATCTTTGTTGCAAATAAATCTGTGATTCAAAGTTTAGATGTGACTGCAGCCTTCACGTGCTGCCTGCCTGGCTCTGGTCCCCTGTGGGTGCCCAGCCCAGGTTCCTATAGTCAGGAATGTTGGCCTCTGGCCAGACAGAGCAGTAAGAGAAGTCTTCTGCCCCAGGGCCCAGAGCAGCAAAGGGAGGCTGGGACCCAGAGTCAGGGGGTGACGTGGCACGAAGGACTAGCCCTTTAGGCCGGGCACTGTTGTGGGTGCCAGGCAGAGGGAACAGGGAAGGGAGAAGGTGAGGACCTGACTCCGTGGGACTGAGAGTCTATGTGAGACAGGACCCACTGGGTGGGGTGCAGGAAACAAACCAACTGGGGGGAGGAGACCTGGTGAAGTGCCAGCAGAAGTTGTCACCAGTAGGGGGGGCTCAGCCTTGGGAGCAGCCTGGAGTGAGTGGGGCGGCACAGGAGCCAGCCTGGGGCCAGGCTCTTGGCCCCCCACAATCGGAGAGCATCCGTGGCATTGGGGAGGAATATGTAAGTGGGGCATTTTGAGAGTATCTGTGGGTTTCCCCAAAGCAGAGGAGAAGATTTGACAACAGCCGCTAATGTGCTCTGTGACCAGGAGCAAGTTTCTTCCCCTCTCTGGGCATCAGTTTCTTTCTCTATAAAATCAAGGAGTTGGGTGACTCCAGCAGTTTTTCCCAGGGGGTCCCGAGACCAGGCACCAGGGATGTCCGTGAGCAACTCAAAACTGTGCAAAGCATTGCACTCTGGGAAATTCTCAAAAGTGCCTGTGACACACCTGAATCAGTTACAGCCTGACATCCCATGCTTAGGTCCCCTTCTCTTCATTCTAGAACCAGACTGGGATTGGTGAGAAGCCGCAGGATGACCCACACACTCACCTGGGTCCAGATCTTCGAGAAAAGACAACAAGGAGAACTGAAAAACAAAACAACACAGCAGAGCGAGGTTGAGACAGGGGCATGACCGAGCTAGCTGGGCGCCATGCTGAGTGCCTGTCAGCCACAGAGGATCAGAGCCAGGGTGCAGGAGCAATGGGCACTTTCTGATGGTTGTGGTTGAGTCAGGGTTGGTGGTGGTGGTGGTGGGGTCTATGTGAAGATGCCGCACTGCTTGCACTCCCTGAGTGGCATTGCCCGTCTCCACCACAGGGACTCATGGCACTTCTGTGCACCTGTCCTTGTGCTCGAACATGTCTGCCCAGGTACATGATAGTGACTGGCAGCTGCTCTCCACCTGATTGTGCACTGCTGCATTCCGTTCTTATAACAACCCTACCAGGAGGATTTCACTAGCTTTGTTTACAGATGAGAAATTTTGGACTCAAAGGTCACACAGCTGAGGATTAGGATTCATACTCAGATTTAGGCATTTTCCCCAGGAGACAGCTCTGGGGGACCAGGGTAGATGGACATTTAAAACTCTCCAAAGACTGCCATTGTTCTTAGAATAAGATGCAAATACCTCCATGGCTATAATCTACAAACCTCCTCCCACTGCCCCTTACTAAGCTTTAGCCATACTTGGCTTCAAAATGGTATAAGGAAAGTTCCTCCTACCTCAGGGCCTTTGCACTTGCCATCCCCTCTGCTGAGAAGCCCTCCCTCATGACCTTCACTGAGTCTCAGTTTAAATGTCATCTTCTCAAGGAAGGTTTCCTGAATACCTTATCAGCATAGCTTATCCCCAGCCTCATTATTTTGTCACTGGACCCATTCTTTCCTTCCATGATCCTGATTATAGGATATAGTTTTATACTGGTTTATTTGTACATCACCTGTCTCTCACATCAGACTCTCAGGGATGCAGGAATCTTGTCTGCTTTGTCATTGATGTATTAATGCCCAATACCTGGCATACTTGACACAGGCCATTCTTCAAATTTTTTTGCTGAATACTATAACATAAATTGCACATGCTCCCCATAAATTTGTATCAATGAAAAGGAAACAGGTTTTGTGGAACAACTAAATAATAATGTAAATAGTTCTTTTAATATGCAGTACTTAACCAGAAAAAGAAAGTTTTGCTCATTTAATAACTAGTCTATGTTCTCTCATTTAAATCGGGAGTGAGAAAACTGGGGCCACTGGGTCAAGTTCAGAAGTTGTGCTTTTATAAATAAAGTTTTATTGGGACACAGCCATGTTTATTGTTTGTGTATGGTTTATGGCTGCTTTTGTGCTATAATAACAGAATAGTTCCAACAGAGAAAGAATAGCTCCAAATATTTACTATTTAGCACTTTCCAAAGTTTGCTGACCCTTAATTTTAAAAAATGCAAGTTCTGTCATTCCACAGATTCCCCTTTGGGTCTTGGCTGCCAGAAAGCTGAGATCAATGCAATGCATCTTCCCAGGACCCACATCAACCTAGACAGTTCGGTGTATTTGCTTTCTCTACCCTCAGCAGAATTTTTAATTTTCTGTTTTACTGTAGGCTTCCTTAAATGATTTGGGGGAAGTAGGCAGATAATAAATTAGGAAAGAAAGATAAAAAGAAAGAACAAATCCTGATACGATGTACTGAGGACACAACATCAATGGGTAGTATTCTTGGCAAAAAAGCTTATCCGGAATCTATTCCTAAGAAATATGACAGATCGAAATTGTGAGATCCAGAATGTGGGGCATTCTACAAAATAATTAGCCTTAGATTCCACAAAAATGTCAACACATAAAAGACCAAAAAGATGGGAGAACTGTTTTTTTGTTAAAGGACATGACAACTAAATACAGCGTGTGATCCCAGATTTGATCCTGGATTGAAAACAAAGGTACAAAGGACATTACTGGGTGTGACGATTTGGATGTTTGTTCCCTCCAAACCTCGTATTGAAATGTGATCCCCAGTGTTGGAGGAGGGGCCTACTGGGAGGTGTTTAGGACATGGGGATCCCTTATGACTAGATTAATGGCCTCCCTCGGGGTGAGTGAGCTCTCTGTTGGTTCCTGGAAGCGCTGGTTGTTAACTAGAGCCTGTCACCTGCCCTTCTCTCTTGCTTTCTCTCTCTGCATGTGATCTCTGCACAGCCCAGCTCCCTTTCACCTTCCATCACAAGCGGAAGCAGACCAAGGCCCTCAGCAGATGTAGTTATCCACTCCTGGACTTTCCAGCCATCAGAATTATGACCCAAATGAACCTCTTCATAAATTACCCAGCCTTGGGCATTCCTTGATAGCAACACAAAATGGACTAAGACATTAAGACAACTGGGAAGTTCAAATACAGATTCATGCTAATGGTATAATCCTGTTGATATTAAATTCCTTGAAAGTAAATAATGGTATGTTAGTTTTGTAGGAAAATATTCTTAAAAGATGCATGCTGAAATATTTAGGATAATCTCTGCAATTTACATGCAAATCATTCAACAAACACACACACACACTCAAGAATGAGAGATAACACAAATATATCAAAATGTTGACAATTGTTGCGTCTATCTGGGTGAAGAATATTCATTGTGTTATTCCTGGGACCATGCTGCCGGCTAATGACCTCGCAGTCCCCAGCCCTGTTTCTGCAGGCAGTGAGATAAGGACAGGCATTCTGTCTGGGAGTGGAGGTGGGGACTGGTCATGGAAAGGCAGCCAGAGCAAGGGCAGTTCAGGGCTCAGGGGTGGCCCTGGACTGGGCTACATGAGCAGGCAACACATGAAATTGACTTCTCTGGGAGCAAGAAGGGGCAAGAGTGGAAGCTGAGGACACAGTTACCCCTTCTTCCATCTCTCTCTCATCAAGGCCAGTCAGTGGTGCCTTCGTCCTGGTTCCTGCGCCCTGCCTCATTGGCCCACCCTAGAGCATGCCCTCTCTGTCTCCAGCCAGGTTCTCTATGAATTCTTCTTTTTGAGATGAATAGGAAGGGCCATACCTGTAGAAGTGGGCAGGATAGGAGAAAGGACTTTGAGGAACACACTTCCTCAGGGCCCAACAGGGAAGAGCCCCCCAGGACCTGTGTCTGGGCCAGTGCTCCAATCTTGGTTCCAGCAGGAGCCTGGGGGACAGCCAGGTGCCATGCTGTCCACAGCCAGCAGGTGGCAGCCGTGCCCTTCCCAGGAGCAAGCAGGCGGGTGGAAACCCAACAATAAGCAAGCAGAGACTTCCCGGTTCATGCTGCTGCCTCCAAGCTGCATGTCAGGGGGTCACAGGGATCTCACTGTGTCCACCCGCAGAGACCATGGTGAAGCATGGAAACTGGCAGCCCAAACCCCAGGCTGGATACCTGGAGACCATGCGGGAAAGGCCAGGCTAATAGCAAGTTATTTATGCCCCACACCTGGATTCCCAAAACGCAATGGGGAGGGCAGACACAATAATTACCCCCTTTTCTCCCATTCTTCCACCCTGTCCACAGAAACAGGGAAAAAATGATGGAATAACTCATACAGCTGGGACTTGGAAATGAGGAAGATGGGCTCCGGAAGTCGAAGGACATGAGGAGGAAGGAGAGATGATGACCTCAGTTCACATTTATAAGGGCTGCCAGTGTCCCAAGGCTGTGCTGAAGCTTTTACATACATTTTGTCTGGTTTATTGCACATAACGCTTGATGATTAAAGTACTATAATTACGTCCATTTTAGAGGTGAGAAAACTGAGGTTTGCCGAGATTAAGTTGCCCAAAATAACGCAGCTGGTAAATGCTAAACCCAGGACATGATAGAGTCAGTCTGACATCAGAGTGCTTGCTTCTTGTCACTGCTGCACGAGGAAGGCACAGCATGCATAAATTGTAACAGAGATCAAAGGGAAGGAAACAAAAGGGCCCCAACCTTAAAGGAGGCAGGGTGTTGAGCTAGGCTAAAATATCGGGGGGCCTTGTTCTTGGAAAGCTTTATAAAAAGGCCTGTAGAGAGAGACTGGACCAGGCCTGCCAGGTCACAGAGAAGGCCGCTAGGCCCCTCATGACAACTGGGGAAAGTGCAAAGTCCAACTTAGCCTCACCCTGTCCACTGTGGTGGATGTCTTAACAAATCTCTCCCCCCAGATCAAAAGGCGTGTGCACCACTGCCCACTTCTCCCACCACACCCATTCCTCGGTTCAGCTAAAACATCATGTGAGCCCAGCTGGGCCAGCTCTTCTTACAGGGCTGGACACTGCCACTTCCTGTGCATGGGAAAGTAGGGGCTTTGAACAGATTTAGAGAGACCATCCTCGACCCAACTGCTGTTCCTTCTACTCTACACCTGGGCTTTCCGAAGGAATCCCTGGCTCAGCACGACTGACCTTCGAGATTAGGAAGGTCCTCAGCAATGTCAAAGTTCCCCAGCGACAAGTGAGCTTAGCTTGTCTGGAAGTCTGCTATCTTCAAGGATAGGGCTGGTTAGGGAGGAGGACAGGGAGGGGCAGAGAGAAATCCCAGGTCTCTGGGTCCTATTGATTTACAGCATAATCTCCCAGGGCAGGGGTGGGGGATTGGGGGTGTGCGTGCATGTAAATCTAATCTATTTGGTCCTGTCTTTAATCCAGTACATGATTTCAACTCAGATTCTTTCTCTGTCTTTTAGAATTTCCAACCTTCCAGAAAACAAAATAAAAAGGCTAAAAGTCTGAGTTGATATGTTCTAGAAATTAGTTGATGGAAAATGTTCTTAGAGGATTAGAAAGTGGTAGCAGGGGGAGGTGGAGCTAGATCTGCCTTGGGGGGGAGAGGCAGGCAGGCAAAGGGTTAGTTCAGAATGAACCAAGAGCAGAGAAATCTTTTACCTGGTTAGTAAAGGGCTGGGACTCTGATCACAGTGATCCCTTCCTCCATGGACATTTTACCACATCCTGGGGGGAGACCAGATGCCTCCGAGCCCCAAGGAAGGATTGTGTTACCCCACAGGCAGCTGAGTAGGAGGAAACTGAACCAGGCCAAGGGAGGCTACAGCTGCTGAGCTGGAAGGGGGACAAGGACAAGTGTGCATGGCTCAGCAGGGCCAGTCTCCATTGCTGGACAAGGAAGTCAGGCCAGAGCGAGTGGTGGAGGTGGCAGAGGGCAGGGTTGAGTTCTACTCCATCCTCCTGCTCCATCCTCCTGCTCCAGCTCCTGCTGCCACACAGCTATGTCATTTCAGCCTGAGTTGCAATAATCACTGATTAAAGATGAGACAAAATAGATTGGACCTATGTGCCCCCATCCCCAGGGAGTTACACTACAAATCAGTAGGACTCAGAGACACGGGATCACCTTATCCAGGATAAGAGAACCTTGTCCTGAAAGACACCAGGATCAGTGACTTTGCCAAGCCAGGCATTCCTTTTATTTGAAAACTGTGGTGAAACATATGTAATAGTTTTCGGTTTAACCATTTCTAAGCAAACCATTTAGTGGCACTTCTTACATTCCCATCGTTGTACAACCATCACTCTCTACCCCAAGCTTTTTCATCATGGCCAACATAAACTGCCCATCAAACAATACCTCCTCATTCCTCCCTCCCTGCAGCCCCTGGTAGCCCCTATCCCACTTTCTGTTGCTGTGAACTTGTCTATTTGGGGTACTTCATGTAAGTGAAATCCTGTAATATTTATCCTTTCACGACTGGCTTTATTTCACTATGCATCACATTTTCAATGTCCATACGTGTTGTGGCATGTATCAAACTTTCCTTTCTGTTTATAGATGAATTGTATTCCATTGTGTACATGTCTCTATATCTATCTATATCTATCTATGTATCTATCTATCTATCTATCTATGTATCTATCACCATCTGTTATCTATGTATCTATCACCTATCTATCATCTATCTATCATCTATCTGTCAACCTATCTCCTATCTATTCATCTATCATCTATCTCCTATCCATCTATCTGTCTATCTATCTCCTATCTATCTATTCATCTATCATCTATCAATCTATCTATCTCCTATCTATCTATCTGTCATCTATCTATCCATCTATCATCTATCTATTCATCTATCTATCTCCTATCTATCTATCTATCTACCTATCTCCTATTCACATATCATCTGTCTCCTATCTATCTGTCTATCTATCTATCTCCTATCTATCTATCCACCTATCACCTATCTATCTATTATCTATCTATTCATCTATCATCTATCTATCTCCTATCTATCTATCAATCTATTTATCTGTTGTCTATCTATCCACCTATCACCTATCTATCTATCATCTATCTATTCATCTATCATCTGTCTATCTCCTATCTATCTGTCATCTATCTATCTACCTATCAGCTATCTATCTGTCATCTATCTATCCACCTATCATCTATCTATCTATCTCCTATCTATCTATCTATCTCCTATCTATCTATCCACCTATCACCTATCTATCTATCATCTATCTATCCACCTATCATCTATCTATCTCCTATCTATCTATCTATCTCCTATCTATCTATC